>NC_141627.1:2774565-3081172 GCF_047967505.1 Dipteris shenzhenensis | reverse complement strand
TTCTAAAAGAAACCTAAAGCAACGCTTCTCGTGACTCTGTTTGTATCAGGTTTTGTCCGCGATCTATATTCTATGCTTTGCTGCTCTTCTCTACTGTTAAGATCTGTGTACTAATAACTGTAGTTGAAGGTCACTCACTGATCCCAATCACTTTCGTGTCTAGATCTTGACATCGCTTGTTTCCCGTGAGATAAGAAGATCCTATGCCCTGAAGGCTATTTATTATCTATCCCTAGCACCATACCTTATTATGGGCACCTCACCTTTATTGCAAAATCTATTGACAAGGCATGCTAGCAATGGAGCGCGAACCGTAGGAAGAATCTTCATCGTCAAAGTGCAACGACATAAGTACTTGCAAACATTGTAAACAACAACGCATTACAAGCCAAGAAAGGCGATCCATTGCCCATATGGACAAAGACAAAACTACGAAAATGGAACGCCTTCACTGGCAACGGTGCAAAGGCGATCAAGTCTTCTGCAATTCCAAAAGCACCGGCAGACAAGCACAGAGCAGGGGCAGGCTTCTACCTTGAGAGAAACAAGTGGGCTGCTGAGAGGGGGCATGTCCAAGGAGAAAGAGGTACCACGACGAAAATGGGTTCCGACTCAAAGCATCTCTACTAGTATCCCTTTGATAATGAGTTTTCTGTACTCTTTTCAAGTCTCTTCTCTCACCCTTCCCAATCATCCCACATGGAAGGGTGGGTAGGCATGCGTACAATTGCAGGGTGGGATTCCAACCTCCACACGTGAATGACAACTCATCTATCATAATCCTTTTGTCTCCTAGTAGTGGGGAAATGGCTTTGCTTCACGTACAATTATGGTAAACATCATGAGGTGGCCTTATATTATTGTCACCATGTTGGGTAGGTCCCACTTCATGGCATCCCTCAAGAATTTTAAGACATTCTCCATGCCACATTGATCGGCATTGGTGTTCCCGTCTTCAATGTTTACTTGGCCAACATTATGCGTTTTATGAAACTCTAAAATCCTACTAAGCCATGTGGCACATTCTAAGCCTTTAGATAACTCGCCTATTATTGGCTACTTACAATAGCCTTATACTTAGCAGCACGCCCATATACTAGCAGCTGGCCAAGCATTCTAGTTCTCCACGTGGATAGTAATTCTCTAACTACTGCACCATTTGCAACCAGTTCTTGAAGTCTAGTTTGAGATTGAGAGAGTTTCCATCAAAGCAAAGAGATCAATTGGAGATGCCTGAAATCAAGCTTTCTCTATCTTTGAGCTTAATGATGAGCAAATTCGCAACGTTCATCTCCTATATCCACAACGAGAACACTGAAAATTTGTGTGAAACAACTCTAACTAAGTCTCCTCAAATTATGTTCTTTTTTTCAATGGGATCAAACTTGTATATCTATCTAAGAACTATTCTTTGCTAGCACATATCTCATCTCGATGTCACTCCCATATCTACTCTGGTACAAACCTTCTACACGAATACAGCCAGTCTATTTGAAGTCTACAAAGAAAGTCTATGTGCTTTTGAAATGTGACATCATGAAATAGAGGATAATGTTTTAGAAGTCTCTTAAACATCATAGGACAGAGAGAGATACTGCTTGCAACTGGCGTTTTAGTTTTCCTCATATCTTCATACAATTTGCGTGCAAAACAAGGAAGTTGGATCAATCAACATTGTGGCTACGCTAAATTGCAAAAATCCCCAAATGTATCCCTCAACTTCAGGAAGATGCAAATAGTTTGGGCATCTGATCCAGATTCAAGGCTGGATAACCAAGGTTGCCCAATTTTTGGTCTGCTAAGATAGCAAAGGATGACAAGGGAATTCCTATAACATTTATAGCTTTATGGTATGAACCAAAGCCTCCCAAAAAGAGCTACAATAAAATAATTGTATGAGGGTTGCTTGCAAACAAAACGTGAATGGGTTCCAAACAAAGAGGGCTTAATAGACATGGAAGTGAGTAGCATTATTCATTGTTGAAAATCAAGATCTCAAAGTTTTAAAAAGAAGCATGGCGATGATGTTGAAGAATGTATCACAATCCCTAATCCTAGCCATGTAAATATCATTTGGCTAGACTTGACCCATCAGGTGCAAATGCAATACAAGAATCTGATTACTTTGAACAAGATTCAGATGGAAAAGATAATGTATTGTATGGCTTGTTCCAAATAAATGGTGTATCTAAACACCACCTATATGTTGAGTTCAACAAACTCTTTGCCTATTTTCTATCAACCATTGAAGAAGGAGGTAGAGCTGACCCGCATAGTGTTACAATCAAACTAAAGTTAGGAGCCTCCTACATTGTTATTGAGTTGATGTCACGACTCCCAACTTTGGTGAATCATTAGCTTTATTGGACCATATTTGTGTGGAGGTGACCCATTTTGTTGCAAATTTACCCATCATGAGTGGAGGTCACCACTTACAACTTTATGGGAATTTCTAGCTTTATTAGGCCATATTTGTATAGAAGTGACCCATTTAGTGCTCCAAAAAACCCAATTTTAGAGTTCACCAATGATGGGGATATGTTCCAAAAAAAAAGTCCAAACAAAGAGAGAAAGTCCAAAAATATTGAATAGTGTGTTAATGCCTCTAACCAATGCAACTCTAACTTTTAACTCCATTATTGCTCCTCCCTTTTAGTACATAAAATGTTCACCTTGATATTAATGGTTCTGACACTACCTCTATTGTGAGTGCATTCAATGCTTTCCTTTGCCACCGTCACCAATTTGGCAAACAATTACACTTGCACGAGGACTTCTAGACCCACGGTAATCTCATTTTTAGGGGCAACACTCGGATGTTTGTCATCTTCATGTTGACTATGGGATCTCATTAAGGATTATTTACATTTATGAGAGCATTCCTCCATCCCCTTACTTGCATTGTTCATCCACCTTGCCTTCACGTGCTAACTAGAATAAAATGCCACATGTAGTGTCTCAAGTTGATTATGGTACACACATTCATTAGAGCATGAGTTATTCATTGGAGTGGGCTTGGTGGATGAGGATACCCCTTCTAGATGTGTATGGAGAGGGCCTCTAATGGCTGTCGAAATGACCTAACCAAGCTATCATGCATATTAGGAGAGATATAGTAAGGGGGAAATGTACAAAGAAGAAAAAGACGGCCTCCTTTATATCTTTTAGTCACAAGCCCGAGCGTGGGATGGCACACTCCCAACACACTACACAAAGCCATGACAAAGATTGCAGATGTAGCATATTGAAGCACAACAACAATTTGATAGGACTCTAAAGGTGTAGCTACAAATTGCACAACTTTTTGCCCCACGATGTGGTCTAGTGTCCTCCTACAGCTACACTTATGTCACTGATTTGCATTGTGCACTTGATCTCTTCCTCTCCATGGAATTGAGGTTCTCTCCTACATTGCCCAATATCAATTTGCATTGTGCACTAGATTTTCCCTCTCCATGGAAGTGAATTTCTCTCCTACATTGTTTACATTTTTCTGGTTTCTTCACCTTAAATTTACATATTGTTTATGCACTACTTGATTTCTCATGTTGGATGTTATAAAGATCATCCATTTATCTCATTAATTTTTGGAAACTTTTGCAACCATGTATGATGATAAATTAAATCCAAGATCTAGCTTAATCTTGGAATTTGGAGCTTTTAAGTGCAATATTAAACTTTGAAAAGTTAATGCCATGTATGTGTTATGTGTGAAATTTTTGTTATTGGGCACATGGTCCTTGGTGTAGGGATTATTAGTGTATGTATAGGCCATTGGTGCCAAAGAGTGGCATTGGGGGTATGGCTAAATTAAGAAAATTTTGGATGAGTAGATAACGCTAGGAATAGCTAGCCTTTTGGTCCCCTAAATTAGGTAGCTAGGTCTTTTTAGAAGGCTCCAATTTTGTATAAATCTTGGGCACCTAGTCCTTTATAGAAGTGCCCACTTTTGGGTGTGGTAATTTTATGATACAATGCTATTTTTAGAAAAGGGTGATTGAAAAAGCTTATGAACTCCATCTATATAAACATGGGACATGTATGAGTTTGGAACAATACATGCAGGCAATAGTAGAAGCACTCTTAAAGTATTGATGTTGTCTTGCAATCCTCTTTCCTTCTCTTGCTATTGAGCCCCTTGCAAATGACTCCTTTTCTCTTAAAGTATATCACATTGCATGAGAGAGAGGGAGGAGAGAGAGAGAGAGAGAGAGAGAGAGAGAGAGAGAGAGAGAGAGATCACAAGGTGATGGAAGCTTTGTGTATATATCATTGTGTGTAGTTGAGAGCACGGATGATTTTTTCAAGTTAGTTTTGTTAAGAAGCTAAACTTTTATATTGGCGTCAAAAGTTTGTATGCCCTAATAAAAATAAAGGCTTGAAATATTCGCGAAGATTTGAAACTTCTATGGAAAACAATTTGAAGTTTCACAAGGATTTACATTTTTGCCTTCAAAATTCAAAAGAAAATATATAAAAATGTACTACATTCTACTAATATCGTGAAACTTAAAAAATGATCTTGAAAAGTTTTACCAAGATTTTATGTTAATATATAAGTATAGCTTCGATAAAAACATCCCTGTTTGAGAGCACACATATATTGTTTGTTTCCTAAATGGTTATTTGTCACAATCGAATTTCAAGCTTATTGCCTCTATTCTCCATCTTGCTCTTGATCCCAAAGTCTCACAAGGCTTACTATAAATGCATGCTTCAGGATTCATCTTTTCCATCACATCCTTTTTGGTAGAGATGTTAGATAAGGGCTATGGAGCTATCCCAAAAAGCAATTCGACTTCTATGTATGCCACGTTTTGGCAAAACATCCTGTCCAATGCATGCAGACTAGGTCTATTCCTATTACATAATTGTAATTTTTATATTCCTTGCTATGGAAATTATTTTATTTTAGTCAAGTGTGACTATGGCAAAGTATTCCATAGGAGCGCACCGGACGTGGTAGGGGTCCTAGTGGATGCTTTGTGGGGTTTAGTTGGGGACGCCTAACTACCTGTGTTTTGCTAGGCTAGATGGTTAGTATTGTGGGTGATTCCATGTTGATACTAATGTCGCTAGTGTTACTAGTGTTATTGCAATTGGTCGTCGCAAGATGTGTATTTTGATGTCTTTATATCAAGCGTACAATTGTGGGATTAGTTGGTGTGATGATTCATCAATTGATTGTAACAACTAACACACTTGGTGGCTTGAGTATAGATGATGAGTTGGATAACGAGGAACGGAGATGGTGAAGGTGATTTGGATTGATCGAAGTATCTAATGGCTGTCAAAGGCCATGGACCATATTGTAAAGTAATGAACATTAAGCCGTAGGCTAATTTATTTCATTAATTGTGGATGAGGGCATATTAACAAACCTTGTGATATTTTAAGCTCATGGAGCTATGTTGAGCTATCCTACTTATTATGGACAAGGTATGAAACTGGCGACCAACCTCCCAACAAGGGGATAAAACACTATTGCAATATATATTTTTGTAAGACTAGAATATATCCAATCATACAAATTTAGATTTTTTGTTGTTCTAAAGTCCAAAAATCTACACAAAAAATCAAAGAGAAAACGAAACAGCAGAAAAAAGAGGTAACAAAAACTTTTTGAAAAACAAAAGGAAGACATACTTACCAAGCAAAGCAACACTTATGTCGTCATCAATGCCCAAGCATGCATTGATAAGGATGAGAACACGTATATCATGTGGTATGTATGAAATAAGAAATAGAGTTACTTAGAGGGCTTGTATCCTCATAGCTTGCTTGAGTAGATGCCAATCCTATCTTAATTATAGATAACAAAACTATTATTGTGCGATACATATGGTATGCTTTGATAAAATTAAAGAGAAGAAAAATCATATGATATTTTGCTAAGCAAGAGGGAAGGCATGATTGTTCATCATCTCGCTGGTGGCAAGCTTTTTGCTCTAGTAGTTTCTTTACGAAATTGTTTTTAAAGATAATGAAAAACAATTGGTATGTCAGATAATATCTTCTATGTATTTTCTAGCAGTTGAAGAAAACAATATTGAATCATTACTAGCTACCAACTTAAATCAGAAACTTTGACGTGTGATTAGACAATGACATACATATACCCTTCTGTTGATCATAGAATAGTATGTCACTTATTGCTACTCACATAAAAAAGAAAAAGAATTATGCTTTGTATTTGTTATTATTTCTCAATATCATACTGGTATGGGATGGTATAGATATTGAGGAATATGACAAATATATGCTTGAACCTGTAACAAAATAGCATAAGCAATGAATAGATGTGGTATATTACTTTCTCTTGGTACAAGATAAGAATAAAAATAATCTTTCATAAGTTTTGAATTGTCTAAATTCATTATCTCTTGGTTAATGAGAGCTTAATATCTCTTGAAGAAATGTTTTTGACCATGATGATACTTGATGAATATCCAAGAGATTACTACATCTCTACTCGTTGACTCAAAAAGTCAAATACACAACTGAGGTCACTTGCAATCCAAGCAAGAGGGATGTTACAAAATTGTATTTTTTATATTTCTTGCTATGGAAATTAGTTTATTTTAGTCAAGTGTGACTATGGCAAAGTATTACATAGGAGCACACCGGATGCGGTGGGGGTCCTAATGGATGCTTTGTGGGGTTTAGTTGGGGACACCTAACTACCTGTGTTTTGCCAAGCTAGATGTTTAGTATTGTGGGTGATTCAATGTTAATACTAGTGTCGCTAGTGTTACTAGTGTTATTGCAATTGGTCGCAAGGTGTGTATTTTGATGTCTGTATATCAAGCGTGCAATTGTGTTGGGATTAGTTGGTATGGTGATTCATCAATTGATTGTAACAACTAACACAATTGGTGGCTTGAGTACAGATGATGAATTGGATAACGAGGAATGGAGATGGTGAAGGTGAGTTTGGATTGATCGAAGTATCTAATGGCTGTCAAAGGCCATGAACCATATTTTAAAGTAATGAATATTAAGACGTGGGCTAATTTATTTCATTAATTGTGGATGAGGGCATATTAAGCCTTGTGATATTTTAAGCTCATGGAGCTATGTTGAGCAATCCCTCTAATTAGGGACAAGGGATGCTTTTGGATGTACTATTATTGGCTCTTTGCTTTTTGGAATCACAATTATAAATACTCTAGATGGGAAGCAAGAGCCACCATCTAAGGGGGCATATTGGACCCCATGCAGTCGCTCTCTCTTTCTCTTCTCTCCCCACTTGTTTCCTTGTTCTTGGTTTCTATGGTTTTGGTAAATCATGAACTTGTGATCATGTTTGATTTTGAGTTTTCATAACAATTCCAAGAACATAACTATGGTCTACTATAGAACATAGAAGTTATGGGTGAATCTCTGATTTTTGCCTAGTCTAATTTTTTTTGCTTTACACTCTTGATGTGTAGGTTGAATATACGCTTAGGCATGTAGGTTTGCTTTGTCATGCATGGCCTAAATATTGGCTAGATTTTTCTTTGCGGTATGCACTTTATATGAATTGGATGCAAACGTGAAGATATGCATCTGCTTCCTAGGATGCAAGCTAATTGAAGGCATGTACTTTCTAATGTATGCATTTTCTTCCTATGATACAAGCCGAAGCTAAAGATATGTCCTTTCTAATGTAATAAGTACACCTCTGTAGAGGAAGAAAAAGGGTGCACATACAAAGGTGGCAGCCGTTGATGAGAGTTGTGTGATGCGGGCCCAATGGTGGACAAAATCATCAATGATCATCTGATCAGGAATGCCTATATTGATGGATGTACATCAAAATGTCATTAATGAGTATGTGGTATGGGAAGTGGTCTGAGAATACTATGTGGTGCCATTCCTTGTTTGATAAAGCTGCCTAACAATGCTCATGTCAAAGCACTTGGGAGGATGAGAGACTTGAAGGTAAATGTTAATGATCTCTTTGTTGCTTCTACTTTTCAAGTTATTCCCACAAAGGCCTAACCATAAGAGATATCCTACTATTTTGGGTCAACCACAGCTTTGGAGGGTTCGTGTAGTTGAAGATTGGGAGACGATAAACTTTACATTAATAGATGGAGGAAGGTGGATCTAGTATAACATTCGTGGCCAAAGCCAAGGAATCTTAAATAAAGAAGTTAGTAGTGATGAGTCTTCTTCCTTGACTAAATCCACCAATCATGATATAACTATAGATGATGAATCCGAGAAGAAGTTAAATCCTTGGCATTTGGGGTATTGTATGACATAGCTAGAGAGGTTGCAATTCAAGACCAAGAGAGCTAAGAGCAATGGAGAAGGAACAACTGATTGCTCAGATCAGCCCTTATGAAAGAAGAAAAGGAAAAAATTTTGGATGTATTGGATAGATTTCCAAGGGCCGTTACCATTGTAAAGTACAAAATAGATATTGAACCGGCAAGCAAGTCAATGGCCCAAAAAATTTGAGGAAGTTGGGACAGGTTAGAGTAAATGACTTAGAGAATGTGGTTACAAATTTGCTACATGCTGGGATCTCCCCAGTCATGTAGAAGATGAATTGTGCAGATGCAAGCTACATCACACAACTCTCAATAGAGAGATGAGTGCCAGGTTGAGACTGCAAACAACCCTAAACACGAAACTCAGAGTGTATCACACAAATCTCATTAGAGAGATGAGTACCAGAATGAGAATATCTAATAAAAAGAATATCGAAACATAAAACTTAGACTACATCACACAACTCTCATTGAAGACATGAGTGCCAGACTGAAATGCAAACCTATGTAAACATGCAAACATATTAAACATACAACTCAGACTGCATCATACAACTCTTATTAGAGAGATGAGTGCCAGACTAAGATGTAAGCCTATCTAAACATGAAAACATATTAAACATACAAATGTACAACTCAGACTGTGTCACACAACTCTTAGTAGAGAGATGAGTGCCAAACTAAGAGTAAACCTATCTAAACATGAAAACATATTAAACATACAAATATACAACTCAGACTGCAACACAAAAATCTCACAAAGAGAGAGGAGTTCCAGACTGAGGCAAAAAGAACTCCCCCTCCTATTAAAAAAAACCCTAAAAATGACAAAAATGCAAGTACATCGGTAGGCAGCCAAGTAGGAAGGCAGGATGGTAGGTGGAGAGGAGGCTTTGATGCACCATTGTGTGCATACCATCAGGGTTACCGTGAGCACAAAGAACATTTTCATCATCGAGGAAACAAACAATTGGAACTATTCCATTTATCGACACACATTCTTGCTTTAGTAGTCTTTGGCAAGTGTCCTAGTTTGCCATAGTTGATATACTTTGTGCTTCTTGTTAGATCCTACCATTGTAGACCTCGAACCCTCATCTATTTGGCTCTTATTGGGTATCCCTTTTTTTCCCCTTTTCCAAAGAAGGCCTTGTCTCTAGACCAATCGGGTTTCTTCTCCCAAGCTCATTCTTACAAGAGAAATGGAACCAATTCTTGAAAGTAATCCGTGTTAACCTCTATGCTACAGTCATCAATAAGTATTTGTAACTCTAAGGAATCATTTTCAATACCAATCTAACAATTTAAGATCATTATTTTTTTTTTTTTGCCAATTGATCTCTGACTTCTTTCACCTTTGTGATGTAGTAATACACCAAATCTTCCTCATCCATCTTCATATTGTAAAGATCAGCAATCTCAAGTATTTGGTCATTGTTAACCTCAAACATCATCTTAAGCACCTTCTATGCCTCTATTGATGTTTTGACTAGCTATAGGTGGGGAACAACAATGTCGACAGTAGTGTCAATGATGATTGCCAAGGCCTCTACATCCCATACAACAAATTCTTGGACTACAACTAGATTTACTATTAGTCACCACTCTAGCAATCTTATTGATGGCTTTGGGTCTCAACTATGTTATTCTAGTGATTTTTAAAAATTTTTGACAACAAGGACTCCAAAACTTCATCTTCCAAAGCCATTGATAGTTGGAACTATCAAGCTTTTTGGTCTCCTCAAGTTTGGGGATGGGTAATTGGTCGGCCATCTTTAGGTAAACCTTATAAGTTTAAGAACTTCAATACTTAATTGAACATTGAACTTTCTTAACTCCATTCAATGTCAATGTAGACTATGAGAGCTTCCAACAACAAATCTTTAACACCATGTTGGAAATGCATGACCAACCAACCTCCCCTAAATGAAGCATATCAAAAACTCTCTTTCTTCATGGGATGGCTTGTGTGGAAACAAATAGAACAATGCACTATGAAACAATCTTGAATAAGTAAAGGTCACAACACTTCATTCCTTGCTTACGCACAGTTATCAAGGAGATTCAATCCTTCCAACACATCATTTCCACTTGCACTTAAGAAAGGGATGGTGCACATCATGTGTGCCTCCTAAGAGTGTTCAATGGGATGTTGTGTGCTCACTCAACTTCGTAGCTCCTTATCTGCTCTATCTCACATTCACAAGGTCTGTAGCATGCTATGCCACAATATGCCCTCTTGCTTTAGTGACTTCTAGCACACTACTATAACTTCACATACCAAGCCTACCTTAGTACTTTGGTTGTGGAAATCTGCTTGCAACTAAATGATGCTTCTAAGGTTTGTGCTTGTTGGAAGAAAAATTGTGACTTCTTGCATGGTACTAAGTCTCATCTACTACCAACAATTTAAATAGCCATAGATCTCTAGCTAGTTGTAGTATGTTGCTAAGGCTAAGTCTCATCTCCCACTAGCAATAAGAAGTAGGAGAAATTATATTGAAATATATGTTGGGAGAAGAACCATGTAACACACAAGAGGGGAGACATAACAATGAATCTCCTTCTTCTATTACGGGGGGAGTAGAAACATTACAACATGCCATCAAGATTACATTCCTTCAATCCTTTCTACAAGAAAGACTTTAAGTTCATCCACACACATGCTTCCAAGAAGCCATGTCATACAAGCATATACCCTTCTATACCATATCCATGATCTATACACCAACAATCTCCCTCTCAAGCTCGACATGAGCTTTTGTACATCACATAGACACAAAGCATCTCTCAAAAGACAAAATTTATCTTTACCAAGTCTATACACACACACACACACACACACATATATATACATAGAGAGAGAGAGAGAGAGAGAGAGAGAGAGAGAGAGAGAGAGAGAGAGAGAGAAATTCCCTCAGAACCAATCCACAAGTGTAAATAAGCCTTTGGAAATGGTGCATGATGAGATAGTGGGATACATGAGAAACATGCCATCACCTTATGGGCAATAAGCATTTTGTCACTACTTTCATAAATGACTACACACACATGGTTTTTGTCTTTTTTATAAAGAAATGGTCTACATTGTCAATAAAAATCCAAGGGTTCAAAACACTTGCAAAAACTCAAATTGGTTGTTGTATCGATTGCCATTGACTCCATTAGTGGAGGGAAACATGTCTTTGAATATTTTTAAAGGTTTACATATAGTGAAGCGACCATGGAGAAGTCCCCCTGCCTAATGTACAACAACAAAATGGAGTAGCAAAAGGCAAGAACCACACCATTGTTGAATGTACCAAGAGCATGCTACATGCCACCAAAGAACCTCCAAGTAGAACTAGTATGCATTGCAATGTACTTGGTCACTGGAACACCCAATTAGATATCACACTAGAGGAAGTAGTTGTCTCAAATTCCAGCATCTAGTTACAAATGATGGCCTCCCTACCCAAACGCTAGCATCTAGGTAGAGGAGGAAACCTAGGAAATGGGTTTTAAAAAATAATAATTGGACAAAACCCAAGGAGGCTTTGCGTGAGAGGACCACTAGTTGTAGTGAGGGGGCTTGGCCCCTTAGGACCTTGGCTTCTAAGGTTCCATGTGACCATCACTGTATGACCTTGCATAGGCCACATAATGCAAATCATGTTGCATTGCCACATGCATACGGCACAATTTGCCCCACAATAGTCACTACATGAAGATCTATAAAACATGTGCGTATTAAGCACACATTTAACATACCACTATATTTAGAATTTGACATGATTTTGCAAATTATTTAACCCTCTTCCATACGCATACCTATTGTAATTTTTGAATGTAGAGGTGCCCACATTACATGTACATGTCATGGGTATATTAGATCGCTATGTTTTTAAAACTCTCTTGTTTATAAAGGGCCCGTAAGTCCCCCAAATTAAAAAATCTTATCCCATGCACGAACCTTCTACCTTACATGTTTATAGACTAGCTACCCTGGGAAATTTGCATTGTGCAACCTTTACCATCACATGGCTTCCTAGGCCAAATCCACCATAAAGGGGGAATCCATTATTGGCTTCTCCCATAAAAAACCCCAAAAAATACACAATAAGTCATTGCACATGAGGCTTCTTGGGCCTCCCCAAAAAATAAGAAAATGTTACTTTTCCACTAGGTATTTTCCCCTACCTCAAATGCTAGGTAGGGTTGCCAACATCCATTACCACATAATAACATCTAAAATGAAGAAAATATAGACAAGGAAAAATGTTTTAGCCTTATGCTTGATGCTACCATGTATTGTAAGTGAAATTTGATTAGTTGGACCATTGTATCATCCGATTTTGTATGCTACCATGTGTAAGGTGAGGATGGAATCTCATTTTAAAAAATAAGAAGGATATTGAAATTCATAATACCTTTTCAAATTTTCTTAAGATTTATGAAGGAGCTTTCATTTTTTGCCCCAAAAAAAAAACACTTTTAAAGGATGGCTCCTAATGAGGAACAAACTAGGACATTGGCTTAATTCAACAAATTGCCAAAGTAAAAATCCTTAAAGAAATTCATCTCTCTTTCACATGAGAAGCATTCTTTTGTTTGTTCTTTTATCCCCACCTTACACTTATCCTACACATAGGACAAAGAATAATTTGTCTTTCAAATAATTTGCACATAATCCATATCCTAAATTCTAAAACTGAATATTACTTTCCTATATTGAGATTATTATATTTTAAATTTTAATAGCAATCAAGAATGAAATGAAAATGTTATGTACTACATTCAATGTAAACCAACATCATATGCCAAAGGAGCATTATAGTTAAATTCAAACAAGTGCTATCTTCCCTGTGATCATCTAGAGCTAGCAAATGTTAAGGGATGCTAGCCTCTCTTGCTATTGCATGTTATCATCAAAAGCTAGCACCCCTCATTGGATGCTAACAATGGCATTCCTCATTGAATGCTAGTAGATAAGCAAAGATATAAAGGGTGTCGATTCAAAAGAATAGATCTTCATATTGTACATGAAAATGTGTGCTTGTAGACATCGTGATTGCTTTCTTAGAGTGAAAAAAAGAATTTTTGAGCGTTTCTTTGCAACAGGCGTGAGAGTGACAAATGGTTTGCAAAATCTTTGAATATTGTGCAAAAATGCATGCACTTAAGGCTTCTCAAAAAAGAGTTTTTTAACACCATTTTTAATTTTATTAAATTCAAATGTGATGACTTTATGCCATTTTCCAAAAACAAACGTTCAGAACTTGGAATACACATGATTTTAATGAGGCTTAAGGGATTCTTTGAAAGATTCCTTCTACCTTCCCATTTGCATGTTATAATATAATTATGTTATGTAGAAAAATAGTCATGGCTATAAAACAAAGAGTTCAACAACTCATTAGGAAACATTATCGTTGTTATTGCCTCAAAAGGCCTCCAAGAGGTATTTCACCTAGCTCTAAGGACCTTGTTCACTATGCAAGATAAGAAACAAAGTATTCATGAAAGTTGTGAATACTATGACTTGGAAATACATGGGAATTAAGGGGTTTGACATAAGGATAATAAGTAGGAAGCAAACATTATCGTTGTTATTGCCTCAAAAGGCCTCCAAGAGGTATTTCACCTAGCTCTAAGGACCTTGTTCACTATGCAAGATAAGAAACAAAGTATTCATGAAAGTTGTGAATACTATGACTTGGAAATACATAGGAATTAAGGGGTTTGACATAAGGATAATAAGTAGGCTTCCTGATCAAGCTAAGCCCTATGCAATTGAAATAAGAGTCATTAAGTAGTAAAGAGATTAATATTTTGGCCTTCAACTTGCAACTTAAATTCAACCAATTGAATTCCTATTGGCCTGCTACTAGAACTTTGGCAGAGGCAAATTACTGAGAATTGGTGAGCCTAAAATAACAGGATAATGGGTCGCTCGATTTCAAAAATCAAGACCTAAGAGCCTATACAAAATTTTGGCATTCACTCAATCCCGCTGCATTTGTAATTTTCTGACGAAAATTCTGGTGCGAGTGGGAGTCTGCAGGTTCGGGTGGGAGGCTATGGCTGCAAGTTCAGGTGGGGGCAAAAAATAACTGTAAAGGTTTTTGGCTATGGCTATGGCTATGGCAGAATAGAAGGTTTTTGGCTAATCTCACAGCTCTCCCTACCGCCTCGCCTCTCCCTACCCTGCTCCCCTCTCCAGCTCTACCTCCCTCACCCTTCTCGACTCACCCTCCACCTCCCCCCTCGCTCACTCCAGCCTCTCTCCCCGTCGCTCCCCCTCTCCCTCTCTGCACCTCTACCTGTCTCTCTCCCCCTGCTCACCACACATTGCCCTGCCTCCCCTTTATATACTTGTGCAAAGAAGGTTCTTGACGAGAACTTTCTGGAATCGCTCGGAACACTTCCCATTAATCAGATAGATCAGCTCAATGTGCCCATTAATCAGGTTGAATGTATCCGTTAATTTTTTTTGGCTCACGGGCAAACTAATACTAATTCTATTTTTTCAAGATCGTGGTGACCTATTAGGCAAATTTTGCTTATATAAACAACTGAACACAAATGCTTGTGCACACTGTCCCTATAGTTAGAGCATATATGAGCAATGGCAATTTT
This sequence comes from Dipteris shenzhenensis, assembly GCF_047967505.1. Classification (NCBI taxonomy): domain Eukaryota; kingdom Viridiplantae; phylum Streptophyta; class Polypodiopsida; order Gleicheniales; family Dipteridaceae; genus Dipteris; species Dipteris shenzhenensis. The sequence continues at coordinate 3,066,290 of NC_141627.1, read as the reverse complement.
TTTATGTCCTTTCAAGAACTAAATGAGCAACTAAATTCGTAAATCATTTCCCATAATTATGTGCTTGGAATAAGTGTGAACTTCAACTATAGCACAACCATGGTATTTGATATATATATATACCTTTGTAAGACTAGAATAAGTCCAATCATACAAATTTAGAATTTTTTGTTGTTCTAAAGATCAAAAATCTACAAAGAAAATAAAAGAGAAAATGAAAGAGAAGAAAAAAGCGGTAAACAAAAACTTTTATGAAAAGCAAAAGGAAGACATACTTAGCAAGCAAAGCAACACTTATGTCGTCATCAGTGCCCAAGCATAAGCAGCTATACTGGGTTTCTAAAGACCCGCGGAGTCTCATGGTATTTGATATCATTAGAACAATCTTCCTGGAGATACTACAATGTAAAATTGGCACTTTGTGTTTCTTCTTCTAAAACAGTCATGAACAAGTTTTTTTAAAAGAGATCATTGTGAAATAAAATAGTGTTACTCAAATCTATTCCTACATTCAATCAACTACAGATTCAGAAAGCACACAAAATCTAACAATTAAAAACCTTCACTCAGCTCAGAAGGCCCAATCGTACAAATCAAAAGAGAGAAATACATAACCAGAAAACAATTTACATCATTACGATTGACATACCATAAGGCTTTGAAACCTTCTCGGATCTCCCAAAGAAAAGAAAAAAGGAACAACTTTGGATTTGCTCAATGCAAAAAAAAAACCCCATAATGTCTTTACAAGTAAGGCCTTCAAAGAGGCCACAGAAAATTGCAAAATCTCTTGGACTGTTCAAGTACAATAAATTACAAGTTCCCGTTCTGTACAAAAAATGGTCCAAAAAAATTGAAGGCACTTTTGACATGAATTCCGGACCGCATCTAGGTTCAGGTATATGAAAAAACGGCGCAAGAAATCTTGACCTGGCTGTAGCTTCAACACCTTCAGGCAAGTTCTCAGATTAAGATTACACTCTCTAGTGGGTTGGTCCTTTGTATGTTCTCACAGAAAATTGCAACAATCTCATGTCTATATCAGATCAAAAAGGCTTTTGACTAACACTACTGAAGAGGTCACACTAGGAATATACACATCTACAGGAATGTCAACAAGTGGGCTCAGGGTGGGTCAGTGTTATGCTTACGCAAGGGCTGAAACACTGCAACGTGAATCTCGACGAGAGCAGTCAAATCCTTCAATTCGAACTGAAGGGCTAGCAGGGAAGGATGGACCACTCAGAGCTTTTGGCTCAGCGAGAACAATGGGTGGAGGAGATCTTTGACGACAGAACTGTACATCATGTATAACAGGATTGCCAGCCCGGCTTGGAGGTGAACCAAAAAAATATGGGGGAGAGCAACCAAAATTTGGGGACTCAGCACATGCAGCCTGAAAAACGATAAAGATCAAATTGTTAGCACACCGTCATCCAAAGATGCTTGCACCACTTGTGCCCCTATAGCGTGAAGGACTTTAACGATACAAAGGAAAGCTGACCTTGTTCAGGAATATCTCCAGTATCTCGTACCCAGCTTCACATTCAGATATTTGAGAAGCAGAGCTGTCACAACAAAAGCAGAAACCATCATTCCAAAGCAGATAATGTACTTGGTAGTTTGAAATGCAGCTCCAAAGAGGTCAAACAAGCCAAAATGTAAAATCTAGGGAGAAAAAAAACAGTAGATTCAAAACACGAACTGTTCTCAATACAGACATGGTAAAGCAACTAAGAGAAGAAAAGTTTGTTTTAAACACACAGCACATTGATGATGCAATAAAACAGTCCATGAAAGTCTATTCAGCCATTTCCTATGCAAGAAGAGCAGAAATGAGCACCGATATAGCAGCCTATCATATGGCAACCTATAAAAGGAAACTACCAACACCATTACCAAACAAAAATAAGTTCACGATCTCCTTTACACAGATGCCTCCATGCTATCTCATTGTTGCCTTTAAACTGAGCAAAGACCATACTAAAGAAAATAATCAAGCACAACGCAGCTTGTAGTCAAGCAACAGTTCGAAAGATTCTGAATCACAAGAGCTGCATATCTCTTGAAACACAAATCTTAAAGCTGACAGCTTGTGTACCTTATGAAAGGTTGCCATGCAGTAAGAACTAACAATGTGTCGACTCCCTATCACTGAGCTAAAAGTTCTTTGAATGACAAAGTAACAACCATCCAGTATTTCTGAACCATCTGGAACTAGCATCTTCACCCTTTTTGTCCTATCCAGATTCCAGAACTACAGCAAGCATTTTCTACACGTCTCACCCTACATTCTCCATACTCAGCAGGCTGTGTAGAGTTCAGGATACAGGTTGAATTACATCACACTTTCATATATTTCTAAAAAAGTCCCCTTTTTGGGGGGAGAGTTCAAATCTTGCTCCAAAAACTGATGAGGGAATGGGCCTATTACAGGTGCATTACTCCCAGTAAGTCTTTTTTCCTGAAAACATTTGGTCCGAAAATAAATATGGTTGCACCATCAGCATGACCCTGGAAAAAAAGCAAGGCTAACTCCATTCTCGAAAATTATGGGGGGACCTCTTAAAGCTGGACATTTAGAAATAATGATTGGAGCATCAAAACATGCAGCAGAAGATTTCCACGAGCATGCAGAATTTTGATATCTCACAGAGTACAAACTACACAAGAGGACAGACCATCCCAACAGGCCTGCATTTCAGAGAAGATTTAGCAATAAAGGAATCCAACCTCCAACTTTGCTTCCTTAATATTGATCAAAACTTACGCCTAAAAGAAGATCTTTAGGACCAAACTCTACAGGAACAACAAAGAATATTGATGCAAATTCATCGAAGAAAAACAGGGAGTAACCTTCACAATCTATGAAGAGATGTCTTTGAAATGCAGCATAATTTAGCATGCCAGCACTAGAAAACAGAAGGATTACCACAGATACAATTTTGACCTAGCCTGGAGCAAGACAGCATTGAGAAATCTAGATAGTGATATCCAGAAATATTCCAGTACCTTTGCCACTGTCGGATGGGCTTAATAAGTTCGGGAGAAGAACACGAAATAAGAGCCATTCTTTGAGGCTTGGGGCAGATGACTTCTTCACAAGCATCAGCCTGAAGTCCAGCTCTCAACCTTCCCCTGTCGTTCATGTCTGTTCTACTTTCTTTGGTGCTCAAAGCAGCAATTTGCTGCACAAAACTCAGATTTCCCACACAAGTCTCCAGTTTTTCAATTTAAAAATTCTCCTTTGGAGGACTCCAATATGTACAAAGTCTTTCCCTTCAATTGAATCCTGCCAAAAAAAGACAAAGAAAGTCTTGTCAGATTTGTAATTGCGGCCATTCATTGAAAAGCTTACCTAATGAGCACAACTTCCATCATCCGTGGAACTGCACGTGAATTAAAAGCTCAAAACGAACAAAAAAATCGTCTGGTAATAAATGAGAAGCCGTGCAGCATTTACTTCTTAAGACAAATGAGCAGGCATGCAGCATTTACTGCTTATGATTATCGTACAGACACATCTGACTCCGTTTGAAGTGAAAAGCCCTCCCCTGCCCGAGAGCGAAGGCTCTGGTTAGAATAATGGCGAGAGGAGCAACTGAACCTCCTGCTCTTACAAGATGCAGAAGATCACAGAAGCGCTCGATCAGCATTAGCCTTAACGTACATAGACCAACTCCCACCTTGGAGAGGGTTTAAAAAACGAGTATTTGAGCCTGGTTCGTTATAATTTTATGAAGAAGGGGAACGCGGCGCTGTGGTTGGTGGAGGGGAAAAGAGGGGAGAGGAACACAGGAAGGGCGGAGAAAAGCTGCAGGGTAGGGGGGGCCGCGCGCGTTGTTGCGCCCAGTAACTGAACTTCCTCGTGTCTTAACTTCAGGGTTTCATGAAAAAGCAAGATAGATCGCACATCTAGATTGGACTCAAACACAAAATGCATCTCTTATAGTGCCTGAACACTCCAGAGAGAGAAGCTGCTTTGCTTAGCGGAATCAGACGCCACCATGAACTTAAAAGGCTCAGATTTGCGACCAAAACCCCACGTGAACCACCAGATGATAACGATTTACGGGTGTAGCCGCTTCGAAGAAATGCAAAACCAGGAAAGATGCAAATGAAGGATCTTAATGCACTACGACTAAATACACCAGCGATCGGACGGAAAAGAGCCTTGCCACTCTGATTTCCTCTGTTCGTCCCTCTGTTCTTCCCAGGCTCTGTCCGATCCGTGGCTACATGGCTATGGGAGAGCCATAGCCTTTAAAAACCCCTTTTGCACAGTCTGCGAAAGATCTGTGAAACTCTGTTTTGGCATACTTACACATTTCCTGCTCCTACAGATCTCTCTCTCTCTCACGCTCACTCACTGCCTGCCTGCCTGCCTGCCTGTTCGTCCCAGTACTCCCTGCCTGTTCGTCCCCAGTATTCGCGATGGCATTGTACATTTCCAACTCTTTCTCAGCCAAATCTAGGACCATGCCGCTAGAAGGCACAGAGTTGGGCCTGCCGCAGCAAACCGTACTTCTCGCGCTGAGCGGATCGTGAAGACCGCAAATGGTCACGGATAATGCGAAGGAATAACATGCAAGGATGCAAATGAAAGAGAAGGAAAGAAGGAGAGAGGGCAAGATTACCTGAGGGGGGAAGCGATCGATGAATCATGGGAGGAAGCGGCCGAGCAGCTCGCAAAAAGAATGGCCCTAACAAAACAAGAAGAAGAAGAAGAAGAAGAAAGAAGAAAGAAGAAAATAAGGAGGAAGATGATCAACATGTACTTTAGCAAAGTGACCATCCACAAAAGGCCCAAGAAAAGTCTGGGGGCACCCCCCCTATCCCATTCTGCCACGTCATCATTTGGCCCCCTCACACTGCACAATCTGGGGTTGGTCTAGTGTGTGTAAAGATTGTTCTTGTTATAGATCGGAGCAGGTCCCCATGGACACGACGACCGACGGTCTTTCTACCATTGCCATCCCTTTTGTAGGTACAACCCCGTTGTCCACCCGCGAGATGGAGATGAAGACTAGGGGGTAGGTTGGAGCACCCAATAGCAAGCACGAATGCAGATCCAACCCAAACTACCCTAAACACCAAATCTGGAGCCCTTCGTGGGGATTGAATGCCATCCAGAAGCACGTACCTCCACCCAAATTGCAACCGGTATTTTCGATTTAGAGAATAGGAAAATGTGATCCATGCAAACCTACTCTAAGGGCTACATCACTCTTAATTTTCAAGGGGCTTGATGGTGCCAATACCACTCCTACTAGCGGGGGTGGGAAAAATGTCAGAAAAGCACATTCTTCGTATGTCTAGTGCATTTGGACCATCAGAATTTTGCCTCCAAATATCCCCCTTCCAAACCCCGGTGCATTCTCTTTGTCACTCCCGTTCCAGGCACTCCTTTCTTGGATGCTCTTTCTAGATGCTTTACTGGATACATCAATTTCATGTGTAGGTAGGTGTCTTGATCGCTTGATAGGTACCTTGTTTGCCTCTCTTTTTTTTTATTGCCTAATTGTTGTTTGATGGTGGATTGCCTTATTGTTGTTGAACACAGGTGAGTGCACTTGACTATACTTTATATTGAGTCAACTCGACCATAGGCCTTAGAGTTGTGCCTTCAATGTCAATCTAGTGTTCTTAGAGTACTCATGTGTGCTCTGTGGTCATGCATCATATACATTTTATGAATGGAAATGTTGTCTTAAACCCAAAAAACATTGCTCAATGTGAGTTGAATGAGACCATTTTTGCTTCCAATGTGCAAGGCAAAGGGTGCAAGAGCAATCCATATCAAAGTCACATTTTCATCTAGACTCTAGACCATCTCACTAAGGCAAATTGTTTATTTGTCTAGCCTCCTGCATCGAACTTGATGGCCAATATGCTCACAACTTTCCTAAATCGAGATAGCTATGACTAAGGGCTTCTACTACTATTGCTATTACTAATGGCTTGTAGTACTATTGCTTGCTTCTCTTGTGGGTTATCATTCTTCCCTTTTTTGCACATACCCCCATTGAATCATTTTGAGAAGGTCCACAATTGTTTCTTTGATTAGCTTTTTGAAGTTAGAGAGACCATTTCTTGTTTTAATTCTTCTCTTGGAAACGTAGGATCTGATCATAGAACGTTTGTAGACCCCCCTCCTTAAACCTACACATACACTATAATCCCCCGAGGTAACGTCATAAGGGCTCCCATCGGACTAAGTCTAACCCTACGCCAAAGATTCGATTGGTTTAAGAACAACATCAAGGAAAAACTAAGGAGATGACAAGGCCTCAACAAAAAATGGAACGCTAGAGTGATCATAGTTCAGCACATTCTTACAGCCATGATGACCTACATGGCCTCTATCTGGAATTTCAAGAAATCACAATGGAATGAGATTGAGCAACTTTTCAGGAGCTTTGTGTGGGCGATGGAAGCAGGGCAAAAAAAGAATGCATACCATCCCCTCAGAGCCTCTCAAGGCTCCAAAAATGCAGGGTGGATTGGGCCTCCCATACATCAGAAGAAAAAATCTCTCTTTGATAGCCAAATGGTTCCCCAGAATGCTAGAGAAGGAGGCCCCTTGGATTGAGATGACCAAAAAGTTCATCTGCACGGGTTGAGGTAAAGGAGTGGGTGGCTGACTGGCTCCTATTAGATAAACTGCACTTGAAGTCCGCACTCAACGATGGGGAGGCCGACCTAATCCAAGCAATGCTAGATCGCACCCCCGATTGGTGGCCAACAAACATTGGTAGGGAAGCAATGCTTCCGCAAAATCTCGTCAAAGTCTGTCTATGGTCGTCTAATGCAAGGTAACACAATAGTCCTAGATCTGAACCAGAAATGGATGCTGAGGAGAGGCAGAGTGTGGTGGAAGGATAGGTTGAAAGGTATTTGGAAGGCTTGCATCACAGGGAAAGAAAGCTTCTTACTGTAGAGGATCATCACTCAGTGGCTGCCTCTCCGAGGGAAGCTCACAAAGCAATTCACAGTCAACCCATGCTACCCTCTGTGCGGGAAAGCAACTGAAGTGGCCCATCATCTAATGTGGAACTGCATGGTAACCAGGAGCGTATGGCTCAGGATAGAAGCAGTAATTAGAGACTCCGGGCTGATGTCAAAGTGCCACTTAGGCACTCAATGGAAACCTATTCTCATGGGTAATGCTTCCAGATTTTCTTCTACACCGGTGGCTTGCTAGCCGTACCTGAGAGCTGCAATTTATATGGCAGTTTGGAAAGTGAGAAACAAGATCGTCTTCCAACACGGAGTCCTGGTGGGCCATAGGGAGTATCTCATTTTGGCCCTGACCAAAAACAACCTTAGGGATATGAGTTGGATAACGCAACATGAAAACCCTCTAGTAAGTAGATACCTCTTGGTAATCTGGTCTTGCTCGAGAAATGGGTTGACCAGGCTGCTTGCAGCGCAGGTCGAGGGTAGATAGCCCACTTGTCAGCCAATTTTTTTAACCAGGTCCTTTTTTTGATGGGCTAACCACCCCCCTTAATATAAATTTATTTTTTTTCACCAAAAAAAAAAAACTCCCCTCATGCATGTAAAAGGCATGTAAGTCCCCCTGCTATGTTACATGTTCATGAGTGACCCCCACGTGGTTGATGAGTCCTTAAAAATTCCAAGAGTCCAAGGGTAGTAGTGATAGTCCAATAGTCTACGAGTGGTGCATGGCAACATTTCCTAAGCTCTTCTCAAGTTGCTACTTGAGGCAAAAATCTATCCATGGTTAATAGGCAAAAGAGATGGTCAAGTGAGTTACATCCATCTTGCACATTCTTTATTTTAATTGGTTTGATATACAATGACATTTTTCCATCTACATTGCATTAAATTATGATCATAAAAGTGTAGGTGAATTCTCAAGGTAGAAATACAAAGAATAAAATATGGCCTGCATGCATTAGCTCTCTAACCACTAGCTTACTTTTGCTAAAAATGTAGTTGTTGATATATGGTCAAATTGTGGTCAATTGATATGAAACAAGCACGATATAGATAGTCATTACACATAATCCACTATAATAACGAAAAAAATAAGAGAACGTTTATCAAATTACAAACAATTCTTTCATTCTATAATGATTTTGCATGATTACATGTAGTTGCCCTCGTAACAAGAGTCAAAAGCCAAGGGACACTCCATTCATTTCCCTAGAAATTGTAGCTCCTCATGGGTTTTAGAGAGTCCATATTTTGGACTCGCTAAAACCCATGTAAGAGGAGCCAAGTGCCAAAGTCCATTTTTTGTCCTTATAAGAAGAGCCAAAGGCCAAGGGACACTTTGTCCATGGGTTTTAGGGAGTCCATATTTTGGACAATACACCTTAAGTACATGCAACAAAGAATATCCATGCTTAATTAGTTCCTTTTGCCAAGTTACTACAATATCTATACTGATAGTCTAGTAGAAATTAAGAGAACATTTATCAAAGTACAAACAATTCTTTCATTCTATAATCATTTTGCATGATTTACATGTAGTTGCCCTCGTAAGAAGAGCCAAAGGCCAAGGGATACTTTGTCCATTCATTTGCCTTAGAAATTGTAGCTCCTCATGGGTTTTAGAGAGTCCATATTTTGGACTCACTAAAACCCATGTAAGAAGAGCTAAGTGCCAAAGTCCATTTTTTGTCCTTATAAGAAGAGCCAAAGGCCAAGGGACACTTTGTCCATGGGTTTTAGGGAGTCCATATTTTGGACAATACACCTTTTCATTCTATAATCATTTTGCATGATTACATGTAGTTGCCCTCGTAACAAGAGTCAAAGGCCAAGGGACACTTTGTCCACTTATTTGCCTAGAAATTATAGCTCCTCATGGGTTTTAGGGAGTCCATATTTTGGACTCTCTAAAACCCATGTAAGAAGAGCCAAGTGCCAAAGTCTATTTTTTGTCCTTATAATTAGAAGAGCCAAAGGCTAAGGGACACTTTGTCGATGGGTTTTAGGGAGTCCATATTTTGGACAATACACCTTTTCATTCTATAATCATTTTGCATGATTACATGTAGTTGCCCTCGTAACAAGAGTCAAAGGCCAAGGGACACTTTGTCCACTTATTTGCCTAGAAATTGTAGCTCCTCATGGGTTTTAGGGAGTCCATATTTTGGACTCGCTAAAACCCATGTAAGAAGAGCCAAGTGCTAAAGTCTATTTTTTGTCCTTATAATAAGAAGAGCCAAAGGCCAAGGGACACTTTGTCGATGGGTTTTAGGGAGTCCATATTTTGGACAATACACCTTAAGTACATGTAACAAATATATCCATGCTTAATTGGTTCCTTTTGCCAAGTTATTATAGTATCAAGCCAACAACCCTTTTTTAAAAATAACCCAACAACGTCTTCACCCTCATTCATTATAGACTTTAACTACGAAGAAATTTTCAAAAGACAAATGGACAAGCCATTATTTATTTTGCACACTTAAATGTTATCAAATAGTTCATCCTATGTACTTACTTGCAAGACAACAAAGTAATCAATCAGTTATATAGTTCTCTAACACAAGAAATTTGATCAATACATATGCTTACTAACCTTTGTTGTTGATATAATGTCAGCATTTCAAGAATATGTCCCAATATCATGGTGTTGTAAGACCTAATGCTAGCCATGTCCTACAAAACACATTAATTTCAATATTTCCTTGAGGATGCTTTGATAGATCAAAATATAAGGTATTTTGTCAACTCAAAGACACAAATGGGATGTCAACCATGTTCTATAGCAATATGGATGTCAAACAAGGCTGCCCGTGTCACCAACATTGTTTGGTCAATGCATTGATATAGTGGAAGAGTTGGAACCTGGACTGCTGCCTGGGGATTCGACATCTTTTTTCAATATTGTATTTGTCAAACTCAATATTATTTAAAATTCTTAATTTTGATGAAATTTTTTGCAAACTCTGGTTGTTGCATTCAGCTTAGATGTCTCAAACATTTTTTCCTTATATGTTCCCCTTTTTTTATCTTTTTATCCAATTGATGGACTTAATTGTATGGCTCAATTATTCATGGGACTTTTTAATCTAAACACACACTTTGATTTCCCAACTAGCCTTTGGTTAGCGGGCTATTGCCATACAGTAAATTCACATCCATTGGATAATTCTTTAACATGGATAATCCCTAGTCATTTTGTGATATGTCTTATTTTATACTAACTTTTATATCTATTTTGCAGAAATGATTTACACATTTACTATTGGCATCATTTTTTCATTTTGACACATCATAAAGATCCACTTTTATTCACTTAATATCGGTAGGTGGGGAGTAAGTTCCACATGGTGGGATTACTTCCCACCATGTGGTCTTACTTTCTTAGTTGGGGGTGGGCCACTCTCTCTCTCTCTCTCTCTCTCTCTCTCTCTCTCTCTCTCTACCCCTCTATAAATCAACACACACTCCCATATAAGGATGGTTCTTTTATGGGCCATGGCAATAAAGACTTCCCTTCCACTTTATGTAATTTCCCATGTAAATAAATAGATCTTAATGGCTTACTTGAATAAGATTTTCTTTTTTGAAGATTCCCTCTCTTTATAGTTGTTGTAACCATTAAATGATGATGTGGATCATTAGTATTACCCCCCCCCAATGCACACACACATACACATTACTACTATATAGAACACTCCTACTCTACACACATATCTCACTAACTGCACAACCACACACACATACACATCCACGCCATCCTCTATGCACTTACCTCCCATCATTTAACCTCTTGGTACCCTCTTTAAGCCTATTAATGGAAGCCTTTGTAGTTCTATTTAACTGTGCTAAATTTACTCTTTTATGTGAAGTTGTTATATACACACACATTACCTTTCGTTGGAGCCAATAACATCCCCTAAACCATGCCTGACTCTTCCTCTCTAGGTACATTTACAATTAAGTTAAAGATAGTAATAACTACACTTAAAAATATTTAATGACGTAGCAATACTAAGACCTACATGGGGGTTCTTTTGTGCATTATATATTACTTAGGTACATGGGCAAAACCCCTCCGATGCTACTCCCTAATTGGTGGCATTTTAACCTATATTATAGTACCCTCATGAACCAAGTTTGCTTGATCAACTCCCACTACCTCGCTTGCAGGTGAGTTTGTAGTAATTCTTGTAACATGTTGCGACGTGGATAATGCTCCATTAATGGCTTTAGAATTCACTTTGCACAAATTTTTCCTATGCCTACTTGCTTCTGAGAGATCTCAACAATGGAAGCGGAATGGAAGAGGGTGAGAGAAAGGGAGAGCCAGAAGAGAGTCTCACACAAGTTTTGGTGGGTGCTGAACACCCTAATCTTCTATGTCATCCATATATATATGTGTTTGAGTATTGCACATAACCCGGGTTAAGATACAGTGTCATTTAACCCCCACAACCTCCCACTTAAAGGCCAATGTACCTTTAAGGGAGAACAATTAATGACCATACTATCCAATGCCCATCAATACACGACAATAATCAGACCGCTGACTAGGTAGACTCTTTGTCAACATATCTACAGGGTTATCATCTGTATGAACCTTGACAAGCTCTATGCACTTGTCCTCAAGTTTCTCCCTGATAAAATGGTACATGACCTCAATGTGTTTGGTCTTTGCATGAAAGACCGGATTTCGTGCTAGCTGAATAGCACTCATGGAATCATTATGCAATGTCGGTACACTTGTGTATGAATCCCCAAATCTCTCACTAGATGATCAAGCCATATAGCCTCCTTGCAACTGTCTATGGCTGCAACATACTCGGCCTATGTGGTAGACAAAGCAATGCACTTCTGTGCGTGAGACATCCATGACACTGCACCACCTGCAAAGGTGAACACAAAACCAGAAGTGGATCTCCTGTTATCCACATGCCCTGCATAGTCTGAATATGTGTACCCAAATACACACATCTCTCCTCTGCCAAAGTAGATACACACCTCCTTGGTATCTTCAGGTACCTCATGATGCACTTAATTGCCTCCCAATGCCTCTTTCCTGGATTAGCAATATATGGCTAACAACTCCCATTGCCATAAAGTGCCAGTAGAGCATTTTTCGAGCTAAGTCTTCCAACCGTCTGAGCGAAGGAAAAAAAAAAGCTTCCAACTATGTAAAAAAATGGCAAAAATAGATCATAACATAACCTAGTTTCACTTAGAAATATGCAAACTTTATAGCAATGCCTATTTTATACATAAATATTTACATGAATCTTTGGGAATGGTGAGTAACTTAATGGGATGTTTTTAAGAAACCCACATGTAGAGTTTACTTCTCTATGAAAATTCCCTTACGATCCTTCTTACAACTTTTATTCAATAGGGGGTGACATTGAAAATCCTCTCTCAACCTAGCCTATAAAAGGATTTATCCAAAGAAACCTCATTGAAGTAAGCCATCAAGGTAGTTTCGCCAGCGAAACCCTTTTGAAGTAGGTAGTCATTCAGCCACTTAAATTGATTGGAAAACCCCATTTGAGGACATCTATGGGGTTATATTTTGAAAACTCTTGCATCTATAGTATTAAATATTACATGTATTTTATGAGAGTGATATATAAGCCCTAGTTAAAAGTTATTTATAGCAATTTAAACTTCTTTAGAAACATATCCATAAATATCTTGTTATCTATGCTATTAAAATACTAGAAAGCTCTTGTCGTATTGATATAAATGTGTTTAAGAAGAAATTATATATGTATAATATTATTACATTGAGAGTGATTATGAGGGATATTTCTTAAAGGAATTATTTTTCAACACTTTTTGAAGGTAATAACAGGGGTACAAAGGATGTCTATGAAGAAGAAATTTTGTGGTAAGTAAAATTGAATTAGTGACAATTCTGTATGTTTTTATGATAAAGGGATCTAGTTTCAGTGAAAATAAAAGTTTAAAAACCATGTTTGCTAAAGAAATAAAAATTTTCAAATCTCTTGAAAAACGCGCTCAGATAAATTTGCTCATAGATTTTTGCTCGTAAAATTGACGCATTCATATCAGGCTATTATCCTTAGCCCTTTTAGGGTAGAGGCAGTGATTAATAGGCGCTTGCTTAAGGCCATAGAGACTCTTTTTCAGCTTGCAAACCAAATGCTCTTTGCCCTTTTCTTCAAAGCCTTCCGGCTGTACCATGTAAATTTCCTCATGCAAATCCCTATGCAAGAAAGTTGTCTTGACATCCATCTGCATAAGCTCCATATTTTCTATTGCCACAAGTCCAAGTACACATCTAAGTGTGGTCATCTTCACAACTGGAGAGAATATCTCATCAAAGTCCACACCCTTCTCTTGCTTGAACCCTTTAGCAACCAAATGGGCCTTGTACTTAGGCACATCATCACCTGTGACCTTCATCTTGTAGACCCATTTACATGGCAATGCTTTCTTTCCATGTTGCAAAGAAACCAAGTCCCCTTTGTATGATTTTCTTTGCTTCTGGATCCTAGAGACGATAGCCCATGTCTCCACTTTCACCATAACCCAGAAAGATGCATTTCCTATACTTATGATTTAGCTTCATTCGAAGCTCTTCTGGCACATGGGCATATGCCTCACACCCAAATATACGCAAATGAGAGTAAGAGGGCTTCTTGCCACTCCATGCCTCTTTAGGAATACCACCATCCAAACTCTTGTTAGGTGATCTATTGATCACATGCCCTGCAATCTTCATTGTCTGAGCCCAAAAACCACCAGAAAGACTTGCATTAGAAAGCATACATTCCAACCTTTCCTAAATGGTGCACTTCATCTATTTTGCAACTGGATTCTACTTTGGAGTATGAGGGGACGTGAGCTCCCTCTTGATCCCACGTGTATCACAGAAATGCTGAAAGTCATGAGAGATATACTCTCCACCATTATCAGTCCGTAGGCATTTAAACATTCTACTTGACTGACAGCCAAAGCCAACCATTTTTGAAATACCTGGAACACATCGCTTTTCCGAGCTATAGCATAAGCCCACACTTTCCTAGTTGCATCATCAATGAATGTCACATAGTATTCAACCCTGCCTAATGACCATGTAGGCATGGGACTACATACGTTTGAATGCACCAAATCAAGCCTTTCAAGCTCTTTCTTTCCCCTTCTTTTATGGGCTGATTTAGTCTACTTCCCATAGAGACAATGCTCACAAAATTCAAAGTCAAAAAAACTCAAATGTTGTACATAACCCAAATGGCATAAGAGTTTCATTCCACTCTAGCTCATGTGGCCCAACCTGCAATGCCACAAAGATGTACTTGGCTGCTCGGTTATTGCAACATGATCAAACACCCCTGATACATGTAAGGGATACAATGTCCCACACTTGTCACCCCTTGCCAAAACCATAGAGCCCTTTTGAATTTTCCAACTCTGAAAGCCAAACGTGGTCTAAAATCCAGCATCATCTAGCTGATCCGTTGAAATAAGACTCTTGGTTAGCTTAGGCACGTCTCACATTTTTCAAAACAAATGTAGACCCATTTGCAAAAGAAAACTATATGTCACCTGCTCCCACTATGTCACATGCATAGTTATTTCCAAGATTCACACAACCTATCTTTCCACTGTCATAAGTGGAGAACCATTCCCTATGGGGAGTAACATGGAATGAAGCACAAGAATCCAAAATCCAATCCTAGGAATATGCATCATCTGAAGTGATAAGCAAGTCTGCAGGTAGACTAGACATGAAGAGAATGTCATTGTCACTATCATCAGTGATTGTATTAATCTCCTCGATCTTCATTTTTCTTTTGTCCTCCCTTGGACTCTCTTCCTTCTTATTTGCACCCCAATTTGCATTCTTTTTCTTATCCTTTTGCTCTCTTTTTAGCTTGTAGCAATCCTTTTTCATGTGGCCCTTCTTGCCATAGTGGTAACACTCAATGCTCCGTGCCTTGGATTTGCTATGAGACTTCCATCTTTCTTGGAACTTCACCATGAACTATGATCTATCCCTTTGCACATTTAAGGCTACATCCTACTTTTTGCCATCCATAGACTTCCATCTAATCTCCTCGGCCAACAAGCTACCCACAACATCATCAAACTTCAGTACTCCACTAGGTGTAGAGTTACTGAGACAGTTGTATGGAAGGTATCCCATGAGGATGGCAATGAACATAAGAGAAATATTGCCTTAGTCTCCACATCAAAATTCATTTTTTGAGCCTAAATCTAGCTGAAAATAATATTGAATTCATTCAAGTGAGAAGCAATGGAGACTTCTTCCTTCATCTGCAGCTCAAACAACCTCTTCATGAGGTAAACTTTATTAGAGGCAATTTCCTTCTCATAAGTGGCACATAATTTCTTCCACAAATCTTGCGTAGTCTGCTCATTTTACTACTCTGAAATAAACTGACTCTGCAAAATGAAGTCTAGTAGTAGACTACACGAATGCATCCAACTCATTCTAATCATCCTCAGACATATCTGCAGGGTTAGCTTCAATCCTTGCCAAGGGTTTAATCTGCTTCTTTTGAATAAGCACATCCCTTATCTGTTCTTTCCACAAAGAAAACTTCATCCCATCAAACTTTTTAATGCTAAAAAACTCCTTTTCAAACATGGAAGAGGATGCCATGATGCAAATGAAACAAAATCCCAAATGCTAGTACCTGCAGAGAGAAATCACACCAAATACTAGGTGCACCCAATATGTCTGCCTTAATGAAGGATAGTGTCACCAAAACTCAAGGCTCAAAGCATCAAAATGCATCTGACTCAAGTGCATATACTATGCATCCATATGAGCAAATCTGGCCCAAAAGAAAATGTCAACCCACAATGACAAAACAATGGCAAATATAATGCCACAATAAGAGCCAAATGCCTCAAGCATAAACACCGTCCATGGGCATAAGCATCAATAATTTCTCATCCAAGAGATCATAACACAACTTGTGCATCCACTGCAATATATCAAAGCTGTCCCTCATCGTAAAATAGCATCTGTGTGCTAAACGTCCATCAATAAAGCATCCTACAAGGAAATCTGGGCCTATCAGCACATCCAACAAGAATCACAATGCATCCAAATGACCTGTAAAGCATCCACTGCAACCCAATGCAAACCACAAACGAGCGCACATGGTTCGGACTACAACCAGAGTGATCTGCACAAGGTACATCCAAGAAATCATGGCCCTACGGCAATGAACGCTAGTGAAAATAAAACATGAGATGTCTCAAAACATGGGTGTCACTTCATAATCAGACTTAGCAAGACAATCTGCAAACATCTCTCTTCTACCAAAACTCCAAAATCTCATCCAAGGATGGAGTAAGAGCCAGTCAACCCTTGCATTTCTTTGCAAAAAATGAACCTTAGGAAACTTAACCTTAGCCAAAATGCCACATGGCAATCAATGAGAAGGTCTTGGAAACTTTGAGAAATTTCCTTCAAAGAGATGATGAAAAAACACAGAGAATCACAACTCCCTCAATCCTTCATAGAATAGCAAGTAGCTTTGTAGACATACATTTCAGGCAGTCCCGGATCCAACGGTACAGACAGCTCTACAAACGGAGGCCCAGATGTTGAGTTTCCACTCACACAGGAAATGACAGAATGAAGACATTGGAGTAGACAAAGCTTCACTACAGCTTCAAAACTTCACGGAATTGGAAGTAGCTTTACAAGTACAAGTTTTGGACTACTCTGAATCCATTGGGAGTGTCTGAACTGCAAATGGTGGCCTGGATATGGAGATCCAACACATGAAATCCATGTAGGAAATTGAATTTCGTCACCAACTTCAAAACTTCACGGAATCGGAAGTAGCTTCACAGGTACAAGTTTTGGACTGCTCTGAATCCATTGGGAGTGTCTGAACTACAAATGGTGGCCTGGATATGGAGATCCAACACACGAAATCCACGAAGGAAATTGAATTTCGTCACTTTTTGCAGGACCTGTAACGTTTCATTGAAAACTCAGATGACAAAGATGTAAGAACAAAAAATAAATTACTCAAAGTCTTCTACAACTTTGCTTTAGATCTCAAGGTAAGATTCAGCTTTTAGAGAAAGATATCTTCATCACAAGACTCTCAGGTGTAAAATAGACTATCTTTTTTGCAGGATGCAGGTAAAGTCACCCAACAACAGAGCTTCTCCTTCCTCCCACAAAGCTGCAACAGTAGACTTTGGGCTCCAAGCTCACACACGAGCTCAGCTAGAACACTCGCACTCTGATTCCAGTTGAGAGATCTCAACAACGAAAGCAGAACGGAAGAGGGTGAGAGAAAGGGAGAGCCAGAAGAGAGAGTCATGCAAGTTTTGGTGGGTGCAAAACACCCTAATCTTCTATGTTATCCATATATATGTGTGTTTGAGTATTGTACATAACCGGAGTTAAGGTACAGTCGCCTTTAACCCCCACAGCTTCATTCCTGGATAGTTGAGTGTTTCTTGCTACTCCCTTCCAACTTTCGACTTGCCTTTTCCACACTTTGACATGGCCTCTCCCTCCGCTCAAGTTTTGTTTCTCATCTCTACCTCGTGCCCTCGTTCACATGTATGGACCTTCTTTTGTGGGTCATAATCAAACCGCTATTCTCTTTACGCTTTTGTGGGAAGTTGCTTACCCTCCTCGCCAACCTTTACATCATGTTTGTGGTACTCACACCATTCGGGCTCTATGATCACTCTCTATCACTTTTATCTCGTTCCTCTATCAACTCTCCCTTGGCAGCACTCCATTTGCATTCAATCTCGACTCCTACCTTCCCTCTGCAAGTCTATGACCTCCTTTCAAGCTATGGTACTCCATTTCTCCTCACTGGCACCTTGTTCATTGCCTTACACTGATTCTTCTACATTGCCTTGTTCATTGCCTTACACTGATTCTCCTCGACTCACCAATGCTTGCTCGCTCTTCTTGACTTAGTCTGAGAGTCGTCCTTGATTCATTGCATAACCTTTGCACCTTGCATGGGTGTGTGGTTTGATGTTCTTAGCCCTTGATTATTCTATGCTTCGCAACGTAATGTGGTGCTTCTGATTTGCATGTTCTTCTACAGTTCAAAGATCGCATGGCCTCTTACATTTCATGGCATCGCTCTCCCAATCCCTGCACTATTTCTCCACATCATGGCATCACTCTCCTGATCCCTATGCCTTCTATATATGTCCTTCACATTTTTCCAATGCTATTGTATGCCTCGTGGCTCCCTAGCAGTCATAGCAGATCTGCATGTCTACGGAAAAGCCCCACAACATGATATAGACATTATTTCCACGTATATATGTATAAATGTTCTTAAATATATATTCATTTTTTATTTTTATTTTTCTTATCTACCATACTCTAATAACTACCTATTAAAATTCTTTTAAAAAAAAAATTGGGGACCTCCTTTCAAGCTATGGTACTCCATTTCTCCTCTTCACTGGCACCTTGTTCATTGCCTTACATTGATTCTTCTACATTGCCTTGTTCATTGCCTTACACCGATTCTTCTTGACTCACCAATGCTTGCTCCTCTCATTTGTGTGATTGTATCTACTACTGTACACTTTCTCTTCTCGACTTAGTTTGAGAGTCATCCTCGATTCATTGAATAACCTTTGTGCCTTGCATCGGTGCATGGTTTGGTGTTCTTAGCCCTCGATTATTCTATGCTTTGCAACGTAACGTGGTGCTTTTGACTTGCACGATCTTCTACAATTCAAAGATCGCACGGCCTCTTACATTTCATGGCATCGCTCTCCCAATCCCTGCACTATTTCTCCACGTCATGGCATCACTTGTAAAATTTTGGTCCTTGTCATCATGGGTGTGGAATACTCCCCATGAATTCTTAACTTTGCTCACAAGGGTGTTGCTTTATGGTCCTTCTTGTGCAATTATGGGTGTGGAATACCCCCATTAATTGTAAGCCTTCCCTCACAAGGGTGTGGCTTTGTCTAGATGGTTCTTGTTGTGAAATCATAGTATGGACTACATCCCATTAATTTTTCACTTTCCTCACATGGGTGTGGAATACCCCCCATTCACAGAAAGTATTCTTTATTCTCTATCATTTAAATTCTTTGCTTAATGCATGGGTGTGGAATATCCCCCATTTCCAAAAATGGTATTTTTCTAATTCCACAAAGAAGGGTGCGACCATCCTCCTAAGATTGTTTCTTTTCATACAAGGGCACGGACTATCCCCCAAGATGTTTGTTTCACTTAGACTCAAGCGGAAGTTTCTAATGAGATCTGTTTTCCTCACAAGGGTGTGGACTACTCCCCTACATGAATTCATACATCTTTACTCATTTTTAATCCCCCATCCTACACACACTCATGTTGCTTCTCACCCTTGGTGGTTATAAACTAACCCCCTCTTTTTAGAATCTTTTGTACTTTGGTGATGGACCACCCCCTAATTTGTTTGATAATTGAATTTGGTAGGAAATTCTAGTGACAAACTCATAGAAGTTCCATATGATTGCCAGGATGTCCGCAATCATAGACCCTACCAAAATGGCCACTATTTCTCAAAGGTTGGAGGCTGCATGAAGGGAAATGGAAACAATTGGACAAGAGAGTAGAACTAGACCATTTTTTCCTCAAAAAGCAAAATGCAAGAAATGATATAGAACTTATGGCATCTGTGTCTTTTTTTGTATACATTTAGAATCTATTTGTAATTCTAAGTCTCTTTGGTATAAGCGATAACAAGCTGGGGAACATAGGCATTACCTATCTTCCCACATGATGCCAAATTTGTTCTAACAAATGGGTTTATGTGGATGGTGACAGGAAAGTGAACCCCGACCTCGGAGCATGGACTACTTAATGGATTCTACCATTTTTGTACCAATTTTTATCATATAATGAAATGCTTTTTATCCACCCTTGTTAGAGCTTCGTGTGTCGTGTTTTTTAAAGGTTTTATTTTTTAAACACACACACACACACCCAAACCTTATTAAGCCTTGGCCGAGCTAATTGTGTGTCATTTTGGTAACCCTTGGTTGGGTTGCCACGTGCCACGTTGCTTGTTAAACTCTTTTCAAGTCATGCAAGAATGTTGGAATGGTTTCCTGCAATGTCTTGGTTTTAAAGATGACATAGGTCCCCATTCTCGTGTGCTTTCCTAGCAATGGATTTCATTTAAAGCTAATACAATATGAGAAGGAAGAAAAAGGGAAAGATACACCCGCATCTATCAGCATTGCATCCATCAATGATTGGTTATAGCTACTTGAAAGGAACCACCCATTGCCAATGCTACATTTGACTCCTTTCTTTGGCAACTCATCGACGTCAATACTTCAGATGAGCAACACTACAAGGCATAGGCCCTTTTCTGACGAAAATACCAACGTTTTTTACACTAATTTTTTTTAAAAATGGATGCAAAGGTCATTATTAATGTCGTTATAAGCGTCGAAAAAGAATGGTCGCTATATAAGCGTTGCTATATAGTGACACTGGTAAACGTTGCTATATAGCAGTGATTAACATAACTAAAAAAAAGGCATTAGTGGGGCTAAATAGGGCCATAGCAAGCCCTGTTTTGCCCCACTAATGTTTTTTTTTTTGGGTAATAACAAAAAAAAGTTTTTTATTACAAAATTTCCCTTGCAAAAAGGGTGATACAAAATCGCTCAAATGAAATGATCGAGCAACAAAAGCATATACATGTCGAAGATATACAACATTATTTGTTACAAAATTACCCTTTCAAAAACGGTGATACAAAATCGCTCAAACGAGCCGATATACAAAACGATATACATGGCGAAGTATATGCAAACTACTACTACTACTACTACTACTACTCATTCGAATCGTCGTCGTCGCCCTCGTCTTCATTTTGCTAGCCTCATCCTTGGTCCTCATGAGCTGCGCCTGCTCCGCTGCGCCTGCTCCCTGACCCTCGTGAGCTATGCCTGATCCCTGGCCCTCGTGATCGCTCGCCTCCGGTGATGGGATGCTCGAGCTTTCACCTAAGAGTGAAACCATATTAATTGAAAATTAGATTGGAACTTAAAGAATAAAACAATTTAAAAAGTGAGATTACGAGTAGGAGTAGACTTATACCGTGTGAGCAGCCACCTCAGCCCAATCGACTGTCGCTCCCATTGCCTCCTGCTCAATAAACCACGGCTTTGTTCTTATGCAAAACGCACGTCGCGTCTCTGCATCTGTAGGAAGATGACCCATCGCAACTTGCTGTGGACCCAATTTACGAGAGTTAGATAAAGTGCATGTAATATGTAGTAAAACAAATAGAACAATACATTAAATGAGAAGTAGACTTACCACGGTTGGCTTGAACGCCAACCATCCACTAGCACCAAAGTGTGAAGTACCTATAACGTCCAACGCTCTCCTTGTAGCCCTCCTCTGACCCTCGAACATTTCGGGATGGTCCCTATTTTGCTTCTTGAAGAACTTCCAATCAGCTTTGTCTGCCCACCCGGGTTTAGCCATCCCCTTTGCAATGGAAGTATGCAAGGTTAATCTACGATGCTTCAAGACCAAACCCATGTGCTCTCGCATGTAATTCTCATTGAACTCCCAATTTGGCGGGTTAGGGTATTTTTCTTTTAATTCATCGATGACCGCCTGCTTCTTTTGGTCATCTTGATACTGCCAATTAGTAGCAATGCCGCTCTTGAAGTGGTGGCTCATCAACCGCCTCATGGTGGCCATCACTGCTTTGCCCTTTCTATCTTCTATTATCTCTCCGATAGCTGTGATTTGATAGGAGAGGTCCTTGACTGGGTAAGGAGGACTCATGGTAATGGCAGAGCCAGAGCGAGTGGAAGCTGTGCGAGCACTTCCGAAGCGAGGAGTAGCAGTGGGAGTAGGAGAGGGCAAGGGACCTGATTGGTATTGTGTCTCGGGACCAAGTGGAGACCTATAGAGATGTGAGTGTGTTGACTCGTCTACATCTCCTAAGTCAGCACAACATAAGCGGCCCCTCCTACTCTTCCTTCCCTTATGATGGGCACGCCCAAGGGATGACCCCTCAGTCGAAGGGACACGAGGGGATGGTTGGACAGTAGGTCCAGCCGTCGGTGTAGGAGAGGGAATTGCTGAGGTCCTTTGACATAGCAGAGAGAAGAATCTCGCTGCCTCCTCATCGGTCATCTGTGCTACAAACTCATCGGGACTCCCGCAGGGGTAGTCGCAATGCTACGTCCAAGGGGAGTCAGGCCAGGGGTAGTCGCAGTGCTACATCCGAGAGGAGTCAGGCCAATCGCAGGGGTAGGCCCTTGAGGTGTCACGTGAGAGGAATCAAAGTCCTTTAGAGAATAGAGATTGTGATGTCTCCTCCTGCAAGGCTGTCTGTACTCATCGGACGTGCGACGTGATCCCATGTCTAACGTAGACACAAACACAAAAACAAAAACAAAAAAACAAACATAAGCATAGGCATAGGCATAGGCATATGCTTATGAAAAGAAGACAAAAAGAGAGAAAAAGAGAAGAGAAAGAAGAGAGAAGGAGGAAAAAAGAAGAGAAAGAAGCGAAAAGAAGAAGGAGAAGGAGAAGAGAAAGAAGAGAGGAGGAGAAGGAGAAGAGAAAGAAAAGAGGGAAAAAGAAGAGAAAGAAGAGAGAAGGAGAAGGAGAAGGAGAAGGACATGCATAGGCATATGCTTATGAAAAGAAGAGAAAAAGAAGAGAAAGAAAGGAGAAGGATATGCATAGGCATAGGCATATGCTTATGAAAAGAAGAGAAAGAGTGAGGAAAAAAGAAGAGAAGGGAAGGAGAAGGAGAAGGAGAAGGAGAAGGAGAGAGGAAAAGAGGAGAAGGAGACATATGCTCATGCATAAGCATAAGCATAAGAGAAAGAAGAGGGGGAAAGAGCATAAGCATAGGAGAAAGAAGAGAGAAATGATATGCTTATTCTTATGCTTGAGCATATGAGCATAAAAGAAAAAGAGAGAAAGATTAAGCATAGGCAAATACATATGCTTATGAAAAGAGATCAAAAGAGGGGGAAGAGGGGGAGAAAGAGAGAGGAAAAGAGGAAAATGAGACATGCTCAGGCATAAGCATAAGCATAAGAGAAGGAAGAGGGAAAAACAACATAAGCATAAGAGAAAAGGAAGGAAAGGATATGCTTATTCTTATGCATGAGCATATGAGCATAAAAGAAAAAGAGAGAAACCTTGAGCATAGGCAAATACATATGCTTATGAAAAGACATTGAGAGAGGGGAAAGAGAGGAGGAAAGAGAGAGGAAAAGAGATTGAAAGAGGGGATGAAAGAGGGAAAAAAGGAGAGGGAAAAAGAGCATAAACATAAGAGAAGGAAGAGGGGGGCAGGCCATTGAAAGAGTGAAAAAAGAAGAGAAGGAAAGGAGGAAGAGGGGAAAAAGAGATTGAAAGAAGGAAAAGAGAAGGAGAAGGAGAAGGAGAAGGAGAGGGAGAGAGGAGAAGAGGAGAAGAAGACATATGCTCATGCATAAGCATAACCATAAGAGAAAGAAGAGAGAAGGAGAAGGAGAAGGAGAAAGAGATGGACATGCATAGGCATATGCTTATGAAAAGAAAAGAAAAAGAAGAGAAAGAAAGGAGAAGGATATGCATAGGCATAGGCATATGCTTATGAAAAGAAGAGAAAGAGAAGGAGAAGGAGAAGGAGAAGGAGAAGGAGAGAGGAAAAGAGGAGAAGGAGACATATGCTCATGCATAAGCATGAGCATAAGAGAAGGAAGAGGGAAAAAGAGCATAAGCATAAGAGAAAGGGAAGGAAAGGATATGCTTATTCTTATGCATAAATATAAGAGAAAGAAGAGAGGAGGAGAAGGAGAAGGAGAAGGACATGCATAGGCATATGCTTATGAAAAGAAGAGAAAAAGAGAGGAAAAAAGAAGAGAAAGAAAGGAGAAGGATATGCATAAGCATATGCTTATGAAAAGAAGAGAAAGAGTGAGGAAAAAAGAAGAGAAGGAGAAGGAGAAGGAGAAGGACATGCATAGGCATATGCTTATGAAAAGAAGAGAAAAAGAGAGGAAAAAAGAAGAGAAAGAAAGGAGAAGGATATGCATAGGCATATGCTTATGAAAAGAAGAGAAAAAGAGAGGAAAAAAGAAGAGAAAGAAAGGAGAAGGAGACATATGCTCATGCATAAGCATAAGCATAAGAGAAGGAAGAGGGAAAAAGAGCATAAGCATAAGAGAAAGGGAAGGAAAGGATATGCTTATTCTTATGCATAAGCATAAGAGAAGGAAGAGAGGAGGAGAAGGAGAAGGAGAAGAGGACATGCATAGGCATATACTTATGAAAAGAAGAGAAAAAGAGAGGAAAAAAGAAGAGAACGAAAGGAGAAGGATATGCATAGGCATAGGCATAGGCATATGCTTATGAAAAGAAGAGAAAGAGTGAGGAAAAAAGAAGAGAAGGAGAAGGAGAAGGAGAAGGAGAAGGAGAAGGACATGCATAGGCATATACTCATGAAAAGAAGAGAAAAAGAGAGGAAAAAAGAAGAGAAAGAAAGGAGAAGGATATGCATAGGCTTAGGCATAGGCATAGGCATATGCTTATGAAAAGAAGAGAAAGAGTGAGGAAAAAAGAAGAGAAGGGAAGGAGAAGGAGAACGAGAAGGAGAGAGGAAAAGAGGAGAATGAGACATA
Organism: Dipteris shenzhenensis; assembly: GCF_047967505.1. Taxonomy (NCBI): domain Eukaryota; kingdom Viridiplantae; phylum Streptophyta; class Polypodiopsida; order Gleicheniales; family Dipteridaceae; genus Dipteris; species Dipteris shenzhenensis. Next base: position 3,041,675 of record NC_141627.1, on the reverse strand, counting down.
TGCTCATGCATAAGCATAAGCATAAGAGAAGGAAGAGGAAAAAGAGCATAAGGATAAGAGAAAGGGAAGAAAAGGAAAGAAGAGGGAATAGGGGAAGAGAAGGGGAAAAGAGAGGGAAAGAAGAGGGAATAGGGGAAGAGAGGGGAAGAGAGGGTTCCTACACCCATCACTACAGCTAGCGCTTAATGCACTATCTGCAGGCCAATGCAAATAACAAAAATAACAAAAGGAAAAAAGAGGAAGCACTTTCTTACCTGGAATAGTCCCGCTCGGTGTTTTGTGGACTAGCCCTACAAAAGAGAGGAAACATACCATTTTTCAAATAACTAGTTAGAGGAAGGAGGAGTTTAAAGAAGCAACTTCTCAAAGGGATTGGATTGAGGAGACAAGCATAAGCCTACAAACACGGAGAAAGCATAAGCCTACAAACAAGGAGAAAGAGGAGGAAGAGAAATACCAAAAAGACTAGAAGAGGTGAGTCTTCTTTCTTTCACAAAATCTCATTTTTTGTCTTTAACCCTTGAAAATCAAGCATGAAAACTAGCACATAGCCTTAGCAATACAACGAGAAACATGCTTCAACACTCACAAAATGAAATCTCACAAAAAACGAACCTACATTACTTAAAGAGACTCACCTTCTTGAAAAACTTCTTTTCACACAAGCAAAGAGGGAGAAGGGTGGAGAGGGAGCACAAGTGTTAGGAGAGGGGTTGAGTAGTGGTGAGGAGTGGAGAATAGAGAGGAGGAAAGCGAGGTCATCGGATATAAGGTGGGAGGAGAGATTGCTTTTCCCACAATAGAGATACTAAAGAAAGCACCACGCCACGGGGTTTTGGTGGGTTTAAGCCCACAGCGTCGCTATATAGCGATGCTAGTCAGTCACTATATAGTGATGCTTATTTTTAAAAGCGTCACTATACAACGATGGAATAGAGCAAAGCATCACTATATAGCGATGAAATAGAGCAAAACGTCACCATATAGCAATGTTTCAGGGCACTTATTGTTAAAAGCTGAAAAAGAAGCTCATAGGTGGCTATTTTATTATTGTTAATAGATTTCCTTGAAACTTATGTTGTGATTTTAGAAGTGTGTAGATGGAAGGGACTCGTCAGATGATGCGCCAATGCCCGAGAGCACAAAGTGGCTTACGGAGAGGTTGTATTGTCATTGCACTCATTACAAGCGAGAAGTACGACATCAACGTCGTATTATCATGTGCCACTTGCAGATGTATGGGGTGCAATGCATTGTGCAGATACTTGCTGTTGCCTCAAATTCCAAGCATAAACTAGATGGAGATAGACTAGCTTATCAAGTATATAAGCAAGCATACGGCTTCGATGGATTCCACCCTAGCCTTCTCGATGCTCGATATGGAGATATCTTTTTGAGATATCCACCTATTTTACATGCCCATGTAAGATATTTTCATAATCAGTCTACAAATTATTCAGCTTAAATTGAAGAAAATGCAATCAATGCGATTTGATAGTAAGCATACCTCACAATACCACTGATCTTGAATATAGCATTTCTAGCATCTTCTTGTAAGCACCCTTTTATTGTAATTGGGAGGATGAACTATCAAACCAACAAAGAAGTCATGTCAACAATATAACATAATCATAATTACGCTAGCGCATCACGATTATCGGTACACTAATCCTATAGCTTAGAATACCTATAAGACCTTGTGCCAATCATGGGACTTAGCCCACTAAGCTTATTGTCTTTTGAAAATGCTCCTTTCAAGCACGCATGTACCCTGTGGGTGTTTGAAAAGAGGCAATGTCCGCCTTGACCGCTATCTCCTCCCTCGTAGAGAGGATCCATGTTGCTTTCGGGAGCATAACTTTTCTCGAAGCATGCACTTGGGGCCACAAATGAGACATCCTATTCATAGCACACTAGTCTTCTCGTACTCCTCTCGAGTCTTTGGAACCAACTAAGTGTGCCCAAATAATAGCCCCCACATTCTTGAAGATATGCATGGGATCCAAGAGATGATTGATTTGTAACTGACCCCAATTTTTGTGTCCATATCTTTTGCCTTGTACTTCCCTGGCACAAGTAGTGCAAGCATGAGTGTCCCTTTTTTATTGTTAGCCATGGTGGGATATTGTAATTCACCACAACTATGGGCCATGTTGACCAAGATGTCAAGAATAACCCGAAAGGATTCACACCATCCATGGCGAGCCCAAGATGTAAGTTGCCTAGCTCCCTCGCAAAGTCTGGCCACTAATTGTCTATGTGCTTCCAAGCTGCACAATCTGTGGGAATCCTCAATGTGTCATTAGTGGACCGATGAGATGCATGCCATGTCATCAGCTCCGCTATGGATTTGCATCGGAACATGTGTTGTATTCTTGCAATGATGGGAAAGTGTCTCAAGACCTTTACCGGTATTTGCTCACCTTGCAAGTCATCTCTCTATATCATTGTTCCCCACACTTCGGACAACTAGCCAAATCTCCATGCTCACGACGAAAGAGAATACAGTCATTACGGCAAGCATGGATGGTATCATAATCCATACCCACCATTGTTAGTATCTTCTTCGCTTCATCTCTTGATGCGGGCATGGTATTTGGTGTAGGCAACATCTTTTGGAGCAACCTATCACAATTCAAACATAGATAGGCTTCAAATAATGATGATTCGGTACACTAATCCTATAGCTTGGAATCCCTGAAAGATATTGAGCAAGCTTAGAATCTTACAGCCTAACATTGAGCAAACATTTATAGACTCCTGCATTCTTTGAATTAGAGTGACAAAAGTCTGCATTTGTTTGCTCAATAGGCTATTGAAGCTTCACGTAAGAAAGAAAAAGAGAGGAAATAAGAGAGAAAAAGAGAGAGTGAAAAGAGAAGAAGTGGGGATAAAGTGAGAATACAAAGGCTTCGAATAATGATGATTCTCAAACATACATGATGATTCTCAAAACAAAAAATATCCAAATAATGAGTCAAATTAATGCAGGAGCTAACCTTATTAAGGCCGAGACACTTGTATCCGACCACCCATACTTTGCTTGCAAATTCAAGAGTGAGAGACAAGCACATAGTTTAGACATCCTAGCACCCTCGTATAACTGTGTTGATTGCAACTCTCGCATTTTGACCTCAGACTCTGACATCACGTGTACATGGGATGTAGTGCCCCTAAAAATAGAATCCATCATGTCGGCCATAGCCTCGTCATCATCCGAGAGACTATAGTCTTGCTCAAAGTGTGAAGGTATATGCGTACCCTCGTCAACCTCCTCATCCTATTTTAAGATTTCGTGTAAATATAAGATCTTATCTCAAGGTTTTGTATCATAATGGTATCCAATATTAACCACGAACTCAAATAGCTTTGACTTACCGATAATCCATCAACACGTGCAACACCAACAGTGGGTACTGGTTCGGGTTCCGAAGCACTTTCCCTTGAGCATTATGACAACTCAAGTACACTTGCTTGTGCACATAGTTGATGAGGTGGCTATTGCAGGTACCATTCATAGTCAGTGGATGTTTTTTCTCGAGCGGTTTATGAAAACTTTTAAGGGATTTGTAAGACAAAGAGCAAGGCCAGAAGCAAGCATGGCAGAGGGATGGCTTGTGCAAGAGTCATTAGTATATATCACAGAGTTTCTTGCATCCATGGATCTCGATATGCCACAAGCTTGGCATAACAAGGATGATGATTGCATCGTTGGCGAGGTTCCCCAAGGAAAAGGGACTGAAAGAAAGATGAGCGAAGAGCAAATGGAGAAATTCAATAAGTTTTGTATCCTCAATAGCAAGGAGATGCAAAAGTGGATTGAGAGATATATAAGCGGCCAAAGAAGAAAGAATAAATGCAAGGACGAGATTCAGAGTAATGTACAGGCGATCGCAACCATATCCATGAGATCTGGCTCTTCTCCCCACTCACATGTCACTTGATTGGCTACAACTGGCTCTACGTAAAGCCAAACGTGATGGAGAGACAATAAACGAGCACGAGTGAGAGTTATCATCTGGATGTATGATGCATGTAAGTTTCTTACCTCTTGACGTAATTAAGTAATTATTTGTGGCAATATATGCTATAAAATAGATGCATCTTCATTATTTTAATGATGCTCTTTTATTGGACAAAAAGTATAGTGCATTATGGTCATATGGACGACATTTTCGCGTGGAACGCATCGATTCAAAGAGAGTCACGTATGATTGTGGAGTCATGGCTAACTTCACACAAGATAGCTGAGCAAGTGCTTCGGATACCAATCTTCTCTCCTCACAGTTGGATTATTGTGGAACCATACGCAAAATCTATGAATTTGATTTCAGACAATTTAGTATTTTCATTCTTGATGTAAAATGGTTTAGAACTATTTACAATGGTCCCCATGTGATAGTGAGAAAAGATAGTAGCAGTTTCTTTGCAATAGACTCCACCAAACTTTGGACCGATGAAAGTGATACTTTTGTTCTTCCCAAGCACTGTGAGCAAGTGCGCATACTAATGATTTAATAAATCGAAGCTTTCATTTTTAAAGATCCATTGATACATGTACTTAAGCATAATTTCATATATATAATTGATGACATTTGGCACCCATCTTCAATATAGGTGGCTTTTCATTCGGATCGTTCTGATCCAAGATGGTGGTACGTGATCCAAGTTGCACCACGAAGTAAGCAAAATTTTGAAGATAGAGATGTGGATATGGAGATGCCACTACCAATGCCGGATCCAATTGATCCAGATGAATCTAGCAAAGAAGATGAAGATCACAATATGAGCCAAGAGGAAGATGCGCATAATGACATCGCATGGCAGGAAGATGGAGATCATGATATTGAGGAAGAAGACAACGATCATCAAGAATCACCACACTTTATTAAAGAAAATGATCAAGTACTTTTAGGTGAATGTACGATGCTAGAGTATGATGATAATATAGGATATCAACTCGGTATAGAGTTAGAGATAGACTTGTTTGGCACATTAGACTTGGCTCAAGATGAAACCGTTGATGTAAATGCTCTTCATTGATTTTTTTCATCTCAAACTTGGACATGAATATATGAGCTTCAAAGGCTTGATGTACATGCTCTCGTACTTTTATTCTCTCAAAAGATCAAACATGCATGAAAATTTAAAAAAAAATTGCCATTGGAGAAAACTAACTTTTAAGGCCGATATGAGCAAAAAAATTCTCTGTAAAATGTCACTATAAAAAAGTATCTCAGTGTTGCTATATAACGACACTTACAATTCTGATAAAAGTCGCTATATAGTGACTTTAGCAATGGTCACTATATAGCGACGTTTGACTAAAGTTGCTATATAGCGACCCTTGACGAGGCGCACTTCCAATATCAATGATTAGCGCCGTGCACACGCTAAACATCGGTACTTAAACATCGCAATAGGATCCGTGTGTAGTAGTGCTATTAGCCGGAAAAGAAATTAGGACTAGAGGCTAGAGGCTAAGCATGGCGACGCTCGAGGGCCATAGAGGAAAGGAGAATGTGAGGGCGAAGCGTTATCATGGGAGGGGAAAAGGAATTAGAAGGGGAGGGAATGAAGAGGGAGACTATGACACAAGGGGAAAGGGAGAGGGGGAAGAGAAGTGTGTACATGATGGGAGGAGGAATGTAAAGATGGAGACATCAAGGGAAGAGGACCATGCTTTATTTTGAAAGGAAGAGAAGGGAGAAATCAAAGTACTAGCTAGGTGGCTTTACAAGAATGAGTGTGTCTCATCAAGGAATAGCCCCCTCCTTTTATAGCTAAGAGAGGGGGTCTCTCCCAATAAATGGATCCTCCCACATGCATGGTGTGTGCGAAAAAGTCTCCCATGTGGGCTAGGTGGTTACGCACTCTCAATTGTGTGCGACAACCCTTTGCCTCATTTTTCCACATAAATCAAGCCCCATATCTCAAGTCTATGATACTCCCTTGGTCTCTTCCCAATTTTATAATATGTTCAAACCTCTAGGAGGACAAGTGGAGGGTTGGCACAAGGAATCTTGCCACCTCATCCTACTTTCCCCATTATTTAACTTGCTCTCTTGGACCTTCTATACCTCCCCCACATGGGCCTATCCCATATGGAGGGAATAACCCAATATAATATCCATCTCCACCTTCAAGCTCTTGTTGGTAAATAATCTACCTTTGATTTCCTTGCCTACATAGGTTCCTTCTGTTCCTATGAACCCAGTTGTTGATGTTAATGATTTTGATCCAGCCAAAAAGGAAGCTTTAGCTAACCTAACACAAGACTTTGCCTCATCTGAGAGTGCTTTTGACAATCCCTTTGCCGAGTTTTCCTCTTTTATCCCTCTTCTTCCCCCTCACCAACTAGAGTTGGATTCCATCGGACTTGTGTACAAGCTTTGGGCATTTGAGACCATTAACCACCATGCCCCCTTCATGCTTTAGTCTCTCATTACCCTTTGTAATCTTTCCTTTGATGCTGTCGACCAATGTAAGGTGTCGGTATGGCAAGGCAAAATCTTCCTCTCTGTAGATCTTAATTTCACCCTCCCCTTATTTTCGCTCCAAACCTTTGATCATTCCAAGTGTCCTAGCCACACTGTGTGTACTTTTGTACCAAAGAAATTCCTACTAAAAGGTCTGGCAATAAATATGTTAAGACTCTTTGGAACATACATAGGCTGTATATCAAATGTCATTGTTCTACTTGAGATGGGTCTAGATGCACTTCCTCGATTATGTGGTTGGACCAAGTCTTGTGGTATATGATCCATAACCTCCATCCCCTTTTCAACTTGAGTGCCCCAGAGGTCAATTCTACACCTTTATTGCGTGGATTGCTTCCATTCCTCTTGAGGTCAGGACCAATCTCATTGCCTACTACTTGTTTCAAGAGAACCTTCTTGAAGGGGCCCATAACCTAACCCGTGTTCCTCTCCAAGTTCCCCTCTCCTCCCCAAGATCAACCATGCCCCTCTTGCTCATCATTGAACAAATCTTGAAGCCTAACCTTGCCATTGAGTCCTCCAGAGGATCTTTCAAGAAATCGAAACAATAAACCCATAACCATAAAGTAATTGAAAATGTAGACTTTGATACATATAAAAGTCTACATTTTCAATTACTTTATAGTTATGGGTTTATTGTATATATAGAAATATATACATACTTAAGCCCCTTTTCCTTTATTTATATATACTCCTTTTTAATACCTCATTTTCATGTTATATGTATTTCTCTACTTCTCTATCTTTCAAGTTTGTACATACATACATACATACATGCATGCATGCATATACACACACACACACACACACACACACATACACACACACACACACACACACACAAATAATTTGCTCTACTTACTTCCTTCCTTTTCCCTAAAAAGCTAAATATGTATATTTCCCTTTGTCTTGGTAATTGATTTCCCTAATGTCTTCTAAACCTCCCCTTTTCCCTACGTAATCCTTGGTGTAACTTTAATTAGGGGAAAATTTGATCTTATCCCCTTTAATTAATTTCCAAAACTCTTTCGTTAATGTTTTCCTTGCTAAATGCCTTGTCCTCCATAAACTCTTTCTCATGTCCCTTGTTCCTATAACTTTTATTATGGTTATTTCCCCCTACTTTTCGTACTCTATGTTTATTTGCACTACATATAATTTCCTCTATTTTATTCTATAATTTCCTATGTAATTAATTCTTGTTAACATTTCTTTATTTATTTTCATTTATTTTTCTTACTTTTACCTCAAAAATTCCTTTAGATATTGGTAGTTTTGTCCACACCTAAGAGGTACCCCAAACTACGAGCAAGGGGGAATGAGCCATGGCAAGAACAAGCAAGGGGGAACATAATTGACATCACACATTCTAACCTCTGAAAACTTTTATACATTGCTATGTGACATTATGGACCCCTTTAGCTCAAATATGTAGGAAATGGAAAAATGCATCCAAGAGAGTTGATGCATAAATTCATTTTGATACACTATGTAGGAAATGGAGAAATGCATCCAAGAGAGTCGATGCATATAATGCAACTCCATAATGAAAATGATATTCTATAAGAACATCCCACTGTCAATGCCTGGGTGGTGCACAATGCTCCCATTTAAAGGGAAGGCCTCTCGTCTCTAAAAGGAATATGTACTTTCATGCTTCTACTTCACATACTCGTAGTAATCAAGCAACACACAATTGGTTGGAACAATAATACCCTAGGGACTTTCACATAATCTTGTAGTAGCTATTGGGCTTTTTGCTAAAATTTATCTAGCAAGCCTTCTCTTCTCAACCAACTATAGCATAGGATAGCTAAGAGTACATAAGAAACAAGAAACCCCTCTTCTTTTTCCCCTCTTTCATGAGCTTATGCTTATGCATGAGCATATGCTCATATGCTTATACATAAGCATAAGCATATGCTTTCTCTCTTTTTCTCTTATGCATATGCTTTCTCTCTTTTTTCTTTTATGCATATTTGGTTCTTTTTCCCTCTTTCAATCTCTTTTCCCCTTTTCTTTCTCTTCTTTTCTGCTCTCCTTCTATTATACTTCTCCTTCTCTTTTGCTTCTTATGCTTTCCCTCATATGCTTTCCGCTTCTTACTTACTCTTGTTTTTTGTTTTTTGTTTTCATGTTTGTGTCTACGTTTGTCCAATCCCCCCAAATTAGACATGGGATCACGTCACACATCCAACGAGTATGAAAATCCTTGTAGGAGGAGACATCATGATCTCTATTCTCCAGAGGACTTTGATTCCACTCAGGTGACACCTTAGGGGCCTACCCCTACGACTATGACTCCTCTCGGGCGTAGCACTATGACTACCCCTTGGGAAACTCCTTTGCTAGTAGCCCATGGCTTTGTCGAGAGTCGCGATGAGTTTGTCGCACAGATGAGTGATGAGGAGACAGCGAGCATCGTAGGTCAACCTTGCGTACGTCATCACAAAGGGGAAAGCTAAACCCAGCTGGGCAGACAAAGCTGATTGGAAGTTTTGGAAGAAGCAAAACAGGGACCATCCCGAAATCTTCAAGGGTCAGAGGAGGCTGTGAGGTGATGGCTGGACTCCATAGGTACTTCGCACTTTGGTGCAGGCGAACGGTTGGCATTCAAGGCAACCATGGTAAGTCTACTTCTTCTCATTTAATGTATTGTTCTATTTGTTTTACTACATATTGCATGCACGTTATCTAACTCTTGTAAATTGGGCCCACAGCAAGCTACAATGGGTCGCCTTTCTATAGATGCAGAGATGAGACGCGCATTTTGCATAGGAACAAAGCCATGGTTTATTGAGCAGGAGGCATTGGGAGCAACGGTCGATTGGGTTGAGGTGGCTGGTTGCATGGTATAAGTCTACTCCTACTTTTAATCTTACTTTTTAAACTATTTTATTCTTTAAGTTCTAATCTAATTTCCAATTAATATGGTTTCACTCTTAGAATCAAAGCTTGAACGTCCCATCAGTGGAAGTGAGCGGTGATGATGAGGGATTAGGCTTGCATGGCTTCAACAAGGGCCAGGGATCAGGCATAGCTCACGAGGGCCAAGGAATAGATGAAACTCACAAGGGCCAAGGATCAGGCCAATAGGACGAGGACGAGGATGATGAGGATGATTCAGATGAGCAACAATAGTAGTAGTAGTATTAGTAGTAGTTTGCATATACGTCGCCATATATATGCTTTTGTATATCAGCTTGTTTGAGTGATTTTGTATCACCCTTTTCGAAAGGGTAATTTTGTAACAATGTTGTATATCTTCGACATGTATATGCTTTTGTCGCTCGGTTCATTTGAGTGATTTTGTATCACCCTTTCCACAAGGGAAATTTTGTAATAAAAAATATTCTTTTGTGATTACTAAATAAAAAACATTAGTGGGCCAAAACAAGGCTTGCTATGGCCCTGTTTGTCCCCACTAATGTTTTTTCAAAGCTTCTATTAATCTTCGCTATATAGTGACATTTACCAATGTCGCTATATAGCAACGTTTACCAGTGTCGCTATCTAGCGATGTTTACCAGTGTCGCTATATAGTGATGTTTATTAGTGTCACTATATAGCGACGTTTATTAGTGTTGCTATATAGCGACCGTTCTTTTTCGATGCTTACCATGATGTAAATAATGACCTTTGTATCCGTCCAAAAAAAAAGTGTAAAAAAGGTTGGTATTTTTGTCGGAAGAGGACCTATGCCTTGTAGTGCCTCATCATCACTCCCCTCACTGCTCCTGCCACCCTCGAAGCCTTCTTCCTCCTCAATACCCCTAAAAGCTTGTAAACGAGGGACAACATGTATCAATGTATGAAAAGTCAAGACAAATTTACAACATTGACATTTTTAAAGTACTTTTAAATACATGCATGGGCATTCCAGTAGCCCAGCTATATTGCTCCTTAGTAATCAATCCCTCGTCATAGAAGTGCATCCAAGTAGATCGCCTACCATGTCCACGATGATAGGTTGCCTCGGTAAGAGTAGGGTATCTACCCACGATATCAAGCTATAAGATGACACTTGCAGAGGGGTTAGAACAAAGGAACAACCTTTGCACCTAGGGTGCCGCGCGTCACTTCTACCTAGGGCATCGTGCGTAGCCCTAGCCAGTGTCATCAGCAAGACATGGGCCTCAAAGCTCTGCCTAGGGTGCCGCGCTCCACCTAGGTCATCAGGCACCGTGCCCCTCCACTCCATACAGTATACCCTCTACTCCCCCTTCACAAGCTCCACCATCCTCCCTCCACACCCCTACTTTCCGCCATTCCCCTCCTCCAGACCCTCCCTCGCCGGCGGGGCAAACGCCCACCCCCCCAATTTATTATTATTATTATTATAAATAATTTAAAAAAACGCTAACCTAACCATCTAACTAACTTTAGCTAGGTTAGTGTTAACTTAGGTTAGTTTAAACCTAGGTTAGGTTAGTTGTAACTGAGGTGAGGTTAGTACCTTAGGCTAGGTTAGTCTGACAGGTTAGGTTAGTGAGCTAGGATTAGTTAGCATCAACCCCTCTGGTTAGTTTAATTAATTGCAATTAGTTATATTTACAGATAGGTTAGCATAACCTAGGGTAGCCTAGTTACAATCTGGTTAGGTTAGCTGAACTGACATTTAATTAATAACTAAATGTAGCCAGTTAAGTTAGCTAGAGTAACTATCCAGTTAAAGTAACTGGACAGTTGGGCTAATTGGCTAGTTGGAATAATTGAAATGAACCTAGTTTAAACCCCTCAGTTGGACATCAAGTCCATTCACACTAACCTTAGGACCAAGGACCCCCCCACCCACCCACAAAAAAGACCAATTTTACCCCTACTTCAACACTTCATATCACGCCTGTTTGGGACCCAAAATGGACCCCATTTGAACCAAAATTTCACACACAAAAACACCACGCTATGGGAAATTTTCCAAGCCCATTGCACACCATTTCGGCATCCCTAGCACTCACTCATTTGTGCCCCCGTATGGGCCTCGTATCACACTAATTCACTCATATCTTTACGTCGTGACCTCCGATTGACGATCCGTCTGCACCGACACATTTCCCTACACATGTGGGACAATCTTAGGCACATTATTAACATGACGGTCCCTACAACACTAACACAAATCTAACCCTCCAAACATAACTACATTAACACCTGCACTTGTGATAGAGACACCCTTTGCAACTCTCACCCAATTTGCATGCGGCTACACTCCGGCCAATGCCTCTAACTCCAACGCTCACCAAATTTGCATACAACTCGGTTGCAACCACCTCCTCTGATAATCCTCTACCCTGATTCCCCCCCTAAAATTCAAGAAATTCCTTTAACTCCTCCATGCCACAACATGGTTGGACGCCATTGCGATGATGATGGGGATATTGACCTTGATGCAAAGGTTGACAATTTCTTTAATCACAGAAATAATAACAATCAAGGCAGGCGCCCCCTAGGAAAACTGGAACTTCCCAAATATAATGGTAGGGGAGATCGAGCGTGATTCCTCCAGCATTTTGATGCTACATGCCAAGCAGGTTGAGATCAATCCCATGAAACCAAGGTGGCATGGTTTCCCATGGCCTTAACTGATGAAGCATCTGAATGGTACCTAGACCTCCTAATGGAAGAGCGAGCCACATGGGACCTGCTTCAAATAGAATTCAAAAGGTGCTTTCAAACGAAGAGGCTACAAGATGATCCCGCTCTCCAACTAAGCCTCCAACTAAGCAAGATCAAACAAGGCTGTTGAGAAGATGTACGCACGTACCTGGGCAAGATGAAAAGATTCATCGCCAAATGTGACCCATGCCTCGATGCAAAGTACCTCACGGCCTAGTTCATTGCAGGCTAAGAAAGAAAATCTACAAGGATATAAAAAAGATTAGCAGCTATGAAACGTTCAGTGCTGGTCATGCGGCAGCCATTGACATCGAGGATGGCATGACTGACTCTGACACCAGCAGTGATGATGGCAGATCCAGTGCATGAGATAAGCACTCTAAAAAGGGCAAATCCAAGTCCACTACTGAAACATCAAATGAAGATCGCCTAGAGGCCATGACCATGAAGCTGAAAGAAGACATGATGTAGGCCATGGAACAAAAGCTTCACTTGTCTTAACCGCCACCTCAAACTTATCCACAGTGAGAAAATATCTAATGTCCACACTGCATGGCCAATCATATAGCAAATGAGTGCCCGATCCTAAGAGCCAAGATCACTGCACAAGCAAATCCACTGCCAAGGTTATGGTGCCATATCTGCATCATCGGTGGCCATGATGAAAACAGTTGCATCTTCAGCATGCGCAACAACCCACCTCGACCTCAACAATACCAAGCAGCACCCATGCCAGTGTACAAGCAACTGGCACTTGCACAAGCACCCCCAGCTCTGAGGCTAAATCATGTTCTTGTTCGAACACAATCCCCATAATTACTCAGGAATCCGAATCCATGACCATATCCAAGAGCATCAAATCTAGCTCCTCATGCAGTTCCAATACATCAACTGCAAGCCGAGGAAGTAGACTCGCCTATGTAGAAGGTGCAAAGGGTCTAATACTAATCTATGCAAATCAAGTTTGACCCAATACATATCGAGCACCAATTAAGTGCTACAGGTGTGGAGAAAATCATCGGATCGCAGAGTGCCCTCATTGTGGTAGCCCCACTGCTTTCCAACCACTTTGTAGAGATTGTGGCATAGGACATGACTATATGGATTGTCCCATGAAAAATAAGGTCCCACAACAAACAGAGGTTAAGCCTGACATCCCAATCGGGAACATTGGGGTGGACCATCAAAGTCTGGGGCCGTGGTAAGCATAATATCACAACTTGTGAATGTAATTACATGCCAATAGAAAGAGGCCATCAAGGATCCTAACATTCCAATTCAACCTAGACGACTTCTTAAAAAGAAAGCACAAGTGCCTCCACCTTTGCCAAGCAATGAGCAGCTGAGCTCATCCACATCAACTCCCAAGCCTCAAATAAAAGAAAATCCATACCTAAATGTAGAGGTGGAGAAGGCTCGTTTTCAGGCACTTCAACAATGGGTACAAAAGGAACAAGCTCAATTTGAGGCTGAGAAACAAGCTCAAGACCCAATCCATGACTTGGCCCCACAAAGTATTGATACTATACTCGAGCCTCTATTCCAACAAGACTCCACAACATAATGTACCGCCATGTCAACTTGAACGAGCCACACTCTCTAGCATCTTGAGTTGCCTTGTGTCAATTCCCATTGGGATCCTCCTATGGAATTGTCCCAATCTCTGGGAGAGTTTCAAAGGATGGATTGAACTTGCAAATCCCCCTCCACCTATGAACAACATCGAAGATATCCTTGTGCGGATGGGTGAGAGAGATGACATATGCAACATATTTGTGCCTTTGATCCACAAGGCATATAATGAAGTCCAAGCCATAGTGGATGGTGGAGCAGGTGTAAATGTCCTATCAAAGGAGCTCTATGATGAATGGGGTCTCCCACCAATGCAAAAGGCTAATTTCAACATATGCCTTGCCGATGATTCACGGGCTAAACCCTTGGGAATAGTGAATGGCGTGTCCACAAAGGTCACAAGAGTTCGCTTTTCCCTTCAATTCACAATCTTGGATATCCCCAAAAAATCCTATCAAATCTTACTAGGACGTCCTTGGTTACGGGAAGCATCAGTCCTCCATGACTAGGGAACTGATAGACTGACAATCCAGAATCGTGACACTGTAGTCAGGGTGAATGTGGGGAGAGGAGCTATAAAACCAATTGTGCCTAGAGCATTGGATGACACATCTTCAACGACAATCTCAAGCAAATCAGCTCTCCTGCAACAGCAGGTGATTCACAAAGCAATGTCAATAATTGGATACAAACATTGGCAACCATCGACAACTACCATTCATTAGACCCCATCTTCTCACAAATAGATACTAAGGTGCTACAGGTAGATCCTCCACTCACACATGAAGAACCAATCAATCTAGAGGTGCCATTCTTTATGGCTAACCTCGAGTGGGATAACGAACTTGAAGAAGGTACCCATACCAATGATGACTCAGATTTTCCTTAGGACCTTGAAACTGAGGCTGAGAATGCTGAAATTGAAGATTAAATCTTTGACAATAACCTAGCCATTCTTCATGCCCAATGGCAATCAAGCTCCCAAAAGTTGAACCTCCAAAGTTGAATAACAGCAAAAGATCCTGCAAGAAAGCAGGAGGAAATCACAAAAAATCCAAAGCCGAACACTTCAATGAATTTGAACGAGTCCAAACGAGGATCGTCGAATTGTATCTTGCAAAGCGAGCTCCCTCAAAATCAAAACCACCGCTGGTCTTCTGAGGGACTAGGAGTATGCGCAGTAAATGAACCCTTGGGAACAGCTTACCAGTGGAAAAGTTACCCCATAGTTCCCAATGTAAGAAGTTTTGAAAATATAAGCCACATGTGTAGATGAAGCTCGATCAAGAGACTTCAGAAAAAGGAATTCCAAAAGAACCTAACAAATTGGTAAATGAAACTATGCCACCTAGTACACATGCATATGTCAGGCTAGTTCAACACCATCAAAGGTCGATCTTTGAGAAGTGCCGAAGTACTTCAAGAATTAAACAAGTGGTAGTGTCCCAATAGCAATGCCAAGACCACTAAGAGAATCTGAAGTTCAAGAAACCGATAGCATTGGAGAAACTCCATTTTATGAAAGATTGACAAAAACATGCACAATAAACCTCGCCCTTGAAGGGGAGGAAGAAAAACTAGTTTCATTGGGAAATAGCTTCGACAAGAAGATGAAACCAAACTCAAAGCACTCCTAATGGAATACCGTGACTGCCTAGCATGGTCATACAAAGAGATGAAAGGAATTTCACCAGAAGTGGCTATAAGGGAAGGTGCCCACCCTAAGGTATGTGGACCTTATCGCACAAATCCTAAGTATGGCACCATGGTTTATGAGAGAGCTGGAAAAACTCCTAGATGCTGGATTCATGTACGAGATAAAGCATGCTGATTGGGCTTCACCCATTGTCATTGTGCCTAAGCGCAACAAGAAGCTCATAATATGCGTAAACTTAAAGAATGTGAATGCCACCACAATTAGGGATCACTATCCCCTACCCTAACAAAAACAGTGTTGGAAAAGGTGGCAGGTTCCGAAATATATAGCTTCTTGGATGGCTTTAGTGGCTATAACGAAGTGCAAATTGCTCCTAAAGACCAATCAAAAACAACATTCGCTATAGAATGGGGTTTTTTTGTATATAAGTCATGCCATTGTAATACCTATAAGGGAAGGTGCCCACCCTAAGGTATGTGGACCTTATCGCACAAATTCTAAGTATGGCACCATGGTTTATGATGAGCTAGAAAAACTCCTAGATGCCGGATTCATCTATGAGATAAAGCACACTGATTGGGTTTCACCCATTGTCATTGTGCTTAAGCGCAACAAGAAGCTTAGAATATGCGTAAACTTAAAGAATGTGAATGCCACCACAATTAGGGATCACTATCCCCTACCCTTAACAGAAATAGTGTTGGAAAAAGTGGCAAGTTCCGAAATATATAGCTTCTTGGATGGCTTCAGTGGCTATAACCAAGTGCAAAGTGCTCCTAAAGACCAATCAAAAACATCATTTGCTACAGAATGGGGTATTTTGCCATTCAATCTTTGTAATGCCCCGGCCACATTCCAGCGAGTCATGTTCACAGCTTTCAAGTCATTTTTGAATAAGTTTTTACAGGTCTTCTTGGATGATTTGTGCATCCATTCAAACAAAAAAGACCACTTCAAATGTCTTGAAGCAGTTTTAATCAAATGCAGCGAGTATGGCATCTCCCTAAATCCAACAAAATGCTAGTTCATGGTCACCCACGGAGTTGTTTTGGGACACATCATTTCTCAACATGGGATTGCAGCTGACATGGATAAAATCAAAATCATCATGGAATTGCCTCCTACAAATTCCAAAGGTGTACAGGTCTTTATGGGACATGCCCGCTATTATAGAAGATTTATATTGTGGTATGCCATGATAGCTAGACCACTTTACAAATTATTAGTGGAATTATTATGGACAAAAGAGTGCGACCAAGCCTTTGAGCTTTTAAAGTGGCACCTAATCACAGCACCCATCCTTATATCTCCCAATTGGGATATTGATTTTCATGTTCATATTAATGGATCCAAGTATGCAATTGGGAGTGTGCTTTGTCAACTTGGTGAACTACCCATTCTACTTTGCTAGTCGACAACTCAATGATGCAAAGATCAACTATACCACCACAAAAAGAGAAGCCCTAGCAATGGTGTATAGTGTTAAGAAATTTCAGCACTATCTACTAGCAAATGATTTTTTCTTCTACACCGACCATCAAGCATTGCTTTATCTTGTGAGCCGCCTGTGTACAACAAGAAGAATAACCAGATGGCTCCTCTTGCTTCAAGAATTTAACTTCAAAATAGTGGTTTGCAAGGGTGCCCAACACTACATTGCCGATCACATGTCTCGTGTCAAGTCAGGAGAAGCAGCCACTGGAATAGAAGATGACTTGCCAGATGCCACACTATTTCAAATAGATGCTGTTTTAGAGTGGTGTGGAGATATCATTGGGTAGTTAATGGCAGGAATACCACCCCCTGAAATGAAAGCAGTAGATGCCAAAAAACTAATTCTAAAGGCTGCACCCTATCAACTCATTGCAGGACAACTGTACAAGATGGGCAAGGACCAGGTATTAAGAAGATGTGTAATACCTCATGAGATCATGCCAATCCTGAGTGAATTCCATGAAGGCATTGTAGAAGGACACTTCCAAGGGGAAGCCACAGCAATAAAAGTCATCCTTACATGCTACTAGTGGCCAACACTATGGGCAGATGCCTATGAATATGTAAAAGGCTGTGATGTATGCCAACGGACTACTAAACCACAACACAAAGACTTCAATCCCCTAACAGCAGTTGTTGCACAAAAACCATTTGAAAAATGGGGGATTGACTATGTGGGTCCCATCCATCCAACATCAAAAGGAACACAGACATGCTGCATCATTATGGCCACTGATTACTTTACAAAATGGGGCAAAGCTAAAGCAGTCAGAAAGGCAGATGCCAGAAGCATAGCAAGGTTCTTCTATGAAAATTTGATCACCTGATTCGGATGCCCCATTGAAATTATGTCAGAGAGAGGCACACATTTTGTCAATGAGGTAATCGAAGAACTCTTGTCTGGCTTTATGGTAATCCATAGAAAAAGCACACCCTACTACCCCTAAGGGAATGGACAGGCCGAATCCACCAACAAAATATTATGCATTATCCTCACCAAGGTAGTAGAACCACAACATTTTGATTGGGCAGAGAAAGTGAATGCAGCCTTATGGGCATACAGAACCACACTTAAGGTCAGTACAAGAAACATACCTTTTCAATTGGTGTACGGTCTTGAAGCTATGGTCCCACTAGAATTTGTAATACCAAGCCTACACGTAGCAGTACAAGAATGCATGGGAGACCATGAATCCTTAAAAGAAAGACTTTATCAGTTGGAGAAGCATACAAAGACAAGACTAGTCACCTACCATCCCATGACAATAGAAAAACACAGAAGAAAGGCATGGTTTGACAGAAATCTTAAAGCTAATGACATCAAGGAAGGTGACTTGGTCCTGTTATACAATGCCAAAGTACACAAGGGGAAGCTGAAGTATCTAGGTCAAGGACCCTACCGAGTAAGAAAGATGAATCCCATCGGAGCTGTGCTACTAGAAACATTGGATGGAATCCAATTCAATACAACAATAAACGGGAGCCGTCGACTAAAGCGCTACTACTTCAACACGCAAGCCATCCTCGACAAAAATGAAGATTTGGGAAACCCAACTCTTCCTTAGTTAGGATTAGATTATATCACGAGCACTCACTTGCATATGTACATCTTCACACATATAGGTAGCATCAATTGATTTTAACCTAGGGCTCAAAAGTGATGCTTGAGTTCTAGCTGCCCCATCAAATCCTAACAACAAAAAAAAAGCATATAGTTAGTCCCTACCTAGCTACTAGGTCACATACACTCACATGCTTTTGCTTAGACACATAGATGATTGCATGAATAATTGTGCCACACACTTTCATTCCACACTCTTAAAGCATGTATAAAAATAAGATCTCTCACAAACACACACAAAGGTCATACCTGCATGCCAACTAATCTAATGATCAATGGTACACCACATTCACATGGATGCAGGTTCAGAAAAAATGCCACCACTAAAGAGGATGCATAGAAAGAGTCCACCGCCTCAACCACGAGACCCCCTCTAGAGTTCACAGCCATCTACATTCTCTCAACCATGGCAACCATAGGCATTTGTGGTCCAGAGCGATAGCTCTGAGGAGGATTTAGTCCATGACCAAGAAGAACAAATGCCACCCCAATCACCACCGCCCTACACAACCATTGACGAGGCCCAATCACTGGAACTTGTTTGGCCACCTACATCGTTTTATGCTCTTTCCCAGTAGGAAGCAACATCTTACTTAGAGCAAAGGGGTCTAGGAAGTTTGCATGAGAGCCCAAAATCCTTGAAGGACAATCCTACAATGACCATGTACATCGGGGACTTTCTCCATTCTTACCACTTCAGCAATGCACAGGTTGGCAAGTATGGTACGATCAATGTACATCAGAGCCCACTCAACATTATTTTGGACAATACAGTCATTCAAAGGGATTTCTCACTCCCAACACAAGGTACCAAATACCCTTCCCTTCTCACCAATATGGGAGCCATCACCAACTTCTCCTACTATCACATTGGCAAGTGCAAATGCCTTAGAAGAAATACCTATTCTAGAGGTCGAAATTGAGGAATTTCCCCACGAGATGCTACAGCTCGGTGCACAACTGCAATCAATATATCTCCAACAATAGTAGCAACCAGAGCCTGAGGAAAGATCAGCACTAGAGCCTAAGGCTACATCAGCACTAGAACTACCCATCAATGTCATGGTAGTCGATGAGGCAAAGGGAGAGCTAGTGCCAAATCAATAGTATGACTATTGTACACAAGTGACTGAAATACCATTGGAACAACCTCCCACAAGTACTACAAAATCATCAGGATGGCTACATGGGCACCACTTGTATCAGCGATATCACCAGTCCTCATCACTGTCTATCATTCTCCAACATCAAGCTAACCAATTGATCCAAATGTTAGAACTATTCACTAGCTTGGCCAAGGAAGAATATGCAAGGGAATTGGACAGACAAACTGCAATAGAAATCGAAGACCAATTCCAGGCAATTGCCATAGAGGTCAAGGCACTTCGAGCACAGATAGATGAGAAGGACGTAGAAGAAGTGCACATGAACCAAGCTCTCAAATCTCAAGAGAAGGCAATGAGAGATGTCACCTCCAAACTCCACCAAAGTCAAACATAGCTGACAACAGCAGCAGTACAAGCAACGGCAATCCTATAGACCTACTACAACTCCTTGACCTCCACACATGCTCAGTACATGGAGGTAAGTGGCACAAGCTCGACTCGCTCTAATTCACAAAGAAGAAGAGCTCCAGGATTGCAAAGACAAGCTTGAAGACATGAAACAATATTTGGCAATATGTGCCTTCAGCATTGACGAGCTTACAAGAGAATGCAGAATCTTAAAGGACCAACTTGCTACTGCTAAAGAGGCTAGCACTTCACAAGCACAAGTCTTGGACCAATGGTCCAATACCACTGAAGACATTCCTCAACAGGCGAAGGTCACTTGCAAATGAAAAGGCTTGAGGCATATACATCCATCTACCAGAAATACAAAGAAAAAATGGAGGAGATGCACTCCCAAAAGATAATCATCTCCAAGCTTGAACTCCAATTGCTAGTGCACAACAATGAGGCAATGGAAGACAGCACCAATGAAGCCCCACTACAATGCACAATGGTGGTGTACCAAGATCTTGTGGATGCTCTACAAGTGGAAGATCACCTCAACGCATGCGTGCTTATCCAATGGAAGCAACTCCAAATCATGATCATATCCGCTCATCCCAACAATCAAATGGGAACATTCCATAGGGACCAAAACTCTACGTATAATTTGCCAAGACTTGTCCAAATATGAGAAAAATATCTTATGTCTGTCTACACATGCCGGGTTTATAGCACTCAGGACGGATGCTTTCATTGCATATGTATGCCTCATGGGTAGTCCTCCCTCAGGGTTATTGCTGATTTGTTGCCATTGCTACAAAGGCCATCACTATTATTTGCAAGGCATGACATAACTGACATCCCACCCATGCAGTTGATGATCCCATCGCACCAACAAAAAGAAGTGTCAGAAGATGATAGGGCCTATCTCACATCCAACTTCCCATATCTAACCACTCTCTCTGCCAACCTCATAACCTCACTTACCCTTGCTGCTACCACCCTCTTAACCTTCCCCGAGCTCCATCCTAACATATATTCCCTCGATCGTCTCTTTGCTCATGCCTCTCATCATTTTCAAGTAACCCAATAGTCACAAACTTACAAACCCCTCACACCTAGCTTCTTCCCTTCCCTTGCTAATCCTACCCTCAAGGATTACCAAGCTGCTCAAACCATTTGCCTAGTTCTTCCCCCCTCCCCTCTGCTCCCCCTTCCACAACTTATACTCTTTCATATTTCTCCCCCATGTCCCCAGATTCTCTCCCTGCCCCATCATCACCTCCGATACTACTTGTGCTTCCATAAACAAAAAATGACATAGTATTTGATTTTGAATATTAGGATCTAGATAATCCAATTCGCACTCCCATGCTAAGTTCCAATGATGGGTATGATTTTGATGAGATATCACTTCCCAGTAACCCCATCAAGGAATTTTGGAGCAAATATACTGATATGAAAACTCGAGGTGGATGGACCCTAGACAACTTCCCTACCAACCTTCATCAGCATCAAATTAGTGAAGGTTGGATAAGCAAGTTGGATCCACAACCTGATTGGTGCCATCCCTAGCTCTTTGATGTAATCTTCTTGAAAGAGTACCTATGTGCACCTCCATGTCTCAGAACCCATCCCAAGTTCTATGCAGTTCCACGACGTAAAAAATGGGAAGCCACCATACACACTTTAGATGAAGGTCGCACCATTAATTGGCCAATGATCAAACCATACTCTGGTGTAGAATGGAATATCTAAGGCACAATGATCTGAGCACTTCAGCAGCATGAGCAAATAATGCATGGCAACATTGATCGCTTCCTTCGCCTAAGTGCTATCTTCTGCAAAACATTGGAATACATTCTAGAGGTCCCATGTTACCTCAATGGCCATTTGCCTCCACTCAGTTTCAATCCCAATGAACGGGTCGATGCTCAAATTACAAGCTGACTCTATAACCTAGAAACTGAGCAAAAATTGTATGGTGCCAAGGCTTTATAGCAAGATTGGCTACACGACACAAGTTTCACAGCCACTGGACTAAATACATGGCAACCCAGCTACATGCTCGCAATAAGCCATAACGTGAGGATGGGTAATAAAATGGATCCGGGAGTATGTTGTCTCTGTGCCAACATGAACTTAGGTAGTACAGAATGTGTGTAGAGTAGCAGCAAAGCTCCATTTGTACTTGCATAAGTGTAGGAATAACCTCTCTTAGGAATCCTCAACATGCAAGTTCTGCTTGCGATTTCTACATACGAGTTCTACATGCAACTCCTACATGCAATTCCTACACGCATGTTCTACTTGCAACTTCTACTTGCAACTCCTACATGCAAGTCCTACATGCAAGTCCTACATGCGATTCCTACATGCATGTTCTACTTGCAACTTCTACTTGTAATTCCTACATGCAGGTCCTACGTGCAAGTCCTACATGTGATTCCTACATGCATGTTCTACATGCGAGTTCTACATGCACTTCCTACATGCAACTCCTACATGCGATTCCTACATGCATGTTCTACATGCAACTCCTACATGCAACTTCTATATGCAAGTTCTACATGTAGAGAGAGAATGTCTTACAATTCCTACATGCAGAGAGAGAAGCTTTCCAACTTGTATAAATACCCCATAATGGAATGAAGCCCATGCTCTTTGGGGCATTGTGTTGAGTTCTACTTTGGTATTCCAAGCAATTGTCTCAAGTGTCCATGCTCCTTTGCACTCCACATCCAAAAGCATGTCCTAACCTTGCAACTCCTCCTCCCCTCTCCTCCAACCTTGCAACCCATCCTCTCTCTCTCCTCCCTTCTCCTCCTCCTCCCTTCTCCTCCCTCCTCCTCCTCCCCCCTCCTCTCTCTTCTTTCCCCCATGCTCTTACACCTTCTTCCTCTCTCACTCCTATGCTCCCCCTAAACCCTTAGTTCCTCAACCCTTAACCTCCATGATCTACAAGGTAGACGAGTTCTCCACCATGTACTCTACCCTGAACCTTGGATCCTCCTTCTAAACCTTGGAACCTCCTTCTAAGACCTGGAACCTCCTTTTAAACTTTGGACCTCCTTCTACACCTTGGACCTCCTTCAAAACCTTGGAACCTCCTTTTAACCCTTAAACTCCTCCTAAACCTTGCAATCCCCAATGAAGGCAAAAGCCTTCATTACCTCGACCATGATGATGCACGATCCTTTTACACCTACATGCACTATGTTTGCTTACCACACTTAAGCCTATGTCTCTCATCGGAATACGACTCGAGGTCCCAAGCTACATGTATACTACAAACGACAACCCTGATATATCTATAGGTGACAAAAAGCCTCGGAACCCGGCATACTGAGAATACCCTACTCTTCCTGTGGAAGTTGTGGGAAAGAGCCAATAGGGTGCTAGACAATGAGGCTTCTTCCTCTAAATTTCCTTCTTAGAGAAGGAAGATGAATGTCATCTCCCATGAAAGGAATTCAGTGCCTATATTTCCTGTGATCCGTGCATCTAGGATGTCTTGAACTTCGACTGTCCTAAACCCTTCGTTTGTAAGGTTTTCACAAAAGTGGGCCAAGCGATTTACAAACATGGGTTTCTCTATGAACAGATACTTTATGTAATCTATGGGAACCCATCTCTTTGAAGAGTGGTCAAGTGTATAAGAAAAATTTGAGAAATTATCTTGCATGTAAAGGATGAGATATGAGAAGTCATCCTTGGCTTGCATATATTGCCTAGGACATCTAAAGTCCTATCAAACACTAAAAATAGCTCTTTCTCATTATCTACAAATGCATTCGTGAGATGAAGTCATGGAACATAGTTCTAGCTGAATCCATGGCAAATAGCAGGTGATGGATGGAGTAACTTTTGAGAATGGGAGTTTCTATGGCTCTCTAAATGTGAAAGTGAGAATGTGATATAAAAAGGGCTCTTACCCCTTAATATATATCAAACCCTAAAAATTAAAATTAAGCATAAAATCCCCAAATTTTTTGAAAAACATTTACCATGAACTGAAAGGAGAAAACATAAAAGAAATAACATTTTGATTTAATTGTCCATCATCTTTTGAAGCAATAACTAGGATTTGATAGACAAAAAATTAAATGCTACACTAATCAAACACATTGCTAGCAATCTTCAAAGTTGCAGGAGGAATGAAATTGGCACTATGCATGCACTTCTCCATACGGCAGCTGATCTTACCACCATTTAAGCTAAAGTAGAAGGACTCTCACATGCCGTCCTCCATGACCAATAGGTGTTCTTGCACATCCCTTAGAGTCCATTGTGATGTGACATTCACATTCTTGACATCTCCCTCTTCAACATCAATAGACAAACTTACCCCCGTATTGTCTTCATCATTAGAGTCTAGGGGAAGCCACCGGCCATTTGTTTTCTTCTAGCGCCTATACTAAAAAGCTAAATACAACATTTGGCGTGACAAATGGTATCTAATAACCACATTGTCTTTACATGCATGACATTGAAATACATCACCCTTTTGGTCACCTGACCTGGTTCCCCAATTCATCCCAAGTAAATCTTCAAGAGCATTTTCATCTACACGCTTACAAGACCACATAGTTTTTGTTCTATGCATATGTATATTCTAAAATAAAGAAGCAAAAATGTGTAGAGGCATAAACCAAGATAACCTTGCCCATTTGGATCTAAATGTAAACTTCATGGCCATGCCCACATCCTTTGCAATCTTGTCCTTGTACGATTGCAATGTCCTCGAGTCCACATTGTTGCAATCCATGTCTTGAAGTTGTGGTGGTGCAATGGTTTGCAGACGGCCATAGCTTGATGATGTCATTGGAGTGATGTATGTTGCATTATACCAATACATATTCTTCATTTGCAAGGAGGTCGACTTCTCCCCGGCATGCATTTGCTTACCTAAATCCTCATGAATCGCAGTGAACTTGCCCATGAATGATTCAACTAGTTCCCACTCCTTGAAGTCCAAAGGGAAAACATCTGCCACCATGAATAAGAGCTCTTAGAAACCAAACACAAATTTCCAAATGGACTCATTACACTTACAGGTGAAAAAGGTGAAGAGACATGGTAGCTAGCTTGGAATGGAATGGAATGGAAATATGGAAAGCATAATGAAAGGCAAAATGGAAAGGAAGGAAAATACAAGTGTAAGGCAATAACCAAAATACTCACAATGTATTGATAGCTTGATGTTGACTGATATTTTAGACAATAGACAAGTACAACACTATATAGTGTGCCACTAGACTCTAGCCAATCCTTTCATCACTATCCAATCATTTAAGTTGTAGGTGCAAGGAATCCACTCATCCAATGCATTTCTGGTGTTGTGTAAGACACAAGAGGTCACAGTATTGCGTGTCCTTGTAGCCTTGCTCCTCACCATGCTTGCAGAGGTCGCAACAGCAAGAATGGGACTCCTACACAGGGCAATCCAACTCCAACAGAGGCACAAAAGAGGGAGAAGGAGAGGGATAGAGTAGCAGCAATAGAGGCACGGGAGAGGGAGAAGGAGAGGGATAGAGCAGCTCCAACAGAGGCACAAAAGAGGGAGAAGGAGAGGGGCAGAGCAGCAGCAATAAAGGCACAGGAGAGGGAGAAGGAGAGGGATAGAGCAGCTCCAATAGAGGCACAGGAGAGGGAGAGGGGAGAGAGAGAGAGAGAGAGAGAGGAGCTCAATGTTTCAAATGTCATTCCGGGGGTTTTGGCCTACTTTGAATGCTTTGATGATGTTAGAAGTACCAAATTTTGCACTGTATGTCAGTGGAGTTATGTCATATTTTAGTGTTTTAGAGGAAAGAAAAATGAAGAAATTGTGAATTTCTCTCAAGGCCCCAAAATGAGCTCCCCTTTTTCCTAATGGTAACTGGCAGGTGAGTAACTATGGGCCACTCTGGTGGCTAGTAATTAACTACCAACCCGGTGGCATCTTAGCCCCACCACAGACGTGGCTCATAAAAGCGACTACCACTGAGCAGTAATTACCACAAAAGTAAATCATGAACCCTAATCACCTCCTTGGGGGATTCACCTCCCAAAAGTTGTGTACAACGTACATTCAAAAGGAGGGGTATTTTAATACTAGTTTTGGGAAAAATTTAACAAGTTTACAATAACAGGAGGGGCTTTTTAATTCAAATTTAGAAAAAAATTTGTTACTTCATAAAAGAGGGGTGGTGATAGAATTTTAGTTGAGGGGTTTTTTTAATATCCCTTGAAAGCACGTGATACCTAGGATTTCTTAGTGGTGCACCCCCTGAGATCACGTCTAATCACTCATTACCATGCACTCTAGTACTCTACTAAGAATGCAAGCCTGGTGACTAGTAATTTATTGCACTTGTAGTAATTATGCATGCAAGCCCGGTGGTGGTAACTGGCAGGTGAGTGCAAGCCTAGTGACGGGTAATTTACTGCACTGATAGTAATCACGCATGCAAGCCCGATGGTGGTAACTGGTAGGTAAGTAATTGCAGGCCAATATGGTGGTTGGTAATTAACTACCAACCCATTGGAATGTTAACCGCCACCACAAACATGGCTAGTAATCTTAGACACCACCACCGGTAGCCACCACCAATGGAAGATAGCGATAATTGCCACAGATGTTAATCATGAAGCCTAATCACCTCTAATCACTCATTACCATGCAAGGTAGTACTGCCACATTGAATTAATCAAAATTCGAGCCAACCACCATAGTGGCTCTCACCTTGACAGTTCCTTGTAGTCGGGCTACAAACTTAAGCCTCTGCTATTCCATTCCCTTAACTTATTTGTCTTCTATCCCACTCGATCATTTCTTTCTCCCTTGCACTCGGATACAAACTTAAGCCTTTACTGCTCCATTTCCTTCACTGCTTCATCTTAAGCCTCCACTATTCCATTTCACTGTTTCACTGCAAACTTAAGCCTCCACTATTCCATTTCCTTCGATGTTTCATCTTCTAACTCTTTGGACCATTTCTATCTCCCTTGCACTCTTCTTGCAACTTCTATCCCCTCTCATAATGGAGCCTGCACAGTTCGGGAGCTCCTCACACAATCTATCCTTGCACTCTGCAGCACAGTGCGAGAGCCTCTCCTCCCCTAATCTTAAAATCCTGACATCTAGGAGCTCCTCACTCGCTCTTCAAAAGCCCAATTTGGATTCTCTCAACAACTTCACCAAGGTATAGGAGGTGAATGTGAAGGAGGGACAAATAGTCTATTAAGGTCAAAATATTACCATCATTGAAAGCGTGATTGAAAATGCGCTAGGCATTCCTAGAGACAATTTGTAAGCACACTTCTTCGAGAAGCAATGGAAGAGACAGGACATTCTAGATCTATGTATACTCCAATGCTCAGATTAGTAAAGATGGTGGATTCAAGGCCTCACAACAGACCTCCAAGATGTGCTAAAGAATACAATGCACTTCTTTCCTGATACGAGAGGAACTGTGAAGTTCTGGCAAGTTCAAGTAGCAGTAGAGCAGCTGAAGTTCTAGCAAGTTCAAGTAGCACTAGAGCAACTAAAAGGATGTGATGTATCTTTCTCAAGAGAGATCTCCAAGAATGTGATAACCAATCTGAAGAATTGTGTGGATGGCAAATCCCAATTCTCATCTCCCTTGTGCAACATTCTATCACTGAATGCCTTGTGGAATGCCTTGTGAACTAAACATTTTGGAGTTGTAATATTTTATTCGAAATTGTAATCATCGGCTATAGACATACTTGGAATCGTGCTAATTAAAATGTAGCTAGCTATAAGAATTGAATTGCACATTGTGGAAATGGGATTCTTGTAACCACATAGCATACACAACATACATAGCATTTTGTTCAACCACACAAAATTTTGCTTTTATTTTTAAAAAAAATTACAGAGCATCTATAAGCACGTCTATGCACGCGTCTTTTTGTTTGCTCACTCTGTGCAACAACATATGAATCCCTTAGCATCTGTTGAAGTTGCTTAAATTGCTCAAAAACATTAACATGGGCCATTCCAAGAATTCCACTCTAGTTTGGAAATCTATTAGGAGGATGGACTGCTTTTCATAACTATCAAAAGCATGGCAAGCTCGTGCACAACCCTATCATAATCTTGTTGCACGGTCTCGTAGCTTACTCTTTGGACTTCCAACAGTGTTTCGAAAAAACAACCCTCACCGTGGCTGCTACAAATTTCTCCACCATGGCTGCTGCAACTTGCTCCACCATGGTTGCTCTTTGTATCCTTCTTGGCTTGGAGAGTTGCCTCATTGTCTTCTCCACCCCGGCTACTCTCTGCCCCATCCTTCCTAACCTTGAAGCTCTCTCGCACTTCCTGCATCACCTTTTGGGTTTCTCCATTCTTCCTTTTCAGCTCCTCCATCATCTAGCCTTTTTCAATGTTCAATGTGTTCTGATGTTGCAGAGCTATTTGTAAAGACCCTCCTTTTTGGCTCTCTGATCTTCAACACCCCGTTACTTCTCACTTCTTCGAGCCTATCTAAGAGCTCCTTCATTCACTTCTCTACTTCTTCTCTTCTATGCCTTTCCATGTCGACCATTTTTACAGTGGCCTCAGCTTTTGCTCTTATTCTTGCAAGGCCCTCGCTTGTGCCTCCTCTACATTGGCTTCTGCACCTTCCCTAAGAATTTTCTCAAATTGTATTGCCTTTGCTGCATCGGTGGCTTTCTCTTGCAGAAAATTCACCTTGTGAGACATCTACTTATTGTATTGCTCAAAAATCATTTTGAGGGTAGATGCCATCACGTGCATTGCAACTCCAGCAGACTGAGATGACAATTGGGATTTTCCATCCATGCAATTCTTCAGGTTGATTAACATGCTCTTGGTGATCACCCTTGAGAAAGATACATCACATCCTTTCAATTGCTCTACTGCTGCTTGAACCTGCCAGAACTTCACGGTTCCTCTTGTATCAGGAAAGAAGTGAATGGTCTTCTTCAGCACATCTTGGACGTCTGTTGGCAAGCTAAAAAGCTTGACTTCACCATCTTTACTAATCTAAACATTGGGGTATACATCTAGAATATCCTGTCTCTTCCACTGCTTCTCAAAAAAGTGTGATGCAAACTACCTCCAAAAATTCCTAGAGCATTTTCAATCATGCTTTCATTGATGGTAATCTTCTCACCTTGACAGACTAGTTGCCCCTCCTTCGCGTTCACCTACTGTACCAACCTGGTGGATTTGGAATGAGATCGTTAAAGCATTACAAATGCTATGTTGCATGTGAAGCATGCATCCTAAAGACTACAGGATATAGCAATTTATTTAAAAACATCAAAATTTTGTTCTATACATACATGCAACCAAGTAATCATTCAAAAGTACACTACGTGACTTCTCCTCAACCCAAGGACACACCTAAATGAGAACATTAGGCATGGATTAACAGGCCTCTAATGTTGTGCAAAAGTGATGCACACCCATTTGAGGGCACCCTCCATGTAACTTTTTTTTGATTTGTTGAAATCCAAGACAAATTGAAAATTTGGAATCCCAACTAGTGGGACTACTGCATGGTGGTCTTAAAACATTAATAGTTGTTGGTATTGGTATCTAGATTCACCCTAAAATGGAAGAAGTTGAAAATGTGCAATTTGTGCATGTGCAAAGATCTTTTAATAAATCCAACACTATTTCTAATTTTGAATTTTTTTTTCCCATGCACTTGCTTGCTATATGGCTCATAAGCATGCCAAAGGTCATTGCATTTCATAATACACAGCATCAAACTCGATAGCGTGCCCTTTGGCCAATTTGTGTTTTGAAGCATTTTAGGCCACATTGCACTTGTTTTGGATATCCAATTCTGTTGACGTGTATCGCCAGAGGGGGAAAAACCA
Source organism: Dipteris shenzhenensis (assembly GCF_047967505.1). Lineage (NCBI taxonomy): Eukaryota > Viridiplantae > Streptophyta > Polypodiopsida > Gleicheniales > Dipteridaceae > Dipteris > Dipteris shenzhenensis. The sequence continues at coordinate 3,011,864 of NC_141627.1, read as the reverse complement.
GTGGCTGAAAATTTTGCTACTCATAAATTTTGAATTTTCACACGTTCAACCCATCAAATCTTGGAAGATTAAGTACCTGCAACCTGCCCCACTTTGCAAATGCCCTACAACTTGCATGCACCTCGACGTGACCTTGCGCAAAATTTGGTTTGGCATTGTCTTCTTTCGGATAAGTTGTCTGCTATTCTTTGCTTGCCTCACCAACTAGCTTCTTTGGTCTATTTTGGACTGATCGTGGCCATGGCGTCAATGGCAACATGCAGCTTGCCATGGCTTGCAAGAGAAGCACATAGAGGCTACGAGACAAGAAAGCTGAAAAGCTTGGTCAAGGCACAAGGAACAAATTGTGGGTTGAGGAAAGCGATGGCACGGTATGGAAATGGCAACCGAAGACACTTTTGTAACATCTGTGAAGGGAGCAACAATGAGAAGAAAGAAGACTCCTTGTAGAGCAGTAGTAGGAAGTGATTGTAGATGCACGCATTTGATCATTGCCATCGGAGTGAAGAACACGAGCTGTGGTGTCATGATTGGTGGGAGCTTTCAAGACAGCAACTTTAGGCCATTCAGGTGAATACCAGTCTCTAGTCTTCACAAGCTTTAGCCTACATCCTAAAGTTTATAGAGTAACAACCCTACCAACACCTTGGGAGATGCACACCCAAGAGGCGATGCTCTCTAATCTGAGAAATGGCATACCTAAAGTGAAAGGGGTCCACAGCTTAGATCAACTAGCTGCAAAGAGGGCAACATTAGCTATGTTGGTGTCCCCTATGCACAATCATCCCAATCTGAGAAGTTTGTGGGCTTCAACAAAACACAAGAAAAGGAGAGACAGCCTAAGTGCAGAAGTCATTACTACAGTGATGATGTTTTGTCACAAAAATATGAGAGTTTCTCCAAATAGAAAGGACATCTGTAAAAAGCAGACGAGACACAAGGTGTTTGAGGAGCACATCATACACATGCTTGATACAACACAAATAAGTGGTGCCTAAACCAGCCGAGTGGTTGTTTGTGATTGAGCTTTGGGATAGTTTGCTTGTTTCATTTCTTAAACTAGGATTGGACTAAATGTGATTGTTCTAAACTAGCCTGGTGGGAGCCTGGTGGTTGGAACAGGTCAATGTTTGCTTCGGTGTAGCCAATCATGGAACTATTTTCAAGGCCACTTTGGGGCCACAACGCGATGCGCTCCAGGGTGAATATTTGAATTTTACATGAACCCGCACTCTTGTTAGAAATTTTCCCAACATCATGATGGCGCACTGGCGTAATAATGAGACACAATTTATTTATTTTGAACATTGCATAGCTTGATACATGCCATCTCTATATTGCTTTATGCAGCGTAGTCTCTGGCTTGAGCCGCCTGACCACTTATCATCGCGCAACCTTTTACCGTAGCTTTGCCACCTGTCACTGGGCACCACACTCATGCAGATCATTAAATTGAAGGTTGGCTTGAAGAGACCACCATGCTGGTTCTTAGCGTAATAATGAGACACAATCTATCATTCTGAACACCACTGCAGCACAGTCTCTAGCCTGACCACCTGTCATCGTGCACCCTTTTGTCGCATCTTTGCCATGCAAATCATAGGTTGGCTTGGAGAGACCACCGCGCTAGTTTTTGGGATAATAATGAGATGCAATCTATCATTTTGAGCATTGCCTCAGTGCAGTCTCCGACCTAATGACCTGCCATTGCCTAGAAGTCAAGGTTGTCTTAGAGAGACCACCATGCTGGTTCTTAAAGTTATATCTCTGTTACCTATTTTTATAGATTACAAAAGGAGTTCTATGATGACCAACACACTAGCAAATAGAAGGAGATATATGACAGCCACCACGTTGATCCTTGGAGTTATATATTTGTGTACCAAGGAAAATGTATTTCGTTGTGCAACCAAGCAAAATGCAATTGACGATATGGCCCTTGAGGGGTTCCCTCTAGGGGCAAGGGCCATATCGACATGCCTGCATTTCTGTCCAGTGGCATCCTAGATATTGTATAATGCATTTCGATATGGCCCTTGCCCCTAGAGGGGACCCCTCAAGGGCCATATCGTCAATTGCATTTTTTGAAAGTTTAATTGTATTTTTACAGATGTCTCTCCATGCAACCACAACGGTGGGTTGTTGGAGATATTTTAGCACTATTTTGGTCATAAAACAAGGAAATTGCAGTCCTGCTTTATTGGTATTTTAGTCCTTGTTGCAGTAAAAATAAATGAGGAAAAAAGTATAATTTATCTAGTGAAATTGAGCAAAAGAGATCACAATGTACATCTACGTCTAATAACAGGTTATGTAAAAATTAACAGCTTATATTGAGCAAAAATTGAACAGAGGATCTTACATTTATAAAAACTCGACAATTGCTGAGAGGCTTAAAGGCCAAAAGATTAAAGCTAGCGACCATAACCATTCAAATATACTAAGAGCCTCAAATTGAACAAAAAGAGATTACATAAATGTAGTAGAAACTTAGCAATTGCTGAGAGCTTTAGAGACCAAAACATTACATCCAATGAGCCAAAAGATGGTTGAGAGCCTTAGAGGCCAAAAGATTACATCTAGCCATTGCTGAGAGCCTCGTCTGAGCAAGGGGAATTTGTACAACTTAGTATTTCCCACCAATCTAGCTTGTTGCATTAAAATTTTTTAGGGAGCCAAAGGAGGATGCGATGGAGAGGCCAAAGACCATGCACATTGCTAGGACTCAGATTATGGGCCCCCAACAAGTTAAGAGTACTTTGCTCTAAAAATACTGAGGCTGGAACCCATACAACACAATCGTAAAGAGGCCCTCTGTGAGCATGTCATCTAAGGTGTAACATGCAGATGTGGGGGGAATTGACTAGTGCCATCATTTCTACTCTAGGTGAGTGTAATGTTCACAATCATCTTCTATGAGAAGGCAGATAACATTGGGATCATAGAGCAGCGAGGAAGGGTGGTAGTACACATGGTGAAGATGGGTGGGTGAGGAGCAGATGAGTAGGGGAGCAGATGAGTGACGAGAGTTGGAGGAGGGAGCATGGAGCAAAGTAGAGCAGGGGTGGAAAGAGTTGGAGGAGGGGTGTGGAGCAAAGTAGCAGACCAGGGGCAGATGAGAGCAACATAGTAAAATGCCAAATGCCACAGATCTTATATATTATAAAGTTCGAGCCACCGTGGTGGCTAGAGCCTGGGGTTCCATCCATATTAATTGCAAGCCATCGTGATGGAATCTTAGGCGCTACCCTAGACGTCTAGTAATCATGAAGTAGATGCCATGTGGTTAGTGAGTAGGCCACTTTGGTGGTTGGTAATTAACTGTCAGCCTGGTGGAATATTAGCCACGATAGATGTGGCTGATGAGAGCCACCACCATCGGATAGTAACTCCCACAAAGGTAAATCATGAAACTCTAATCACTCATTACCATGCACTCTAGTTCTCTACTAAGCATGCGAGCCCGGCGGTGACTGGTAATTTTTACTACACTCATAGTGATCATTCATGCCTAAGCCTGGTGGTGGTGTGAGTGGTGGCTGGTAATTTTAACTGCCAACGCGGTGGAATTGTAGCCACGACAAACATGGCTAATGAGAGCCACCACCATCGAGAAGTAATTCCCACGAAAGTAAATCATAAAGCCTAATCACCTCTAATCACTCATTACCATGCACTCTAGTACTCTACTGAGCATGCGAGCTTGGTGACTGGTAATTTTTATTGCACTCATAGTGATCATGCATGCTTAAGCCGAGTAGGCTACTGCGGTGGCTGGTAATTTTAACTGGGAAGCTTGGTGGAATTGTAGCCACAACAGACATGGCTATAATCACTCATTGCCATGCACTCTAGTACTCTACTGAGCATGCAAGCCTAGTGATTGGTAATTTTTACTGCACTCATAGTGATCATGCATGCTTAAGCCTGGTGGTGGGGTGAGCAGTGGCTGGTAATTTTAATTACCAGCCCAATGGAATCATAGCCACGACAGACGTGGCTAATGAGAGCCACCACCACCGAGCTGTAATTCCCACAAAAGTAAATCATAAAGTCTAATCATCTCTATTCCCTCATTACCATGCACCGTAGTACTCTCCTGAGCATGCAAGCCTAGTTATTGGTAATTTACTGCAGTCGTAGTAATCATGCATGCAAGCCCAATGGTGGTAACTGGAAGGTGAGTGATTGCGGGCCACTGCGATGGATTGTAATTAACTACCAGCCCGATGGGTCTTAGCCGCCACCATAGACGTGGATGGGAATCTTAGATGCCACCACCTCCAATCACTCATTACCATGTAAGTTAATAATGCCACCTTGAATTAATCAAAATTTGGGCCAACCACCCCGGTGGCTCTCACATTAACAGTGTAGTCAGGCTACAAACTTAAGCCTTTGCTATTCCATTCCCTTAACCATTTTGTCTCCTATCCCTCTTGACCGTTTCATTCTCCCTTACAATTGAACTACAAACTCAAGCCTCCACTATTCCATTTCCTTAACTATTTCATCTTCTATCCCTCTCAACCATTTCTTTCTCCCTTGCAATCGGACTGCAAACTCAAGCCTCCACTATTCCATTTCCTTCACTGTTTCATCTTCTATCCCTCTCGACCATTTCTATCTCACTTGCACTCTTCTTGCAACTTCTATCCCCTCTCATAATGGAACCTGCATAGTTCGGGAGCTCCTCACACAATGTTTCCTTCCCCTCTGCAGCACATTGCGAGAGCCTCTCCTCGCCTGATCTTGAAATCGTGACATATGGGAGCTCCTCTCTCGCTCTTCAAAAGCCCAATTTGGATGCTCTCAAAAACTCTTATTCCATAATTTTTGGGTCTCGTGTTCATGTTTAGAATTTGTACTACAACTTGCTCTATTAAAGGAGCTTGATTTGGATTTGATTTGATTTTCTCATGCCTTGCATGATGTCCTTTTCGATTGAGCTTTGCTCTTGGAGATTCTTTCATACTTAGAAGTCTCTGATCTTTTTGTTTTTCTTTTTTTTTCTTTTTTTTTGGACCGGGGGGGGGATGAGCACTACTCTAGAGAAATGCAATACAAATCCAAATGGTCTCGATGGAGTGATAAAATTAGCAAATAAAAGTGAATGTGAAAATTCAACCTAAAGTGAGGTGCTTATAAAGAGGAAAGTCCTAGAAACCCTTAAAATTTTCTTCTTTTTTAGTAGAAATCACATGAACATTCTAGATTAACTTGCACTCAACCCCCTCCATCTAAATACTCAGATTCTTCAACTCGAGTTCTCCAAATGAATCCAGAAGGACAATGAGGATTTGTTGGTGATGATGAGGATAAGTCCTTCTGTAGGTCCACTTGCGCTTTTAGAATTATTGGGAGTCTTTGGTAGCTAAAGGTCCACGATTGTATCCAATAAAAACCAATATTTTGAGATTTATGGGGAGGTGGGTCCAAAAGTGGGATTTTTTAATATGTAGTAATACAAATTCATGGGTCTCTCCAGAATAGGATAAGAATTAGGGGACTTGGGGCATTGTTCTAAATTATATCTATTGTATTCTTATGTTTTGGGAAAAATATTGTTGATATAACCATCAACTTATGCTTTTTGAAGGAATATCAACGCTTGTCTCGACAAGTTTTTAATGGCAATATTGATGATCATAATATCCACATCACATTCTCAAAAGTAATGCAAACAAAATGCCCACTTTTTAACAAAATCCTAAGTATAATAGCATGAAAATGGGCCCTTTTTATTGTAGTCAAAATCATAAGCTAAAACTGATGATATGTGGGCATTGGTCATCAACATCTTTTCTAAATTAGTAAAAGAAAAGGAATAATGTGAAGATATTGCTCATATCTTGATAAGGAAGAAGTTGTCCCTAACCATCTAAATTTGAATTGGGGATTAATTCTACTTTTCAAATGGATTAAGATTGATCATCTATTTCTCATGCAATATAGAGAGAATTGAATAGTCTTGAAATAGTACACTCTCTTGTCCTCATATTAGCGATGTGGTGTTGGTGTGGATTCTTGGTCGGCTTGTGCTCCTCTAGGTTATGTTGTCGTGCTGAGGCAAACCATCTTGGTACAAAGGTCTATCCTAGACCTAGCACCAGATGGCACCACCTCCTTCACTTACGTTCCTGCCATCGATGTCAAGCAATCGAGGTGCCATCTTCCTAGACCTCTCCCCCTCACATACCAATTTCTTTATACAAATTTAGAGATTCACAAAAAAAGTTCTACACAACACTTTTTGTATCTTTGTCGTTTAACAACGCACGCGCACACAAAATGTGCCTCGAGTGCACACCCAAAATTTGCTCAGATCAAGGCTTCCAATCAGTTACTTAAGAGCACGTCCCCATGCCGCCGAGAATCACACTATTCTGAAGATTTTGAGCTTTTCACGCTGTCCCCACGCACCGGATGTGAACTTGCTCTGCAAAACGAGGAAGTCAGCTCACCGAAGATGTCCACGGAAAGGAGGGCTTCCGGGGGGTGCCTGTGGGCACCCCTTGGTGACCTGATATCTCCACTCTGCCTCGCCCATACTATTACTAATTGCCTCATTTACTACCTGCAAGGGAACAGACGAGTTCATCTTCTCTCCGGCCATAGCCCAGACGCATTGGTCCAGATTTTCGCTTCGCCATGGGGCCAAGAGCACCTAGATGTGAGCATTTTTTGGCTCAGAGGGTAGCCGGAGATTCCCACAGCGGACTATTGAAATATCGGTAGCATGGGGACGTGCTCTAACGGCACTCCAAGCTTTCTTAATTGGAAGGTTGAGTGTGCTACGGATTGCATCCACGTAGTTGGAGGGAAAGTGCGCGCATAGGCCCGGAGTCACCACCGCCCAGAACCGCACAACTCTCTGGAAATTCTTCCCTGCTTCTCGTACATCTTAAGAATCTCCGAGCAAGGCTCCTGATCAGCTTCTTCAAGGCAGTCCAATGAGTTGTCGGCGGTAATATGCTCATATCCTGGTTCTTGTAAGGTTCCTCCTGAATAACCTGCAAACATTTCGCTCTGCGTGCTCAGCTAGATGATCAACTGATATTTCAGCGATTGTTAGAGAAATCTCGACATTTTAATTACAGACTAAGGTGATGGCTTTGGATTGTCGGCCTTTTTTGTTTACCGTTATTGTCTTCTTACACCAATGGTTACACATGTGATGTAAAAACCGTAAGAAATGAGACAAGTACAGGTCTCCTTCTTAGCTATCAGCTCCTATCTCACTAAACTGCGTTATTGCCGCAAGCTATCAGCTACTACTGAAAGAGTACACAGGATATTGAGCAAGGTACATGAGGCTCATGATCGATAAGCCTATACAGAAAAGAAGAGCTAACCTTGACGTGAGAGACGCTTGCATAATAATAGCAGGGCCAGATGTGCTTGAACTGGAACAATGGATCATCGAAGGGGACACGAGGCACTATGTCGTTTCGAAAAACCACTCGAAAATACTTCTTGCTCTCTGGTTTGCGCAGTTGCTCATGCATATAGCTTGCAAACTCGCCATCTCCCGCTCTTGGCTGGCCAAATGTGACGACTGCCCCAAGCCTGTCCAGCATGGGATCTTGTTCAAAGTGCAACAATCCAGTGAAAAGTGCAGCCAACGCTCCCCCTAAGCTGTGCCCTGTGATGTAAAACTTTGCACCAAGGTAAACTTTCTCTCAACAGGACTCTCACCTTCGCAGAGATGGCGTCGTAGGCAAGCACCTTATCAGCGTCATGACACAGGCCTGAAGTGGCAGGCATCTCATCATCCTCATCCAAGTCCTGAGATAGGCTTGAATTGGGAGTAGCTGCAGGCCGTGTTTGTCCAGGTGCTTTCATTTCAGAGTTTCTCTTCGCCTTCCTCGCACAGTTTAGCTTCATCTGCTTGAGCGTTTCCCTTTTCGAACGGCTGGCAAGGCCAAGGGCCTCCAGAAATCCCACATGCACTCTACCCATATCCTGTAGTCCATAGTACGAGAAATCAAAATCGGTTGACCAATTTATCATGTCGAAAGGCTGAGTGCCCCTGAACGCCACCACCACCACGTTGGCGTCCCGTGCTTTATCTGTGAAAATGAAGGCATGAGTAGCCTTGGCCTCGAGATACTCTGAAAAGATTTTGCAACAACATAAAACTTTTAGCGGCAGCAAGCTGATCTGTAGCTTGACGGTTCAGGTTATGCCATACTCGACGTAAGTTCCAACTCTGGGACAAGTATATTTCTGACTTACATTCCAACAGTCGAAAAACTGCACGAACTTCATCTGCACATCGAAGCAAAGATATGAAGCAGTCGATGCAAACAAACATGAGAATAATCGACAGACTCTGCTTTAATTTAATCCTCAACACCGAATGTCTGCAAATGTACACGTAATTAACTTGACGGATGAACTTTCTGTAAGATATTCTTAGTTAATAGCTTGTTAATCGTCTCATAATTTGTTATCAACATAGTCGTCGCGAATATGCAACTCTTCGATCATCCATGGTGAATCCTATAAATACGTGACCAGGCCGTCTAATACAAGCATCCATTCTTTCGCAACTGGTATATAATATCTCTATTGCAGTCATGTGATCGTTTCAATCAGAACGTAACATATGAAACGTTTCTTCTTCAATTCGTTAATTGCGCCCACCCGAATATCGCATTATATCACTTTCCTTCTTTTACCTTCCATTGTTGTCTCACAACTCTTTCGATTACTCTGGCATTTTCATACGAAAGTTTTGACGCCATTATGCACAGGTCTGCCATCGATACCATGTGATCATCTGAGTCCGCCTGGTAGAGGACGCAAGTCTTGACGCATATCAAGAAATCCAACGACACTATAATAGTTGCCATCCTTCGGGCACGGCCTTATTACAGCACCTGCAATCGTGCGTGACCTTAGTAACTTCACAGATATGTACAACGCTTCACTTAAGATTTCCAAATGGCCATTGTTCATGAAAAATTTGGAGAAATTCCGTCGGGAAGCTCTCCTCTGAACTCGAGAGCTACCTGGGTTGAAAAGGCTCTTCAGCAGCGTCTTCCTCAATCCGCCGTTGGTGAAAATCAAGTTGAGGTAGTACTCCACTGCATCACCGAGCTTTTTGAAGGGTTTCGCACAGAGGAAGAAGATTTTCATGAAGAGGACGGAGCACACGGCCTCCCAGCTCAGGCCTACGTTGAGGCTCGTGGCGTCCTCCGATGAGGAATCCACTGAAGGATTCTTAATTTGTATGTGGCGTCCCGAGATCAAGGAATAGCCGTAACATGTAAACGAGTGAAACAAAGACGCCAAAAACCGCAGAGGATTTGATTCCTTGACGACTAGAGCCAGAGCGTATTCCTCCGGCTCCAGGTCGTCCCAGCTGCAATGCAACAGTACTAAGTCAGAAGAATTTTAGCAAATCCCAGCTCGATCGAAAGATTAAGTACCGGCCAACGAGCTAGCAGAACGCAAAACTCACTCGGTCATAATTAGCAGAGGCAAAAACATGTCGAAATTCGGTCCGATGCTTACTTGCCTGAGCGTGCTGTCGTGCAGCGTGTTGCCATTACCAGAGATGATCCTCCGATTCTCGACACAACCGGTTTGCTGTTTCTTCATCTTCCACCTCCGCCGAACACACTTACAGAAGGCGAGCTATCAAAACGCAAGAAGCTGGCAGCTAGAACTGATTACGACAATGCCATCGATTGATATTAAAAGGAAGGAAAACATGCAAATTTGAACTTTCGAGGACGAAAGTTCATGACTCAGCATCATCATCATAATGACGTCAGCTTTTTGCATTGGTCATCATTGAACATGACGTCATTGCCAGCATGAGTGTGATCGTGAGCATTTCAGGTTCCTGAATGGGCACAATCCGAGTCGGCAGATACTTTAATACTGAGTGAATCTCTCACCCTAGACTATAATCTATACGTTCCGATGGCACATTGCTTACGTGGCATGAATATATGTAACGGAAGGAAGTCCAAGAGGATATCCCTGCTTGACGGTTGCAATCGGCGTGCACAGCTGAAATTCACCGGCAATCACACCTATTTGTCCCTACATGACATCAGTGCCCTTGTTTCATGGCACTTTCACTGATACGTGTAGTAGTACTCTAGCAATGTGACTCCATCGCTCTCTCTTGGCTCTAGTAGCTACACCTTTAGAGGTGGTGGCCAATGACAATAGTGATTTCACAACCCATACAGGATGTGGTAGCTCATGTTAGTGCAACATTGACATTGAGGACTCTTGTCCATAAACACACTATTCAAAATTTTTGGACTTTCTCTCTTGGTTTGGACTTTTTTTTGGAGCATATCCTCTCCACTCAACTTCACTTAGTGAGCTTAAAAATTGGGTTTTTTAGAGCACTAAATGGGTCACTTATATACAAATATGGCCTTATTAAGCTAAAAAGTCAAGTGGTGACCTCTAATTTTAAAAAAAATGGCTCAGTGAAGCTATAATTCCCAAACTCGTGCATGGTGCCCCCATCCAATAACTATAATAATAATAATAGTAGTCTCCTAACTCTAATTCAATTTTAACACTATGAAGTGAAAATATGACACCATATGAAAAGAGTTTGTTGAATTCAACATATAAGTGGTGTATAGATACACCATTTTAAGAGTTTGTTGAATTCAATATATAAGTGGTGTATTTGAAAAACAAACCATACAATAAATTATCTTATTAGTGGTGTATGGATACACCATTTGTATGGAAAAAAGCATACAAAACATTATCTTATGCATCTGAATCTCGTTCAGAGTCATCAAATTCATGTAATGTATTTGCGCTTGATGGGTCAAGTTTTGCCAAATGATGTTTAATATGGACACGACTTGGATCAGGGATTGTGATACATTTTTCAACATTGTATCCATGCTTCTTTTTAAAACTTCGTGTCCTCGATTTCCAGCAATGAATAATGCTACTAACTTCCACCTCTGTTAATCCCTCATTATTTGGAACCCATTCACGTTTCTTTTGCAAGCATCCCTCATAGAGTTGTTTTATTGTATATCTTCTTGGGAGATTTTTCAATGGCTTTGGTTCATACCATAAAGCTGTAAATGTTATAGGAGTTCCCTTGTGATCCCTTTCTATCTTAGCAACCTTTGCAACCCAAATTGGGCCACCTGGGTCATCCAACTCTGAACCTGGATCAGATGCCCAAACTGCAACAAATAGACCCTCTTCAATCTCATTAGATGGTATAAACTCTGGTAAGGGTTTGTCTCCCTTCCTGCCACAATATTTTCGAGGTAAAAGGCATTCCTCTACTTTCTCCATATCTACTAACATATTTATATCCAAAGGAAAACTTGGTGACCTAGCTTGTTTCGGCCAAAAGGATTCACAGTATTCAATGCTCATTAAGTTTTCTTGTCTTTCTAAAGATTGGATAAGTGCTTCAGTTGATTTAATTGTCTCCAAATTCTTAGTTGATTGCTTAGGATATTTTTGCATCATACTTTGAAGATGTTTAATGAAGGCTTTCAAGCCTTTCATTTCATCTATGTTAAGTGATTTGTTTTTTGCAAGAACAAATCTAGTTTCCTCCAATGGAATTATTCGTTGTAATAAAGCATATGACTCACTCCATAAATGATCTCCATCTACTGAGTAGTGCTTCCATTGCATCACTGGAATATTGTTATGCATGTGAAACTGAAAGTAGTGTGGATTTGTGTGTCCTATTAGGGCATCATCTCCTGTTTGTAAATGTGGCTCTATGAATGCTCTCCAATCTACCATCCCCTCTAAGATAGCCACTTCTGATTCTTCCTTGCGAGAACCTCCAATTTTTTTCCCAATTCGAAATAGCATATTCTCCATTGTCAAAACATCCATTGACTTCAACTCACCAGAGATAACACTGAAGATTTGATCTATGTCTTCATGTGTATGGCTGACAAGAAGAAAGCCAACTTCCACTTCTTCAAATATTTTCAAACCAACCAGCATAGAGCATAAAGCAAATATATATTTATTCTTGTTCTCTCTCCAACAATTATCAGCTTGTATTCGCAATGTGTTAGGTAAACGTCCATTAGCATCTCTGATCTTTCTTATTGCTTTCATGATTGATGTAACCACTTGGTTACTATCATGGTCATGTAAACTATCAATCCATACATCATAAAAGATTCAGTATCCATGTACTAATACTCCACACAAGTGTGTTTTTAGTCCACGTTTGCCCTCCAATGCCAGTGGGATACGTCTATATCGTGGCAAAGTGGTTGTATTCTGGTCCATGCCATCAATGGTGATGCACATGGACTTATCGACATGTGAAATAGTTTCCTCTCTCCAAGAAGCATACAACTTTCGAGCATCCTACACATGACGTAAATGGATTGATCGCCATTTAATATATCTTCCTCGCTGCTGCTCACATTTACTATGTTCAATGGCATTTTTTAATTCATCACATGTCTTACATTTTGACATCCTTTGCTTTGATGGTGTCTTGACATGGCAAAAATCTCTACGCCAAATTTTGTACAAGGTTGATCGTGAAATCATGCTCTCGTCTCTGTTTTGTAAAGTTTTATTGACAGTTTCTAGGATGACCTTCTTTGTCATTCCCAAAGGAAGATGTTGTTGGCATTCGACACGTCCATCTAGCATTGTTTGTTGAAGATGAGGCTGCGGTAATGTATGGTCTTCGAGAACTTGCTTTAATGTTGCGGTTGCATTTATAGTGCTTCCATGGCATTTAAGCTTGTAGGTATTTCCATGAATTGTATGAACAACTTTTTCTTTCACCTCTGCCCAGATGGTCCAGTATGTGCCATGTGATAGTCCAGTTAACCATTGATATCCTCGATTGCAAATGGGTCTCCCATTAACCATGGGTTTCAATCTAGGTTTACAGTGTCTTGTGCTCAAATCTTGATTAGTACCTTGATGAAGAAAGCATGAAAACTCTTGAAGAAGATAGTTATGTCTATTAGGCACTGTCTTACTCCAAATACCAAGGCGTATGGCTGCACAATCATCTTTCCCAACTTTTCTAATGCAAAGTCTCTTGCAACAAACTCGTATAAGCATCCTTTCCATATTCTCCTCGGATAGCATTACATGTCTCTTTGGTTCTGGAATTGATGCCATGATTCTTCGCCTCTTCACACTCACATACTTTCTTTTTGTAAATAGTGTCTTGCGTTTTCTGGTTGTAAGACCATCAAACCTCGAATCCATTTCCCTTGAATCTTCATCTTTATAATCAAATGCTGTGTGGGCTTGAGAATTATTTGATACCTTATAATATCTTGGAAATGGCAATCTGGTAGACATGTTCATTGATGTCAATTTGTTGCCAATGCCTCTTGAATTTTGTGGTTGAACTGTTTCTCCTTCGTAACTCAAGATTCTCCCATCTATATTCTCTGGCATGCTAGCAACAATATTACGAACAACATGACAAGTCTCAGATTCTCTGCCCCTTTTGCCTTGTGTTCGAGTGATAACATCATGATCATTGTCACTAATATCATCAATTCCTATTATTGCATCACTTATCCCATCGATCTTTGCGTGTATTTTTCTTTGTGGTCCCATCTTATTATTCTCAACACAAGACAAGTCTTCTATATCAGTAAGCATGTTTGAGTCACTTGCAACACAAGACAAGTCTTCTATACCAGTGAGCCTGTTCGAGTCACTTGCAACACAGGACAAGTCTTCTATACCAGTGAGCCTGTTCGAGTCACTTGCAACACATCACAAGTCTTCTATACCAGTGAGCCTATTTGAGTCACTTGCAACACAAGACAAGTCTTCTATACTAGTGAGTATATTTGAGTCACTTGCAACACAAGAAACCTTTTCTACATCAACATCTGTTACTATAATGTCCTCAACACCTGTGAGCATGCCACTATGATACTCTTGATTACTACTATAGCTTCTTATCAATTTGGATTCCATTTGTGTTATAGTCTTTTTCTTCTGATAATATTCTGTTGTGTCTTCCATGACATTGAAGGAAACTATCTTGGGCAAACTTGATTTCAAGAAAGCTAACCCCCATTTACAAGTACTATGAACTTGTAGTTGAGACGTAGTATTATGGACGTCTAAATGTGAAGTACTATCCATTGCATTTTGAATGACACCTGCACTAGTCAACTTAATTATCTCCACTATACAGAGAAAACTCTGAGCATAGCCCTTAAAGTTGCCAATTGCTAAAACTTCTCCGGAGCAAGATAACATCTCTACTTTTTCCCCCTCAAAATAAGTTTTCTTGATATCTTGAAAGTATGTCTTTGGAATAATTTCGTCTTGGTCCCAGAGTGTTCTGTGTGCTTGCATATCAAATATGTCACATTGTAAGATATCTCCCAATGTTTCAAAGTCTCCATGTGGATATTTTAAATGTACTTCAGGATTTACAACGTTGGTGATTATCACTACACATCTTCTCTCACCACAATGTTGGAAATGACACACATTCATAGGATCAAGACTATGAATTAGTCCAAAAGCCACCACTTCATTCTTCTTATATAACACCACATCCATACCCTCTGTTAGGGTGAATACCTATTTTATGTACAAAAATAGATTAGCAACTCAAAATGAACATAATAAATAATCATTGAGCTTATTATTACTTAATAACTTCTATATCAAAACTAGCAGAGAAGGCATTAAACCTAAACCCTACATCCTAAACTTTAAATAATTAATACCAAAACATCTTAACCACCGTAAATCCTAAACTTTAAACATTTAATTCCTAAACCCTAAACCCTAAACCCTAAACTCCTAAACCTTACACCCTAAACTCTAAATCCTAAACCCTAAATCTTAAATCCTAAACCCTAAACCCTAAAATACAACCAAAATTTAATGAATTTTCTTAATTTAATTTCTAAACCCTAAACCCTAAAATACAACCAAAATTTAATGAATTTTCTTAATTTGTGCAACAGGTTGGATATATCCCCCAACCTGTTGCTCAAGCAACAGGTTGGGGGATATATCCAACCTGTTGCACAAATCAAGAATTTTTCTTATTTGTGCAACAATTTGATATACAGTTGGGAATATATCCAACTTGTTGCACAACTCAAGAATTTTCTTGATTTGTGCAAGGTTGGATATACCCCCAACCTATTGCTCGAGCAACAGGTTGGGGGGTATATCCAACCTGTTGCACAAATCAAGAATTTTCTTGATTTGTGCAACAGGTTGGATATACCCCCCAACCTATTGCTCGAGCAACATGTTCGAGCAACAGGTTGGGGGGTATATCCAACCTGTTACACAAGTCAAGAAAATTCTTGACTTGTGTAACAGGTTGGATATACATTTTCTTGACTTGTGTAACAGGTTGGATATACCCCCAACCTGTTGCTTGAGCAACAGGTTGGGGTCACCCCAACCGAGGCCTGTTGTTGGATATATCCCCCAACAGGTTGGGGGGTATATCAAATCTGTTACACAAATCAAGAAAATTCTCAATTTGTGCAACAGTCAAGCAATAGGTTGGGGGGTATATCCAACCTGTTGCACAAATCAAGAAAATTCTTTGATTTTTGCAATAGGTTGAGTGCACCATTAACCTATTCCACTTGCAACAGTTTGGGGGATATATCAAACCTATTGCACAAATTGAAAAAAATCATTAAATTTTGATTGTATTTTAGGGTTAGGGTTTACGGTTAAGGATTTAGGGCTTAGGATTTAAGATTTAGTGTTTAGGGTTTTGTGTTTATGATTATGTTTTTAGGGTTTAGGGTTTAGGATTTAGGATTTAGGGTTTAAAATCTAGGGTTTAGGGTTTAAAATCTAGGGTTTATGATTATTGTTTTAGGGTTTAGGATTTAGGATTTAGGTTTTAGGTTTTAGGGTTTATGGTTTAGTATATAAGATCATGAGCTTAGAGTCTAGAATCTAGGGTTTAGAATTAAAAATTAAGTTTTAGAATTTAAGTTATAGGGGTTAGGGTTTAAGGTTTAGGGATTATAACTGTTATATAACTTTAAGAGCTTAGATTGTATAACCTAAGATTTAGGGAACTCTAGGATTTAAGATTTAGGGTGTAAGATTTAAGGTATATAGACTATATAAAATATGCATTCCAAAGTATTTAGTTTAGATATATAGACTATATGTTATATGCTTTCCAAAGTGTTTTGTTTATAAGTACGATCCTTTGCAAAGGCTTTACTTTAAGTAAGTATAAGTCTACCTAGTCAAAGTATCCTACTGATTAGGGATAAGCACATAGGCTAAAAGCACACCGATTCATATTTTCTTACATTCATGCTGCATGGTGTATTAGAAGGTACGATCCTTTGCAAAGGCTTTACTTTAAGTAATTATAAGTCTACCTAGTCAAAGTATCCTACTGATTAGGGATAAGTACATAGGCTAAAAGCACACCGATTCATATTTTCTTACATTCATGCTACATAGTATATCAGAAGAAATGAAAAAGTATGTAATAAGAAATATTCAGAAGAAATATGTATTCCATATCATGGATACCATGGATATCTGGTGGTTGCTAAAGTAAAAAAATGATATGGATGCAATGATACTGTAGTTTTGTGCAAAGCCTTAAACTTTGTTTAAGGTTTTTGCAAAGTATTACACATAGTAATAAAGATAAGTAAGTATGCTAAACATCTTCTAGATTCTATGGTTTTAAATACCTACCTTACAAATACATTATCTAAGTTTTCATTCTTCAACTAACTAACAAGTATTATACACATGGAAGAAAAGCATACATGCTAAAAGTAAGTGTGTAAAATTTAATATTTTCTTATTTTTTAAATTAATCAATTCTTTGATTGACTACTTTTTAAAATTGAAAGGTTATTAGTATATAATCTACATAATTTTAAATGTTATTAATGTATAATATTAATAATTTATATATTTATTTAAATTTATATAATAATTAATTTATATTTATATTAGTTTTTAAGTTAATAATGTATAGAATAGCAATATATTCACTAATTCTTCATTGTTTTAAGAATAAGTATTATATAAAGCACATATGCTAGAAGACCTCCCTTTTCAGTTATATTTTTTTAATTAATGTATTTATATAATATTTATATTAATTTATAGATTAATAATATTATTTTTTAGCAAAATTATATTTTAACATTAGTTAATAAAAATTTATTATATTATGGAGTAAAAATATTATAAATGGATTTCTTATATTAATAAAGTGTCGTGAGAAGAGTTTTTTGGAAAGATTTATGATTAAATTTTGTTTTGAAGTTGTTGCGTATGCAATAGGTAGGGAGGTTTGAGTGGTTTTAAGGTTGAGAGAGAAATTTGTAATAAAGTGTCGTGAGAAGAGTTTTTTGGAGAGATTTATGATTAAATTTTATTTTGAAGTTGTTGCGTACGCAATAGGTAGGGAGGTTTGAGTGGTTTATGATTAAATTTTGTTTTGAAGTTGTTGCATATGCAATAGGTAGGGAGGTTTGAGTGGTTTTGAGGTTGAGAGAGAAATTTATAATAAAGTGTCATGAGAAGAGTTTTTTGGAGAGATTTATGATTAAATTTTGTTTTGAAGTTGTTGCGTACGCAATAGGTAGGGAGGTTTGAGTGGTTTTGAGGTTGAGAGAGAAATGTGTAATAGATTGTTTTTTTTTTTAAGGAGTTTTTTGGAAAGATTTATGATTAAATTTTGTTTTGAAGTTGTTGCGTACGCAATAGGTAGGGAGGTTTGAGTGGTTTTGAGGTTGAGAGAGAAATTTGTAATAGATTGTTTTTTTTTGTTGAGGAGTTTTTTGGAGAGATTTATGATTAAATTTTGTTTTGAAGTTGTTGCGTACGCAATAGGTAGGGTTTGAGTGGTTTTGAGGTTGAGAGAGAAATTTGGAATAGATTGTTTTTTTCTGTCGATGAGTTTTTTGGAGAGATTTATGATTAAATTTTGTTTTGAAGTTGTTGTGTACGCAATAGGTAGGGAGGTTTGAGTGGTTTTGAGGTTGAGAGAGAAATTTGTAATAGATCTTTTTTTTTTTGAAAAATTGTTGCGTGCCCATTAGGCTAGGAGAGAAATTTCTGAAAATAGGTTGTGAGAGTTTAAGGTAAAGAGGAAAATTTGTGGGAAAAAAGATTCAATGCAAAAATGGTTTTTTGAAGTTGTTGCGTACACACAAGTTTTTTAGAAAAGAATCGGATTTGAAAAAAAAATCAAAATTATAAAAACTTGATTCTTAGAAGTTCTTGCGTACGTAATAGGTTAGAAATGAACTCATCTCTTGCAACATTTTGAATTTTTTTGAGAATCCTGCAACAGGTTGATGAGAGGAGAGAAGCATGGAGTGTAAAAGAATGATCTTTGAATGAAAGAGAGAATGAAGAATGTTCTACTTATAGTGAACCTAAAAGAAATAAAAAAACCTTAAAAACTAAAAAAAGCTGACTTGAACTAAAAGCTACCCATTTCCTATAAAACTCTACTTCTCCTCATTCTCTCTCACAATTTTCCTGGAGCTTTACCACCTCTCCACCCAGGTACTCCCTCCCTCCCTCTCGTCCCTCCCCTCCTGCTTCCCATCCCCTCTCCTCCTACTTCCTCTCTCCCCTCCCTTCCCCTCTCCTCCCCCTTCTTCTCCCGCTTCCTCTCTCCCCCTCCCTTCCCCTCTCCTCCCGCTTCTCCCCTCCCTCCTCTAGCTTCCTCTCCTCCCCTCCCCCTCCCTTCCCCTCTCCTCCCCCTTCCCCTTCCCCTCTCCTCCCTGCCCTCCCTTCCCCTCCCCTTCCCCGCCTCCCCCTCCCCGCCGGCCCTTCCCCCTCCCTTCCCCTCCTCTCCCTCCCCCTCCCCCTCCCCGCCGGCCCCTCCCTTCCCCTCCCCCTCCCCGCCGGCCCCTCCCTCCCCGCCGTCCCCGCCGTCCCTGCCTTCCCCTCCCCCTCCCCCTCCCCGCGGCCCCTCCCTCCCCTTCCCCGCCGTCCCTCCCTTCCCCTCCCCTCCCCCTCCCTGCCGGCGAAGGGGAAGGGGGAGGGGGAGGGGGAAGGGCGCGGGGAAGGGGGAGGGGGAGGGGCACGGGGAAGGGAAAGGGGGAGGGGCACGGGGAAGGGGTGGGGGTCGGGGAGGGGAAGGGGGAGGGGCGCGGGGAAGGGGCGGCGGCGGGGGAGGGGAAGGGGGAGGGGCACGGGGAAGGGGCGGGGGCAAAGGAGGGGAAGGGGGAGGGGCACGGGGAAGGGGGAGGGGGAGGGGAGGCGGGGGAGAGGGAGGGCGCGAGGAGGGGGAGGGCATGGGGAGGGGGGGTTAACCCCCCCCACCTGTTGCATGGCGTGGGGAAGGGGCAGGGGAGGGGAGGGGGAGGGGCACGGGAAAGGGGGAGGGGAGGTGGGGGAGGGGGAGGGTGCGGGGAGGGGAGGCGAGGAGGGGGAGGGCACAGGGAGGGGGGGTTAACCCCCCCAACCTGTTGTGCACGCAATAGGTGGGGGGGGGGGGTTCCCCCCCACCCACCTGTTGCGCACGAACCCCCCCCCCACCCACCTGTTGCATGGCGTGGGGAAGGGGCGGGGGAGGGGGAGGGGGAGGGCGCAGGGAGGGGAAGGGGGTTAACCCCCCCTGACCTGTTGCGTGCGCAACAGGTGGGTGGGGGGGGAATTTTCCCCCCACCTGTTGTGCACTGGTGGGGTGGGGGGGGCGAGGCGGGGAAGGGGGAGGGGAGGCGAGAGGGCGAGGGGAGGGGGGACGAGAGGAGAGAGGGGGAGGGTTAAAACCCCCCATGGGGGTAATAATACCCCCCGCCCTCTCGCCCCCTCCCCACCCTCCCTTCCTCGCCTCCCCTCCCTCTCGCCCCCTCCCCGCCCTACCTTCCCTGCCTCCCCTCCCCCTTCCCCGGCCGTTAACCCCCCCTCCCTCCTCTCCTCCCGCCCTCCCGTCGCACCCTCCCCCTTCCCCGCCTCCCCTCCCATCGGCCCCCTCCCTCCGCTCCCTTCCCCTCTCCTCCCGCTTCCCCCCTCTTCTCCCTCTTTTTTAAGGCGAGGAGCAGTAAGGAGGACGGGAGGGGAGGGAGGAGGGAGAGGAGAGGGCAGTCGGGAGGGAGGAGGCAGATGGAGAGGCGGGAGGGAGGAGGAGAGGAGGGAGGCGGGAAGGCGGGAGGGAGGAGGCAGGCAAGGAGGCGAGAGGGCGGGGAGGGCGCAGACGGGAGGGGAAGGCGGGAGGGAGGGGAGGGGCTCGACGGGAGGGCGTAGACGGGAGGGGAGGCAAAGAAAGAGGAAGGGAGAGGCGGGATGGGGGGAGGCGGGAGGAGAGAAGGGGGTTAACCCCCAACCTATTGCGCATGCAACAGGTTGGGGGTTAATCCCTCCCCTACCTTAAGCCCCCAAAGGCTTTAAATTTTTATTTTATTTTTAAAGACAAAAAAATTAATTTAATTTAATTTAAAAAAATGAAAAAAAGACGAAAAATTTTAATTAACTTAATTTATTTTAAAAAAATAAAAAAAGTTGAAATAAATAAAACTTTTAAAAAATTAAAAAATTAAATTAAATATTAAATATAAAAATTAATTAATTAATTAAAATAAAATAATTAAAAAAAGATGAAAAAAATAAATTAATTTATTTTATTTTAAAAATTAAAAATAAATAAAACTTAAAATAATATTTAATTAGAAATTTATTTAATATTTTGAGTTTGAAAATCATTGTAATTCTCATTTTTTATTTTTGATTGGTTTTCAGAAAACTATGGCTTCTAGTTTTGGTTCCAAGGTGTCTTTCAAATACCTTGAACATGCTTGGTATTTTATGGAGCGCAAATCAAAGTATTTTTTGGTGATCACTGCAGAGAATGTATCAAGCGTGAAATATTCTCCAGAGGCAGTAAGAAATGGTGGCATGGTCTCAAACATCAACCTTAAAGAAAACAATTTGATAGAAGTTGTGTGCAAAGGAAAGAATGACGAGGTGGTTTACAAGTTACGAGTTACGCACAAGCACTTCTTGAAGCCCTTACCAGATTCAATTGAGGGATCCCAAGAATTACTTAGTGCCTTAGAAGCATTGAAGAAAATATGGGATGCATTTCCAAGTGGTGGTGTTGTACCTTCAGCAGTAGTAAGTACGCCATCTATAACATGTAACCCTCAAGTACTGCCAATATCTGTGGCGATAACTACGATAACTGTGGCAAGAGTAACTACAATATTTGCGACAGTAACTATAGTATCTCCAACTGTACCTACACCATCGACTGCTGCAACTACAGGAACAAGAAGGAGTGATCGTGGAGCAGATTCAAGTTCTACAGCTATTCCCAGAAAGAGAGCAAAAATAACTCCTACTCCACGTGCAGATCGTTCAAGTGCAGGTTATATAAAACCAGGTGAAAAATTGGATAGCAATGAATAGGAGGATCCGCAAGAAGAAGATACAAGTCTCGAAGACTTTTCTATAAGTGTGGCAGCAGACTTACATCCTCCAGAGGATGAGGGGTACATTTGGGGATTTTCACAATTCAGTGTGGCCACAATGCTTATTGATCGAGCTTCGTTGTTCACAAATCAAAGAAAGCTAGATAAGACATTTGCATGCAAATGTATGAAGATACGAGGAAAACAAGAACTCCAGTTGCCACTAATATCACTCTTCATCCTATGGCGTTTAAGAGACTTCAAGAAGATGATCCTACATTGCTTGATGT
Organism: Dipteris shenzhenensis; assembly: GCF_047967505.1. Lineage (NCBI taxonomy): Eukaryota > Viridiplantae > Streptophyta > Polypodiopsida > Gleicheniales > Dipteridaceae > Dipteris > Dipteris shenzhenensis. The sequence continues at coordinate 2,990,197 of NC_141627.1, read as the reverse complement.
CACATTTCAAAAGCGCGTGGACTTTCTTGATGCTTTTGAGAACTTTAGAAGGAGTGACTTTGTTTGTGGAGAGGCTTTGTACCAAAGCCGATATGGGACTGACATCGAGAAGAGATACATGCTGGCAAAGAATAGATTCTTGGAAAGATGCAGGTTTGAGCCCATTGATGGGCAACACTTTTGTGAAGCTTGCAGGATCGCCGTATCATCATATTGAACAGCCATGAAGCTTCACCACCTAGGTGGTAGATGAATGTCATGATCTCATCAATATATAGCCCAAACAAGGTTGGTGAGAGGGGGCACCACTGCTTCACCCTTATCTTAATCTCGACCCAGTCTGACAAGCCTCCAAGGGCACATACTCTCCCTCTAATTGACTCATAGAGACTCGTCGCCCCCCAAATCATCATAGCTAGGATCTGCATCTTATGTAGTTGTCTGATCATATTAGCTCATGGGATGGTATCAAATTCCTTCCAAGAGTCTACAAAGCAAGCATAGACTTTTTGGTGTCGTGATCATGCCTCCTTAATGACCATCCATAGAGTAAAGATATGATCTAGACTGGAGTGTTGTCTCTTGAAGCTAGCTTGCCCCAATGCTCATTGCCCATGCATCTCTGTGTAGGATTTGATCTCTCTCTCTCTCTAGTACTGACCCATAGATCTTGGCTAGCGTGTGGCCAATTATGAGATTGCAGTAGTTCCCTATGTCGATGGGATCTTTTTCTTTGTGTGTCGGTACAGTAGTAGTACTCCAAGTATAAGGGAAACCATGACATACTACACAATTGAACATTTGTGCTAAGATTGGGGCCAAGACCTCCTGTCCATGTGCAAAGTACTCAATCCATAGGCTCTCAGGTCTTGGAATCTCCGATTGTGGAGCCGATGTAATGCCACTCTCACATCTTGTGGGGTGAATAGGATGCAGGTGGTGGTGGGCTAGGGGAGAGCAGTTATATTGCATGGTGTTTCATTCGGACATCATAGAGGGATATCTCATAGGTGTACCACACTTTTGGATCTATAATGGGTATACATAGCTTCTCCTCAAATAGGAGTCCCCATGCAAAAGTGGGGTCACCTCCACAAAACGATTGGATCACCTCATCCATGCTATGTGAGAGGAAAGCTCGCCTCTTACACCACGTCAGGCATCGTAAAATCTATTGTGCCTCATATCTCATATATCTCATCAAGTGTCCCAAGGCTTAATCTTGTATGACTGTAATATCTCATCTCATGGCATTGATTGTCATACCAAGGATTCTGTGGCATCTTTCCAGCTAGGGAGCAAGCTATAGATCTAGTCGTGGGGAATGATCTCGTGGTAGCATCATGGATCATTGATACCAATGCATCAGAGGCAAGAGCAAGGTCTATATCATTTCTCAAAGGAATTGCTAGCCATGGGACATGGAGGGGACATGAGACTCATATAGACTTTATCAAGAGCATGATCGAAATGTACTCGAACTTACGTGGGAGCAGGTGGATCTCATACTATTTCTGGCAATGCAGTTAAGATGCAAATGACAAGTATGAGTGATCGGTGCAAAGAGAGGGGGGGGGACTATGAAGTGCTATACTCATGTCACAAAAGTCTAGGGAGGGGGGAGAGAGAAAGAGAGAGAGAGAGAGAGAGAGAGAGAGAGAGAGAGAGAGAGAGAGAGAGAACCAATTTCAATTACTATTGTTTCTCCTCACTAACAATTTGGATTGCAATGCTCCCTCTCAACTCTGCAACATCAGTGTGGGTCTAAAAGAGGGGAGCTTTCCAAATGAGGAGTAGGCAAAGTCCACGAGATCTTGGAGGGAACTCGAAGGGAAATGAGGGAAGGAAAAAAGTTAGGGAAATGAGAAGGATGAAAAAAGTTAGGGGGAAAATATGGGGCCCACTAATAAGGGCTATCACCAAAAATGAAAATATAGAAACAAAATATGTAATCACAAGAATCTAGAGCATTCCATCATTAAGTAGAAGTGACCATCATACATAAACCAATAGCCACAACTACGTGGCCATATAAAAGGCCAAATGTTCAACCGGGGTTCAAAACCAAAAACTATTACATAAAACACGAAATTCTTATCTATCAAGTAGACTAGACAAACAAATAGATTAATACGTCATAAAGGGAGAGAAAGGTCTATAGATGGGATTTTCACTATTTCCTTTGCCTACTATAGACCATATATCACCTATTACAATTACAAATGTATATTTTGGAATTAAAGTATACTAATCCCCATCTTTGGCAAGGTTATGCAAGGAAATTCATTTATTTTCCTGCTCTAAGTCATATACCAAAACTAATACAACCTCAAATGTATATTTCGTCATTCTACGCAAATCAAACTAGCCACATGTAAAACTTATTGTCTTTGTAAATCAATCCCTTCACCAAAATCTTAGTATAAGTCAAATGTCCTTGGATTACATCCTAGGGTAATTAAAATCACATTTAATAAAGCATTAAGCAATCACATACTTGGTAGAAAAGGTGCAAGCTTTGCCAAAAATCTCATATCATAACCTTGGGGCATTAAGGATATCAATGATCAATTTACCTCAAATATGTGACTTTGATTAATACAACCCCAACTCAAGGTGGTGGGAGTAATTGAATAACACAATGGTAAAGACAAGTCATGACGATTTCCACATGGTCATTGCATGTCTCCTCTATTTTCAAAGTAAGTCCACACACTTGTGACCATCCCATCAATATATACAATGCATGTTGCCTAGGGAAGATTGGCTTCAAGGTAGACCTATAATTGTTAACCATGTCACCATAATATGGGAACAAGTGAAAGAAATTAAATTTGCTAGAAAATCCCATATTTTCAACTAAGTTACAAAAGAACTATCTTCTTGTAATTGAACAAGATTAAAATTCTAAAGATAAGCTAAATCAAACAAGATTCAACAAAATGAGTCAATTACTATAGGAAAATTTCCCAATCAAAAAGATTTCTTGCCATGGAAAATATACATAGAATGAAACATAATTAATGTCTTTAAGAGGTCTCATGGGCCTATGAGAAAAAATACACCCAAAGATATTTACTCAAATTCGCAATGGGATGATTGATGCAAGGGATCGTTAGGGCTCTTGTTGAGAGCTATATTAAAAACTCAGAATTCAAAACTCAAAGTCCTAAGAGAACCAAAAGCTCTAGAATCTAGAATCCTCAACTATGATCCTAGTGCCTTGACAATCCTCCGATGGGATATGAGGGTATCTTGTATCTGACTCTACTTGGTTGTCTCTCACTAACGGGAGGCATGGCCTCTACAATATTCATATGCACTGAGCCATATCAAGAGTCATACCTTGCCTTTGAATTTCCCCTATGAGTAAAACATGAATAGACTGGACCTATGCTCTGGTCTATTTCTACGTCATGCATGCTCTGGTGTCTATTTGTACACTGTGCTTTGGTCTTTGTGACTTTGGCTATACTACTTCTCATCTCCCCTTCTCACTAATGCACTATGTCCTCATTCAGCTACCTAATCCACTCCGTCGTGTGGATCTACTCCTTCTTATTTAGCTAGCTCCTCCTCCTTCTCTTTATTATGACCCAGTGCTAAATCAAATGTGTAGAAGACTATGACATGCTAAAATTATCTATATGTGGTCTAGCTTTATCTATGGTGTCACCATCTTTTCCTGCTATCTAATCTCTCTCTATAGAATCTCTCTATATCATCTCATCTGAATTAGGTAAATCCCAATGAAAACTTGATCATGTAAGTGGATTGGTTGAGATAGTAGCCCAATGTCATCCAAGAATCTCATGGTAAGCTCCTCTATCCCTAGGTCCTCCAATGTGCATAATATACAAATCCAATGCTCTCTAGGCATGCCGACAGTCTTGCCTTTCTCAATCCTCAGTGTTGGGATGATACCTACAACTATTCATGACAACCTCCTCAATAATGTGAGAATTATCTATCCTCCAAATAAGAGGATCTAATAATCACCTAGTCCTTAGATACTCTCAGGAACAGATCATGATAAAACTAGAGCTTGCTACAAAACTCCTTGTTACCCCCCCCCAAGTCCATGATTTATGGACCTGCAGTAGATCCAACTATATGATCTGGTTGACATCATGCAATTTCATGCGTGAGATGGCATATCAATTTTGTCAACATGGTAAAAATTGTGAAAATGTCATAGAAGGTTAGAACAAGGATAACAACATGGTAAATTTACTCCAAACCTTCACAACATGTAATGTTTCTAGCATATAACGTTCTGGATTATGACATGTTACCAATTCTGATCAATTCAAGAAGGGCTTCTCAAAACTCTAGCCTCTTCTTCAAACAAATTTATAATTCTAGAACTTCTTACCTTTCAAAACTTTTAGAGTTGTCTAACTACTACCAACAAAAAGTCTCCTTGGATAATTTGTCTTTGAGTACGTGGTATTTTGCAAGCTTCTAGTCCAACACACAAAGCTCCATACTCTCCTTCACTGTTATTGATGAGTAGTCGGCAATGGCACTATTTACCTCTCTACTATTTGTTCGTGAGGACTAAAGACTAAGAACTCTCCACAAGCTTGCACCATAAAAAACATATGCATCTTTCAAAATTACTTCTTGCGAAGGGGCAAACTTTGCACATTCTTGTTGTTTACCAAATTCTTTCTCATTCTCATATTCCCTTGTGTGAATATGTTTGCCATGGTTTCCCTCTCCTAATTTATTTTTAGTTAATGTTGTTAAGATATTCTATGACAGAATAGATTATACGATTCATTTAATAGATCCGATGCTCTCTAAGTGTGCCTACAATCCTCCCTGTCTCAATCCTCACCTCGTGGGACAAGACTAGCAACTATCCAATGGAAATCCTTAGTAAGTTGAGAGTCATTTGTCCTCCAAATATTGGGGTTTGATAATGGTTTGATCCTCAAATAGCCTCAAGAATTGATCGTGATTACGATGGAGCTTGACATGTAACTCTTTTCCCCCCCCAAGTCCATGGAGTTTGGAGATAAAAGTAGATCCAATCGGGATCCAACCGTATGACACGATTGATATCATGCAATGGAACGGATTGAAAAGAACTCCATATGTGAGATGCGAGATCGATTTTGTCAACATTATAATTGTGAAAATGTTGTAGAAAGTTAAGACAAGGATAACAACATGGTGGGTGTGCTCTAAACCTTCCAACCCATCTCAACATTTAATGTTGTAACTTTTGGAGTATGACATGTTAGCACTTCCCACTCAATTTAGAAAGAGGTTTTACAATTAATGTGCTCTAAACCTTTAAACTCATCCTAACAATGTGTAATGTTCTAACATATAAACTTTTGGATTATGACATGTTAGCACTTCCCACTCAATTTTGAAAAAGGTTTTACAATTAATGTCACCATATACAAAGAGGTATATTAAGATATCATGATTAAAATTTCCTAGAACATTGCACGCACACACATGCATGCATGCATGCAAGCGCGCATGCACACACACACACACACACTTACTATCCTCTCTTATCTTTCGCATCCACTTTTCTCCATTTTCCCCTATTCCCCCCGCCCCCCCACCCACCTTCCCTCCCCCTCAGTTCCCTTATTTTCTCCCTCTTAAGTTTCCCTACTCTTCCCTGTTTACCCTTATTTTCCTAAATTTTCCTTAATTCCCTAATTTTTTCTTTTCTTCCCAACCCCCCCCCTTCTCCCCCTCCCCCCACCCACCTTCCCTCCCTCTCAGTTCCCTTATTTTCTCCCTCTTAAGTTTCCCTACTCTTCCCTGTTTACCCTTATTTTCCTAAATTTTCCTTAATTCCCTAATTTTTTCCTTTCTTCCCACTCCCCCCCCCCCTCCCCCTCCCCCCCCCTCTTTCTAATGGGTCTCCTAAAATGAAAAATTCTTGATCTCTACATTCAAGCATCTGATTTCCATCGGATTTGTTCCAATAGGTTTGTAATTTTGTGTTTCATTAATGTTTGCATTCAAGAACTGCATTAGATTAACAAAAGTTAAGTTTTGAAAGATTCCTTGGAAAAAACATTTGGTGATCCAATTAGTGTGCTAATGTAATTTCATTAAACCCCTTAATCTAATGTAACTAAACCCTCTAATCTAGCTCTCTCTGCCCTTAGTTAAGCTAACTCTTCTTCCCTCCAAAGAACTCTCCACAAGCTTGCACCATAAAAAACATATGCATCTTTCAAAATTACTTCTTGCTAAGGGGCAAACTTTGCACATTCTTGTTGTTTACCAAATTCTTTCTCATTCTCATATTCCCTTGTGTGAATATGTTTGCCATGGTTTCCCTCTCCATATCTGAATTATTTTAAGTTAATGTTGTTAAGCTATTCTATGATTGAATCGATTGTATGGTTCATTTATTAGATTTGATGCTCTCTAAGTGTGCCTACAATCCTCCCTGTCTCAATCCTCACCTCGTGGGACAAGACTAGTAACTATCCAATGGAAATCCTTAGTAAGGTGAGAGTCATTTGTCCTCCAAATATTGGGGTTTGATAATGGTTTGATCTCAAATAGCCTCAGGAATTGATCGTGATTAAGATGGAGCTTGACGTGTAACTCCTACTCCCCCCCAAGTCCATGAAGTGTGGAGATAAAGTAGATCCAACCATATGACACGATTGATATCATGGAATGGAACGGATTGAAAAGAACTCCATGTGTGAGATGCCAAATCAATTTCATCAACATTATAGTTGTGAAAATGTTGTAGAAAGTTAAGACAAGGATAACAACATGGTGGGTGTGCTCTAAACCTTCCAACCCATCTCAACATTTAATGTTGTAACTTTTGGATTATGACATGTTAGCACTTCCCACTCAATTTAGGAAGAGGTTTTACAATTAATGTGCTTTAAACCTTTAAACTCATCCTAACAATGTGTAATGTTCTAACATATAAACTTTTGGATTATGACATGTTAGCACTTCCCACTCAATTTTGAAAGAGGTTTTACAATTAATGTCACCATATACAAAGAGGTATTTTAGGATATCATGATTAAAAATTCCTAGATCATTGCACGCACACACATGCATGGACACACATTGTTCCTATTTTAAAATAGAGTGGTCAGTTGGGCAAACCCACCAAACTAATAGGGCCCACCCATAGCTGAAACTCAAAGTAGTGGAAGTCAGCATTTTAGTTTCCTTTATGGAGAAAAAAAAGGCACGTTGTGATTCTAGGATGGTTAGACAATTGCTTAAAGCCTTTTAAGGAAGGTTGAAGTTTAAGCTAAAGATGCGGTTTTTCCCAAGTCATCATAGCACTAGCATCCAAAGGGCTTAAATTATGATGAATATACCTAATTTATAACATACAATCATGACCTCAATACATATAAAGCTAGTCCAGTGTGAAGGCTATTTATCAACTAGAGGAATGCGAGTTTTGACTTTATAATTTAATATTTTGTGTGAATATCTAGTGGCTTGATGCAAATTTTTTTAACAAATGCAAGTTATTCTCGTGAAGATTTTTTTGTTGGGAGCATTGTAAGAATTTAGCAAAATAATGAGAAAAAAAGGCCAAAAGCATGGATGATATTGAGATTTAATAAAGTTTTAGAGGAAGATAATGGGCAAATGTATATACCTTGGACATGCACGTGTACTTCTTTATGTTTAATCCAACCAAATAAACAAATTGCTAAATACAATATAATCTAGATGTAAGAAGGACCTTATTACGAGTTGTGAAAAAGGCATAGGGCATACATAATTTATAGCTACTCCTCGAGAATGGAGGTTAGAATATCAAGATCATATTCTTTGATAAGAAATGTATGAATGATTTTTTTGAGTATTTCGAAGACTTCATTTTTAAAGTGTATACAGTGCAACATATTATTTATAATGTCACCTTGAATCCATGCCTAGATGTCAGAATAAAGTGATATAACCTTGGGACAAATATAAAAATGCAGAGAAAATTCTTGTATAATAAAAGAAGTTGTGTGACATCATATGGTAATATGAGAGTGGAAAGTAAATGTTAAGAATCATAGCATCAAAAGAAGAGCTGTAACATAACCTGATCATCAATGATGATTCCATTAAAATTAATAAACCAAACACTTTGTACACAAAATGACCAAAAGAAGTAAAATTAATATAAAAAATGATTTAGAAAACAAAAATGACTAAAAGAAAGAACACTTGGCGCTAAAGGGGATGTGAAGAGAATCACAATGTACGAGCACTAAGGGAGAAATCATATTAAATGGTACTATGTACAAATAGGTCCAAAACACAATAATTGGTACCAACACTAAGAGAGAGAGAACGCAATAAACAATACTATGTACAAATAGGTTTGAAACGAGGTTCATGTTTTTTTAAAAGTATTTGAAAGCCACGTAAGAGGTGCTAGAAGAGATATGCATTGAGAGTTCATTTTGCTAAGCTTTCCATTAGATGGCATAAGCGAGGGCATAGCATCAAAAGAAATTTGAGCATTTGCACGATGGAGCAAGTGTGGAGCATATACAATGCTAATAAAAAAAGTCAAGCAAGGATACCACATGAATGGACCATGAATGCAACCTCTCAAGCAATTTGTAAAAGTTATTGAATAGAAATGTAGTCTTCATGCACATGCTTTCGAACCTTCCAATTAGGAGAGTTGAGGTGTAGAATGGGCCCCATCATGAGGATTTGAGATTGCCCAGTGATCCTAAATGAATCCCAAAGCTTTGAGTTTGAATTGATCGAATGTAGTGACCAATTTGCCTCAATCGGGGGCCAACAAACTCATTTCCTTCTCCTCAATGGAGGGAATCCCAATGGATGGTGGGGCGCACTAAGCTGTCCAAGCTAGTCATCAAGATCTGCTACAGAGAACTGTTAAAACTGAATGCGGGTAAAGCTAGCAACTTTCTTGGGGGAAAAAGAAGAAGCTATTGCAACCTCATCATAGTTTTAAATATTTGAATTATGTACTTAATTATTTGAATGCTTTGAAAAGAGTACTCAAATATCTACTCAATGGCAAAGAGTGCCTTAATAAAGAGACTTTAGAAATAAAGAGGAGGTAGGAAATTTGAAGTCAGAACAAATCCCTTTCATGTGAGAACTTAGCGAGATTTCTCAAACAAGCTAATTAAAAGCTATAGCGTAAAGGTTTGGTGTCTTCTAGTATTGCGTGGATGGGGATCATGAGGAATCCATCCATGTCAGACTACCGTGAGGTCACAAAATTCTAATCTCACAAGAGAGTGAGTGGTGAGTGATCTTCTTTGAGACATGAGGATCATATGAATGTACCAGTGTAAAAGCAATGAAGGTACACATTTATTTTTGGAGGGTAGCATCTTGGGAGAAAATAGATTGTGATGTGCCAGAGGATGTTGTGAATAGTGTGCTAGGAGGGGTAGAGTGGTGTTTGGCTCCCTTGCCCCCTCTTCTGCCCCCCACACACATGGCTCCCTTCTGCCCCCACCCCATACACACACATGGCCAACTATGGAAGAGAGCAGGTTTCCTTCCCGAAAGGGAATTTAGCACGGGCAGATGCGCAGTACATGAGAGCCAAGAGGATTCCCACTATGGTATGAAATGGTCAAGAGGTAGACGAAACGTGGGAAGGGGAAGGACGTGTGTGGGGGGGGGGGTTAATTATAAGAAGAAGAAGAAACGTGGTGCATGCTTGGAAGCCTGATTTAAAGCACTCATGTCACGTCCAAAGCCAAAAAGAAGAAGATGACTGCTCGCTCATTACTCGTTCCTAGCTAGTTTCCCAAGCTTCTTTGAAGTTCCTTCTCTTCTTGAGCCTCCTTTCTTCCTAACTCCCTCGTCCGGCGCAATGTAGTAGCCTTGACTTTCCACTTCAGTCGGATGGTTTTGTACCTCTGAGAACTTCCCGCTCACAGATTGCTTTTTTGGGTTCTTCATGGCATCGCACTACGTGGATGAGCTCCGGAGGTGGTGGGATTACGTTGATAACTCTTCCGCCTGGCAAGACGGCGTTTATTATGGACTCTGCGCTGCCTACGCCGTCGTGGGCGCGGTCGCTTTGGTAAGGCTTTACAACAACACCAGTTTGTGCGAGCTGCCCGACACGTCCACTTCTTTGTAATTAGCTTGAAGTAAACTTGCATGGTGCTTCGGTTTTGTTTGCTTCAGAAATCGCCATTTTACTTGCTTATGCCGGATTGAAAGCATCGTGCTCTCTGCCTTGTGGGATCGTACATATGTAGCAGTCGAAGGGATCGTTAGATTGGTCAAAGACCTGGAGTGCTCTCTGGCTTCTCCTCCAGTTTTCAGGCTCAAGTTAAGGTTGATGCCTCTGTTCTTCCACATAGATGAGTTCTTCTCTATAGAACGCTCGATAACGAGAAGGGCCTCATTACAGGAGTTTCTCCCTGCAGTTGTTCTGAGATTATTTCCATGTCTGAAGAAACGCTACATTCTTGAGTCATGAAAGGTTAGAGGTTGATCGATTATCATCTGTGATCGAGAGAAGGATTGTTAAATCGATGCCAATAAACTCTTCCGTTCCCTCGACACACCACTCATTGCAAATAAATTTTAGTATGTTCCCCTGCTCAACAGACGAAATAACATGCCGGTCAAGAAGAGAACTCAAGTAATCGACAACATACGCAATTAGAAGTTCATTTGGAGGACATGCATGGGACCCACATTGGGGCCAAACTTCTACTCGAGGTTCAGCCCTATGCCATGAAGGATGACCTCTTATCTTAACCTTATGGATTTGGTGAGCAAGAAGAGATCTTACCTGGTCTTGTGCTGAAACCGTCAGGATTTTTGGTTATTGAAGTTGAAAGAACATGGGAACAAAATAATAGAGAATAACAAACAAATTTCTAGATAAACGTGTGGGTCAAACTTAGAAGACCAGGACAAAGAGCGGAGGCGGAGGTGAATTAGGACCTGATTGGAGCTTGTGTGGGTGGGATGACATTAATTGAGAACAGAAATTAAGATAGGACCAAAGTCTGGTGAATCGAGAGGTATTCTTCTCAACACATTGTTGTTGGGTTTTGTCCCTCTTTCTTGTTTGATTGATAGAGGCCCTCCATTGGTAAAACGTATAGAATCTCATGTTGGTCCAAGATAATCAGACTACAATACAACGTGGCACAGCTAGTGAAGGACAAATTGATATAATGGATCGTACAAAGGTCTATGGTTGCGAGTGATCATGTGAGTGAGTGTGTGAACACGTGTGTGTAGGTGTGCCCGAGTTAGGTGTGACTGATGATGTGCCAGTCAGTAGGTGTGATTGAGTGAATATAGGAGTGTGGTGTGTGATTGAGAGATTCTAGGAGACATTGGTGGTCTTCCTGATTGAGATGATTGTGGATCTAGATTCCACCTACTCACGGCCAGTTGCCTATATGTACTCCATTCTATGAATGATTCAATCGCTCATTGCCTTCATACTTGTGCCATTGTCTCTACCTCTTGTCTACCTCCATCATGCTTCCATGCTTGCACCAACATGTGGTATCAGAGCCTTTCCACCCTCCTTGAGCCTCCACCCACGTCCTAGTGCCACCTCCTCCTCATCTTCTTCAACCTTCTTCCATCTCTTCTATGTCTATCCCATTTTTCCCAATTTTGCCAGAATCTTGCAACTTTGATTTCTCCACATCCGACCGTTAACCTTCAAAATCCTTTTGGCTGCAGCTTCCCCACACTAGGGTGCACCTTTCCACCGTTGGGATTGACGGAATTGTACTCTGAGCTACCGTGCCACCTTGTTCTTTGGTCGCCGAACTTCCTCAAAGTTCCACCTCTACATTCACAATTTCGACCTGCCCTATTAGCCGCACTTGGACAACACTTAGGGCTAGCTGCTGCTGAAATTTGAGCTCAATTTGATCTCAGACGAGGGAGATATCATTGTTTCCTTGGCCGACTTTCCTGATGTAATGCCAGATTACTGTGTGTACAATTTCGCCCATCCTTTGTGCTGCTAATAGGCCTCAGTAAGGGCTTTCATTTCCACCCAAAAGCCCCTTGGTTGCTGCTCAGGATAGGTCGAATTTGATCCTCCAGTCTCTGTTTGCTCGATTTGGGGGTTTCTCTCAAATCTCCTTCATGGCTGAAGCATTGCAAGTGGTTAGATGCTCAAGAGTTTCTTTGTTTATCATTTTTCACTTTTGCTTTTGGTCATCTACCCATATAATGTCTTCTAGCATCGATTCAAGATTGATCTTTGGGTTGCTGTCCAGTTTGACTATGCTTGACTATGTATATGTTTGGATGATGAGCTTCATTGACAACAATGATGTAGCCTATTTGATGCTTGAAGGTGACTCAGTGATGAATGAAGTTTCTATCATGATAGTTGAAGTGTATTTACATTTGGATGATTACATTATGCCATGCATTCATGAGCTTCTATGTACAAGAGTAGACACTGCCCTTGTTTTACTAACAAGTGGTAAGACCCTCTTCATATTTGATTTATGTGAAGGCATATGGGATGCAAGAAAGATCAAAGGGTAAAGGAGTTACAAGAAGGGCTACACCAAGAACCTCTCCAATGACAATGTACCTCACACTATGGTAGCTTGGAAGAGGAGGAGGAAAAGGACAAGATATGCCATCAAAGGGGGGAATTTCCCCACATCTTCAATTTAGAATTTTTGTGTGTGTGGTCAATAAGGGTTCTCTGCCTTGGAATGGCCCCCTCAAATGATTGTTAGTCTTATGTTTTACCTTGTTAGACCTATGGGGACTTCCCATTCATAGTCATTGTCCAACCTTCCAAATTATAAACGAAGAGACCAAAGTCAGAGTGAGATCATGTTGGGGTGAGGATGCCCAAATGAGTCTATTGCTGATGCAACTAGAGTGAGTACTAGGTTGTGGATCATGTGTGTTGCTACTAGAGGTGGGCAAGACATGAAGTTTCCCATGGACTATTGCTAGGGTTGAGGTCATCAATTTGTGGGGGGGTACGAAGGACAAATTGATGTAATGGATCATACCAAGGTCTATGGTTGTGAGTGATCATGTGAGTGTGTGAACACGTGTGTGTGTAGATGTGTCATGGGTTTACCAAAAAAAAAAGTGTGTAGATGTGTCTGAGTTAGGTGTGACTGATGATGTGTCAGTCAATAGGTGTGATTGAGTGAATATAGGAGTGTGGTGTGTGATTGAGAGATTCTAGGAGACATTGGTGGTCTTCCTGATTGAGATGATTGTGGATCTAGATTCCACCTACTCATGGCCAGTTGCCTATATGTACTCCATTCTATGAATGAATCAATCGCTCATTGCCTTCATACTTGTGCCATTGTCTTTACCTCTTGTCTACCTCCATCATGCTTGCACCAACAGCTAGGTTGGTAGAGTACATTGTTTGACTAAGTAGGGTTGCCTATGCGTAGGCTCTCATACTATTAAAGTTATGTGGACTGCTCGAAGCACTGGCCTGACGAAGGGAAACTTCGACAAATGACTCTTAAGGCTGGGTAGGAACAGTGATTGTTGTATAGGGGCTGCAGTCTTATTGGCCAATCACACTCCAAGCTGCTGCTATATATTACGAACCTAATATTGATTAAAGGAGAGGTGGTCCGTTTGACATGCCTATTGGAGGGGAGGATTCTCAATAAAGGGCCTTTCGTAGCTTATGCATAGATGCTGTGGGTTTTTGGTCTGCCCTAGAATAGGCCTCTTTCCTCATTGTGAATAAGGACTCATGCAATTGGCCATATTGCCACTTTGCACTATGGTTTCGAGTACAACTATTAGAGTACAGTTTGAGATTCTAATAGACCTATCATACTCGCAGCCTATCATGGCATTGACTTTGTCACACAGAGTTGTAGCGAAGATTTTGGCTAAGGGAATTTCTTGTTGGAATATGATTGGTCACCTCCCCAGTGTGAGCCCCCACATGTGTGCATTCGGGGGTGGACCATAGAGAAAAAGATTAGCATGGGGCTGCCACATCGGCAGCACATGGGCTGCCATGTGGGCAGCAAAGGTACCTCAGCGCAATGACGTTAGCAAGGGTATGGAGATGCCATGTAGCCTGGCAGTGGCTGTATGGAGGTACACGAGGCCTGGGAGAAGGCAGGATACCAGAGGCGGATAGAGGCGATTGGCTGTAGCAGGGTATGGAGCTCCTCTTGGGCTGAGGACTCAAGGCCAAATGATGGCTGTGACTTTTAAGGGGACAACAACACAGAACCATAGTTGGAGCTTGACGGTCCAAGTAATTTGGATTTATGCCTGGGATATGATGTCTTGGTTATGTTGTTTGGTTGCAGACCTAGCCAGACGGAGGAGGGGTTGAAACAAACCATGAGAGCTTGGTGCCTAGAGGACTTCGGGCTGTTCACCTACCATGAGGGGGGCAGTTGGATGATGCTGGTACCTAGAGAGCTCGAGTTTGGAGGTGGGTTCGTCTACTGATGCCATCAGGTGTTCCCAAAGATGGACCCATGTACCAGATTGGTGTGCACCTGTAGAGCAGGAGCCACTGGTTGAAAAGCCAGAAGAAGACTATGACGATGCCAAAGTGTTCCAGAGGGCTACGATACGGGAGTTACTGGAGCATCTTCAGCAATGGATTGGGATTGGGCCAATGTGAGTCCGTGAGAGGGGGTGTTGGAATATGATTGGTTGCCTTCCCACTTGTGAGCGCCATATGAGGAGTGCATTTGGGGGGTGGACCATAGAGAAGAGATTACCATGGGGCTGCCACATGGGCAGCACATGGGCTGCCACATGGGCAGCAAAGGTACCTGGCTGTCTGGGCAGATCTGCATCAGCGCAATGACATCAGCAAGGGTACGAAGATGTCACATAGCCTGACAGTTGGTAGAAGGCATGATACCAGATGCTGATAGGTGATTGGCTGTAGCAGGGTATGGAGCTCCTCTGGGGCTGACATATGCCCTGGATAGAGGCAGGACCAGCAGGGTAAAGCATGGTACAGAAGGCCAGAAAGAAAGAGCTGAAGGGGGCAGGCCCTTGCCCTTATTTAGGGCCTGGTTGGGCTGATTGGGGCCAGCCAACCAGGTTGGTTGAACAGACCCCAAAAGTTGGTTGGGGGGGGGGGGGAGCTGCTTGGGTCGGCCATTTCCCCCCTACTGGTTGGTATTTTTGGAGGGCCTAGAGCCCTATAAAAGGAGGGGCATTTGGCCCCATCTACTTATCACATGGAGTAGCAATTCAAGGGCAAGAAGGAGCAGCAGGAGGACCACCCTTGGGCCTATACACAGGAGGTGAAGGTGACCTACAGAGGGCTCAAGGAGCTGACCACCTAGGCTGAGTTTCCAGACGGCAAGGTGAAAGAGATCCTTTGGACAGAGAGTCAACTGTATACCTTATGTAGACTGTCTACATAAGGTCAGTGGAGCACACGGGCTCAGAGATCTAGAGGTGCCAGGCATATAGTAGGAGAACCTTGTGGTATTGTATCTTGTCCAGTTTATGGACGGACGGAAATATATAAGAGTTGCTTCTATATTGTCTTTGAGCACAGCCTATTTGCTAGTCTGCACACACATGAATGGTTGTGAAGTGCACACATCTTATGAAGCTTGATTCCATAGTGAAACACCTCCGCTGTAATTCTTGGGCTATCTATCAGTCTTCCGCAGCGGGATACCCTCTGGTGGGATTTCATTTTCTAACATTTCACCCTTGGTAGCATTACAAATCCTTTCAAAGTGAATCCCTCACAAATAAGCTCAGTTTGGATAATAAAATCGAGGAAAGCAAATACAATGTCATGAGCGTGGGGATCTTGTTGAGTCTTGTCCCTCTCAGTTCTTGTTACAATGGTCCAACAAGCCAGAATTTGCACAGGACAAGGATTGAGGAGCCCCTTTTACAGTGTTCCCACCATCTGAGTGAGATAACTGGAAGCAATGTGAGATATTCTCAAGGCCTTGGTGATAACAAGATTGACGAGAGCCCAAAGGGTGCTTATTTTCTCCCTTGGCTTTTGTAGAGGCAGTGGACTCCTACAGAGACTAGGCTGTTCTGGTGTGACAATATAGATGAATTATTTGTCCCAGACATTTCAAATTCAAAGATTTAATGTACAAAGACCAGAATTATGTCAGGATACTACAACCTCTTTATCTCACGTCAGCACGTGCACATAAGTAAATAAAAAGCACATATAGATATGGAGAAAGTACACTCAAACGTACAGGCAAAAAGGAAACATTTATAATATAAAGTCCAAGTACAAATCATGTCTAATCATGTACCAACACCTACAGCATACAATTGCTGATGTATGTCACCGAAACTGGCTCTGTTCGCTGAACCACCTCTTATAGACTCCTCCTAGATTACCGCTTTGTGCCCTCGTAGGCTTCATTAGCTGCTCATAGGGCTTCACCTCTTTCCTCCCTTGCACTATCTGTGGCTCTTCTATTGGTGTAAATCTGCCCCTTGGATGTGTAACTGGCTGTGTCCAAACATGTATCTCTAATCGGCTTTAATGGCTGCGTGTGGAAGTATAAGTTTAACTAAGAGACAATATTGAAAGACTGAAAATAGCCCATGGTGCGTACCCCCCTTCCTTCCTTCAAAGAGAGTGTTTACTTTCACTTCTGGCCCAATGCAGGCGGAAGATTGAAGCCACGGCCTCCTGTTGGAAGAGCAATGATGCTAGTGTACAATCGAGTGCTGGCTGGAGATGCTGTCCTTCCATCAAGTGGCTACGGAAGACACCTTCGGAATGGAGCTGGAGAGGGCCTTCGTGCTTAGGTACTGGCTGGACTAAACTCCATTGCTGCTATTGTACAGACTGCTGTGGAAGTCTCTGATGGTATTTTGCCCTGCGAGCATGGACTGCTCCCCACGGGAAGACTGATCTGCTGTATATCTGCTGAACTTTGCGTATGCTACTTCTGGTCTAAGCCCCATGTCTGCAGAGGGTCACCTGCCCTGCTGAAGGATTGGTGCTGGGAGCTGATGGCAACCCAAGGTCTCTTTTTGTAGGCTGGGAGGGCTCACCTGGCCGACTAGTCTGTGGATCTGGCCAGCATGATGCCCTGACTGACCTAGTCTGTGGTTCAGGCAACCTGGCCTGGCTGGTACCCAGGCCCTTTACATAGCCGTGCATCCCTGCTACTGCTGCGGACTGCTCCACTGCATCCCTGCTGCTGCTGCCAAGTGTTCTAGCTGCTGCAGAAGACTGTCCACTGCTTCAGGCTTCTGCTGAAGGTTGTCGACTGCTCTAGGCTGCTGCTGAAAACTGCTGACAGCTCCCACATGACTGCTTGTGCTTTGACCATGCACACCTACCCTACATGCTTGGCCCAACAGGGGCCCTAATCTCTCTACCCTACTCGCACTGGAAAAACCCACCTTTGTCTCTTATCAAGTGGTGGTCTGCCCTACTAGCCTAGCCATGCCATAACTAGTAGAAGCTTGCCACAACATTTATAGGAGACGGATGTGACATCCCCAAAATCTTATGTTTGGAAGTCGAAGGTTGATCTTTTGAAAGAACTTGTACTGCTGTGCCGAAGTCTTTATCATTGAGATACTTCCCTTTGAATGAATTCGGAACATCCACAGATAATGTAGAGATTACCATAGCTGATGCTAGAGTTAACCTGCTGAGAACATTTGCAACTATATTGCGTAGTCTTGGAATGTACTCAATGGTCATGTGAAAGTTGGCCAGAAACTCAACCCAACGTGCTTGTCGAGCGTTCATGACTGGTTGAGTAAAGATATACTTTAGAGAATGATGGTCTGTCTTGACCACCGAGTCGGCTCCCATGAGATAATGTTTCCAAGAGCGATAAGCATGTACAATGGCAAGAAACTCCTTATCATAAACCGGGTATCGGGTTTGGATATCGGAGTGTTTATGGCTGTCAAAAGCAATAACTCTACCTTCTTGCATCAAGATTGCTCCTGTAGCGATGTCGGAAGCGTCGGTTATGACCTCAAATGGAAGGTTTGGGTCAACAATAGCCATAATTGGTGTGGTAGTGAGTGCTTGCTTGAGTTGTTGGAAACTATACTCTGTTTCAGGAAGCCATTGAAAAACTGTTGTGCTTTTCAATAATTCGGACATAGGAGCTGCGATCTCAGAAAATTGATAGACCTTTGTATGGTAGAAGTTTGCCAATTTGAGAAAAGAGCGGACATCATGAACATTCTTAGGAGTAGGCCAGTTTCGGATTACCCCGACCTTCTTGGGATCCACAGAGATGCCTTGAGCTGAAATAACATGTCCCAAATATTCGAGTTGGGTCTTGAAGAACTCACTCTTCTCAATGTTGATGTAGAGAGAATTTGCGCGGAGAACTTCAAAAACTTGGCGAAGATGTTGTTTGTGCTCATGTAGGGATTTGCTGAAAAAGAGGATGTCATTGAGGTAAATGATGACGGGGCCATATGTGACCTTTGTCGAGTAGTTCGGTCACTTGTCTTTGGATTTATTCATTTTGAGTGTAAAAAACCCGATAAGGAGGTTTCGACGGTGGATTACTGTCGGGAATAAGCTCGATTGGGAGGCTGGAAAAAAGGTTGGTTGAGGTACTCAGGAGGAGCCTGTGTTGGTGTCTCCTCTACTACCATAACCAACAGAAGTGAAGTCTTTACTTGACGTTTACGAACCCACTTCTTTAACTGTAGGGCAGAGGCAACTGGGGTTGAAGGAGAGTCCCTAGAACCAGTTAGTTCAATAAGTTTTCCTTGGTGGACAAACTGGATAGTATGGCTGCGAAAACTGATTGATGGATCATAGTCATAGAGCCACTGTTGTCCGAGTATGACATCGTACCGAGAAAGAGGCATGATGTCGAAGTTCAACTTGTTCGTATGATGTTGGATCGAAAAGACAAGTTTTTGATCCTGGTGTTGCACAAGAAGGTAGTTCCATTTGCAAGATCAATTTGATAGTCCATGGGACTAGGACTGGTGGTCAACTTCGACCATAGAACTAGCTAGGAAGTTATGAGAGCAGCTGCTGTCGATGAGGATAGTGACCGTTGTTCCACGAATCAATCCTTGGACACAAAGTACTTTGAGTGGCCAGGGAAGGTTCGGGGTTGTTGGCAAGGCTCATGTGGATGGTATTGGCCATTCGAACAGCTTTGCCTTTCTTGTCTTGTGCTGGGGTAGCATCTTTTGTTTGGGAAGTGCTAGGTTCCATATTGGAATTTTGCTTTGGTCGCTTGGGACAGTCGAACCATCTATGGTCGCCCGTATAGATGGTACAAAGTCCTTTTGTGTTGGAGTTGTTCTTCTTGTCAGTGGCCGCATCTTTATGTTGGTGATGTCGGTTATGATTTTGTGAAGAGGAAGAGGCGCGATCCTTGGAGGAGTGCTTCTGTTGGGATCCAGCATACGATTTCTGAGACTTGTGGGGATCTTGAGATTGTGGCTGACCTTGATTACCCGAATTTTTTTTGAACTTGGGTTTTCTTGAGGGTGAGCACCCTTGGCCATAGTAGAGTTCTGTGTTCTTTTAGAACTCTGCTTCCCTGTGTTTTGAAAATCAGTAATGCGCTCTCCGTAAGCAATAGCACCAGCTGTGGTGGTGATGTTTGCTTTGAGGACATCAATGCGTAACGAGGGATTTAGGCCTGAGACGAAAGCATGAAGGCAATCATCATCAGTTAAACCATCAATCTCCAGCACCAATGTGGTGAACTGAGAGATGTAGGAAGACAGGGAGCCTGTTTGCTCCAACTGTCGGAGTTTTGAACGTGCTTGCAAGTCTGCATTGGCAGGTATGAACTGCTTACGGAGCACGTGTTCAAAACGTTCCCATGTTAACACACTTTTGCCGTCCTTTAAGCGTCGTTGCCACCATAGGAAAGCTGTATCCTTGAGGAGGGAGGCTGCCAAGGCAATCTTTTTGCCTTCAGTGAGGTCAACAGTATCAAAGTACATGCGCAGTTTTGCAAGCCATTGGTCAACTGTTCGGCGATTTCGTTGACCAGTGTAGGCTTCCGGAAGTTTAATGTCAAGTCTTTCAGTTTTGGAAGCTTGGAGTAAGCGGTAGAGGGCACGGAGTTCAGTGTTTTCTACCTCTGGTGGGAACGAGTCGACGTAGTTGTCCAGTGGCGTCACGTCGTCCTCTGTATGTGTGGTACTGCAAGAATCCTGGAGTTGTTGGACTTTCTGAACCAAGTCAGAGATGCTGTCCTGAAGCTGAGAAATTTGAAGTTGAAGTAGTGCTTCGCCTTGTAAGTTAACTTCAGGGGTCTTTTTTGGACTTGAGTCGCTAATCTCCGGAGAGGCTGCACGCGAGCGTTGCAACATATCTGAGGTCCCTGTGAGAAGAGCATGAACCTGCGCTCTAGTTTGTACCATTCCTGGAAGAAGATCCGGGCTGCTTCCTGAGGTTGCTCATGTTGGAGGGGGCAGGCGAGGCAGGATGGAACCACCCGTGGAAATCTGGTAAAGGAGGTCCTGTTTGAGGTAACACTGGTGATGCCAAAGTGGGTGTTACTGCTCGTAAGAGTGCAGGGGTAGGTTGCAGAGTCCACGGATCTGAGAAGGGATAAGAAGCTGCTATGGGAGTGGAGGATATCCAAGAGAAGGAGTGCCTTCAGAGTGTAAATACTATCTTGGGGAAGGTAAAACCTGTGCAGGAGGATATCTGGGAGCTGAAGGAGGTGGAGAGTACCCTGGAGATGCTGAAGCTGAGGGGTAAAAGTCTCTCCAAAGATGGATAGCAAACTCGTGAGGAATATCGGGTTTTGGGTATCTACGTGTCTCATGAAACACAACCTGGACTATGTTGAGGAAGTAATGTAATTGAGGTGCCTCACGCAGGTAGAAGATATAGGATGTGGTCCAAGTCACTGGAAGGGCACGTGACACAGAAGACCCACGATGCAAAAGCTCCGAAATGGGGTGGTTGTGCAATCTGAACACGATATTGTGTGATAGATGATGCCTGAGGTGTCCTTGAAGGGACTGAGGCATTACTAGGGGTTTCCATGCTTTAAGGAGGGGGCTTTCATTTGCTGCAATTTGATAATGAGCAGCAAATAACAATATGAAAGAGAATCCTTAGAAATAGAATGGAAAGAATCCACCCGGCATAGATTAGAGCTGCCAGAGTGTGCTGAAAAGCGTGTACCAGCGGTGGGCTTTGGGCTGGAAAGAGTACAGCATCAATTGCGAGTTGAAGGAGGTGTTGATGTCGAGTTGGTAGAAGACAAAAGTCAGGCTTCAGATTTCAAAATTAGGGTTTGCTGTAGAAGGAGGCAATTCAGTGACCAAACAGTCCGGTTGTGGGCATAAATATGTCGCCAGCAATAGCACGATCAACCAGTTGGGGCTCGATCTGTTGATAGAGGCAAGATCTTGGAAAAAGATGGACTGGTTGAAGTGATTTGCAGTAGATGAATCCATATAGTTGGGCCTCTCTTATATAGAGAGTGAAGAGTCACACGTGAAAAGGTGTGTACTCCAAAGTGTATGTGCATAAAGAGGTGTGTACCCCTTGTGAAGGTTGTGACTCTTGATGAGAGGATACATTACAATGGTAGTGTCTCTTCAATAGAATGTCTCTTGTAAAGGGTTCTGCCTCATAGGAAGTGTCCCGTCGAAAGGGCATACCCTTCCACAAGTGTCCATTCATCAAACCATCCATGAGTCTAAGATATAGAGAAAGGAATACGTCACAGATCGTGACAGGCTACTTGTGCAGCTCGTTGTTGCTCTGTAGGTGGCGGATAGGCTTCGCCAAAGGCACACCTAGCAGCATGTTTGCTCACGTGGCTACTGTGGCTAGCTGGGTGCCAAGGGCACTTGGGTCCTTGGGCTTGAGCCCTGCCTTCACCAGCCCGAGCTAGTGGGAGGCCTCTTAGGTAGGTGTGGCCTCTTCCAGGCTACCTTCCCTCGCAGAGGTATCGAGGCTCCAACCCCGGGCTGCTCACTTCCCAAGGGGTTTCTCCGTGACTCAAAAACTTGTCCACAGGGCTCGAAGAAGCCCTAGCAAGCGTTTGGTTCCTTTGTCCTCCAGATCGGTGAATGGTTTTTCTTTTTTCCCTCCTCTTCCTCTACGCAGCAGGTGGTTTTTTGCATTGTCTTGGAGCAGAAGTTTCTTGGTGGTGACCTCAGTCTAGCCAGAGGGACTCTCATGGCAACACCCTCGAATCCCACTACCGCCAAGGTTCTTCTCTCACCGAAAGATAAGCAACAGGTAATCAAAGCAGTTTAATCACTGCAAGATAAAGCAATTCAATCACTGAATGCAGTGGTAGGCAGGATCGTAGGCCTTACTCCTACGAGGCAACAGGTTCGTGATTGGATCATGCAAGCTGAGCACTCGAAGGTGACCATATCCAGGATATCACCATCTATGGTAGGGAAGTCTTTCTTCTTCAGCTGTGCTCTACGGAGACCACCCTGTCCCTTGTGGAGCAGAGCTCGATCTTCCTCAACCCACACTTGGTATATCTTTTTCCTTGGTACCATGGATTTACGGTGGACATGGACACGACATACCATGTACCCCGCCTTTTGGTGATGCTCCGCTTCCTAGGCTCCCGAGACAGTACAAAGCCATTCTCTTGTTCATTAGTTGAACTTTTGGCATGGTGCTGGAGTCCCCACCCGACACAACAGGTTCGGTGGTAGCAAATGACGAGATCCCCAGACTTCAGCTAGTGGTGGAGTGTCGAGAGTCTCCCTTGGAGGAGATCTACCTCGAGACATTGGATTGGGGGGGGCTGCACCAGAGGGTAGAGATCTCAGGGCTCTCGAGCCAGTGCCTTCGATGCCGACTGATGGGACACTTGGCACAAGATTGCCCAAAAGGTTAGAGACCGAGCTCCCCCCCCCAACCCGCAAACGCACCAGGGACAATAGAGTGCGCCACAGGCAACAAGACCTCAGCGGGCTTATAGCCAGCAACATCAACATCGGCAACATGAGTTCCAAACCCCTTGGGTGGAGCCATCCGAAGGGAAGTGGACCAAAGCTAGAAAGAAAAAAAAAACAGCAAAGAAAACAGGGCGAGCGGAACTACAGAAGAAAGGCAAAGGCAAAAGAGAAGTTGCGCGCAAAGAGTGAGATTGCTTCCCAGGCACAGGGTAAGCAACCAAGGAGCGCCCCCTCTACACGCCCACAAATGCTAGAGGACGAGACCTTCAACCTTCCAGAGCACCCACAAGGGACTAGGGTTGAGGACACATATCTACAGGCTTAGCAATAGGATGCGGGATCCCCCGAGGTTCTGGTGTCAGTCGCCATATTTATCAGGCCCCTTTGCCCCTCGTGGTAGAGGCCCTGAAACCATAGCCACCGGTGCAGCAGAGGGGTTCTCGAGCTACAGTAGCTTCAGTGTTAGTCTCTTCTTCGGCTAGCCGCCTTCCCCCACCTCCCATCTCCCCCCTCGCCTCCACCGCTCGCTGCAGCTTCCGTTGCCACCCGTCCTTCCCTCACATTCGTTATCTCCCTCGCCTCCACCACCCGCTACAGCTTCCATGGCAACTTGCCCTTCCCTCTCCTCTGCCTCACCCCCGCTCGCTTCCCCTTCTGCCTGAGTAGTGCCTTCCCCCTCCCCTGCCTCCTCCACCCCTAGCTCTTCATTCAGGCCGGAGGTGGCCCCCCAACCCGCAAGACGGGGAAAGTAGGGGCCTCTCTCCCCACCCTGCCCCCCTATGCTGGGACTGCCCACCCTAGCAGCAGCAAACTAGATCCACCCAAGACATAGCCTCTTCGACCACGTCTGGAACAGGTGGCCGCTTCTTTCAGCCACCGGGCCCTAGATAGCCATTGCCCAGGGAGTTCTGGAGATTGGGACACTAGAATTATCATGAGGTCCCCAACGCATATGCTTTGTCTTCGGAGATGACTGTGCTGATTCTACATCCCTTGAAAAGGGGCTCTATCGGCATGGTTGGCTCCCATACCCATCCGTTCTGGGAGCTTTATTTCGCCTCCACCAGAGAGGAGCAGTGGACCCCGTCCTTGTTTGACTGTATGATGAGTGAGTAGATGTATCGCATGATGGAGCGGTGGATGGGTCCGCAAGAGATTGACCTATGGCTCAATCATAAGGACTTTGCCATTTATTAGCTTGGCGTTCTCGCATTGCGTATGGGAGAGGGTTTCGCAGTTGCCGTCATCAATCTGATGCAAAGCCTTTTCAGGGTATGGTAGAGACTGGCAGGGGGATTCATACAAGCCCCACCTAGGTGTAGAGAGGAGTTTGAGCCTCAGTCCCTCATTTGGCACCCGGAGGTCCACGACTAGGATGGTTATATTCTCAGACAACGGACACACATAGGCTGAGCTCAATGGGACAACGGACCAGCCAGCTCGTTTGGGGCTTGGAGCAGACTTCCATCTAGGCGTGCCTGAGGGCTATCTCTCACTTGCGAGGAGCCGGGCATAGGCTGAGGGAGATAGAAATAGCCATACCATAGGGATGGAGGGTAGCTTTGCAAACTTAGGCAGACAGAAGATGGCTGGGACACTTCTCTAGCATAGGTGTCCCTTTGCGGGTCATGATGCGGCACGGCAATGGTCGAGTCAGTTTCTTCAGAGTGGGGATGGGGGGACTTCTAGTGTCACTGTCATAGGGAGACCAAGAGATTTACTTCTTCTGGCTGACCGCTCACGGGGGTCTATCTATTGGCCGTTGGTTGGAGTAGATGAGGGTGGATGGATGTCGTCATAGTTGCATGGAGGGCGTCCTGGAGACGATCCTACACTGTCTTTGGAGCTGCTTGAGTGCCTAGAGGATCTAGCTCGGTTCCCTTCGGATTGTGGCCCGAATGCAGGATGTCCACCAAGACTTAACTTGGGCATGGTGGCCTGGCTGACGGAGGGGGGTCATGCCTTCCACATTGATGAGGTTTCCCCAGCCTATAGGATACACAGATAGAGCATTCGTCGGATCGAGCTGCATGAGGCGACCCCTCTTGCCTGACATCGTCCTCCCTCGACTCCTGAGGATGGTGTGTGGGAGACAGTGGCCATTATCACGGCGTGGAACATCTAGGTTGTGCACTGCAGCCTAGTGATGAGAGGTCATCCAGCTCCACCAGTCTCCACTCTAGTTGCTATTTGGCAGGATATCATCTATACTCTGCGCGCCAACATCAGACTCTAGAGCGGAGACTGAAAGGTGAGAGCATTTCTGCAAGGCATGGCCTACATGTGTTTTTTACATTCTCATGCCGTGAGGGATTCACTGGTTGTTTAGCCCCCCCCGATTGCTAGCCCCTGTCCTAGAGATACCCTCAGCAGTGAGCTGGGTTTTCAGAATGCAGGCTGGCCTGCGCTAGGCTTTTTTTTCTGGTCAGCGCCTTTGGGATAGCTGACTTGTATGGTTTTTGTTTTCAAGCATTAATGGAAAGCTCTTTTTTTTTGTGAAAAAAAGATATCTCCTCAGTCCAGGCAAGGGTATTGTCTAGAGACCATCCTCCTACATTCCATATTTTGATCCTAAGGGGATCAACCATGGATATGCTTTGATACATGATGGAATGTTAAAGAGAGAGTGTGCACAACTAGGGAGAGCAGATACAAATGCCAATGGTACATTACTTTTGTTAGTAAAAAAATGCTATACACAAAACCCTATTATGGTTTGGGCATTTGTCCCTTTAGTGCCTTTTTAGCACTCTTAAGTATTGTAAGTGCATGTTAACACCTATGCACATTTTCGCACCTGATGTTGGGATTGCATCCCCAAGAACGCTTTTACTATAGGTTGCATTTCTGTTCCGAATTCTCTTTTATATTATATAACAAAGCCCACATACTTTGCTTCAGAGCAAACCTGAGTTTTAACTTCTTCAGTGATCGTCTACATTCTTCTTTCTGCCTTTAATTGAACTTTGTCCGATATTTCTTTGTATTGAATCTGTTTTCTCATCATAAGATTTTTATATTATATTCTTGCAGATTCAATTGGTTCGAATTGAATTGCGAGTGCCAGAGTATGGCTGGACATTGCAAAAAGTGTTTCATTTGATGAATTTTATTGTTAACACAGGTAAAAGCTCTTGTTTTGATGAATTTTATTGTTAACACAGGTAAAAGCTCTTGCTAGGTGTGTTTGTCTTTACGAATGGTTTGGACAAATTGTTTTGTTTTATTTCTCATGATGCTCTTTCTTGTTTTGTCAGCCCGCGCGGTGGTTTTTGGCTTTCACAGCAAGGTTTTTGCGTTCAGACCAACGGTAAGTCATATTACTGTCTTTCATAATATATGTGTTAAGACACTTCTTTAGAGCTCTTCTTATGTTATTCAGTTTTTGGGGATTCCTTTACCCCTCTCCTCAACTTGATTAAGTAATCAATGCGCTTTCCTTCTATGAAGATGTGGGGACCTAAGTTAAATTCAATCAACAAACATGTAAATATATGCATTTAAATGAAGTAATGAATGAAAGTATAAATAACTAAATAGACTGTTTGTGTGTGTGTGTGTGTGGAGAAAGAAAGAAAGAAAGAAAGAAAGTTTATTAAAGTTTTTGGAAGACCGATGGGTCTATGAGACTGTGAAAAACCTGGTACAAACGAACTGTGGTGGTGGAGCTACTAAACAAGCATCGACACCAATGCAAATGCAAAATATGCAGAATGTCAGTACTAAATCCTAAGTACAACATAGTCATGTCATGTTGGTAGTCGACTATCTCATCATCATCACCATCAAGACATAAGGTGGGTGTGGCAATGGGGGCATGAAATTGGCGATAGAGTGCTGACGGCCGCTCAAAGATGCGGTCATAGCTCTGCGTCTAACCAAGGCTATCGTGACCCCCGTCGGGCGAGACTCAACTCTAAACATGGAGGGGATGTCCCCAAGTGTGATCTGTGTGTCAACCCTCTGTCTGAGCTGTCAGGTCATAGGCTTCAGGTCACGGTCATGTCGAGGCCTCATCCCGTGGGTGTCCATGTGATCTGGCTGGAAAAACTCCGTGATAGAGCTCTGAGAGGGATTAGCCAAGGAAAAAGTCTGCTCTTGTCTTCGTGCTCGAAGTATCCTCTCGCGGTGTCTGAGTGCCTCATGAATGAAACCTGCCAAACATCGTTGGTCTGGGTAGGAGATGAATCGGGCTAAAACCCCATAGTTGTCTCCGAAGAGGTAGTAGAAACGCCCGCGGATCTCATAGTAAATAGGACACCTGAAGATGAAGTGCTCCTCTGTCTCAACCTCTTGCATATCACATCAAGTGCATATGTGCCTCTCCCTAGGTAGTCGCTCTGGTCTGCTGCTCTCGACACGAAGTCTATGTGAAGAGACCCGAAACTGCCCAAGACAGATCCTCAGTGAGTCAGGTAAGTAAATCTGAGTGTACCGTGGTGGGTCAATGAAACCCTGCGTTGTGATATGTAAGAAGTGATCTCTGTAAAAGCCCAGCTTCACTGGAAGATCACTCGAGCCTAGCCAGGTTCGGAATGTGTGTAGCTGTAATAGATCCTCACGGATAACCTGGTTGACCTCGTGTGATAGGAGGGGAGAAAACGGAGCATCCATGCTATACTGGAATGGGGGTAGTCTGTCCATGTGGAGCCCCAGTCCCTCGAACCATCTCTCTGTGCGTGCATACCAGCACCTTTGGTCTCCTCCTGTTGCGAGTGCCATAAAAGAGGATAGTGCTAGCCAAGGTAGCCTACTATGCCCAGAGGTATAATCCCCATACTCCCTTACTCGGTACAGATACGTGATGACCTGAAATGCAGCATCTAGCTGTAATGGGGGTGACCCAAACCGCCCGAATGATCTGGTGAGGAATGGATGGCTTACCACGGATCATCCGTGATAGCATGAGAATCTGTAGCTGCTCCACCCTGGCCCACTCTGTATCCAACAAGTTTGGCCCCCAGCATGGATTGCCATGCATCCCCGCTGGATAGACCAAGGAGTCAAAGAGCAACCCTTTGGTCCGTGGATCATGAAAGTGAGAGTGGAAGCACTGCCTCTCTAGTCTAGCCAATGAAGCATATCCTGTGCTCAAGTGTGCCTGCATCGCGGGTCTCATAGTGAAGATGGGTCCAGAAAAGACGACCCCAAGATAAGTGTATGATGAAACTACCTCAACTGGTAACCCATCAAAGGCGAACTCCTCTTGGTGCATGACGGCTCGGATGTATTGAAGATCATAACCTTGGTTTTACCCAGGTTGACCTTCAAATCATGAGACTCACAAAAGGATTGTAGTACATCAAGGTGTCTCTGGAGCCCCTCTGTTGAGGAAGACAAGAGAGCCACGCCATCTGTGTAAAGCAATATCCGGATCAGCGTGCCCGCAAGAGAGCAACCTACCCCCCTTTGTGTCTGCATCACTATCTCAAGCTCATCAATGTATAGGCCAAACAAGATAGGTGATAATGGACACCCTTGTTTGACCCCAATAGTGCTCATGATCACTATCCACCCAGATCTTGCTTGGACTCTGCCTGAAACTCTCTCATAAAGTGCCATGAGAGCCCAAATGATCTCTTGGTCATAACCCAAATCTTGTAGGCGTCGTATGACGTCCATGGTCCCATGATCATGTTGGAAAGTCCTCCACCCTCCGCAAATTTGCTGACCTTGGAATCAAGTAGTGATGCATAAATCTTGGACATGACATGTCCAATCATAATGGTCCTATAGTTCTCCAGACTCATGGGATCCCCTGCCTTGTGAATGGATGAGATAGTGTTAATAGTCCAGGTTGAGGGATCGATTAGGAGAGAGAGAGTGCAGGTAGCTAAAGAAGCGATGAGTTAGCCGTCATGTCAAATCTTGGATAAACCAAAAACAAAGGAGTACAAGATACAAGTACGTGGACCGAGGACTAAGTGTCCTAGGTGTCACATAGGACTAAGTGTCCTATGTGGCCTAAAAGACACTAACACTATAAGTGTCTTTATTTCTGCCTATAAGGCACATACCATGGCCTATAGGGCATCACTAGAACCACCAGAGGATGGCCTACAACCCCCCCTTCATGGGATGGGCTGAAGTACTCTGGAAACGTCTTAGAATACCTGGTATTTTCTAGTCATGGTGGCACATGTTCATCCAAAAGGATATAGCCACCTATGAATGTACAAGGGATGTCAGATCATGTAACAAAGGGAACTAAGTGTAAAGCCTGTCGAAAGACTTCGAACTTGGGACGAGGAAGTGCCTTTGTAAACATATCTGCTATGTTGTCCTCTGTGGGAAGATAGGACAACTCTCTGTCTCCTGCTGTGAACTTCAATATGCTTGGTACGCGCATGAAACACTGGGTTATGCGCAATGGCCAAAGCACTATGGCTGTCAGTGTAGACAATAGTGGAGGATGTCTGGCGAATACCAAGATCTGTAAGTGACTGTCGAAGCCAAACACACTCTACTGTAGCGGCGAAAGCTGCCCTGTACTCAGCCCCACAGCTAGACGTGGCAACTGTTGGTTGCTTCTTGCTCAGCCAAGAGATACATGAATTGCCAAGCAAAAAACAATTGCCAATATGTGACACTCTGGTGTCGGAACATCTTGCCTAGTCACTATCCATGTAAGCATGCATGGTAAGTGAACCCTGATCACCACCATAGAAGAGGGCTAAATCCTGAGTGCCTCTGAGATATCTGAGGACTTTCTTCACTGCCTGCCAATGCTATGAACTGGGCATGTGCATGAATCTGCTGAGATGAGATACTGCATATTGCAAGTCAGGTCTGGTGTGACATAAATAAATAAGGCATCCAACAGCCTGCTGATAAAGAGTGATATCGCATGGTGGGCTCCCATCATGAGCTGAGAATTTGAAGCCAGGGTCCACTGGACTAGAGATTGGCTTGCAATCCTCAAACTGAAAACGATCAAGGAGCTGTCCAATATACTTGGACTGAGACATCATGATACCCCCTCAACAAGAGCAAACTGAATGCCCAAATAATAATGGAGCTGTCCCATGTCTGACATGTCAAAAATCTGTTGCAAATCAGCCTTGAAAGCTGCAATTTGTTGGGTATCTGGGCCCATGATGAGCATATCATCCACATATAAAATCAGGTCTAAAAAATCAGATCCACTCCCACGGACATAAAGAGTGGGTTTTGTGGGACTATTCTGAAAACCAAGGGATAGTAAGTGTGCATGAATTTTGGCATACCATGCCCTGGGTGCCTGCTTCAAACCATAAAGGGCTTTTCTAAACCAGCATACCTTATTTTCAGAATTAACAACCTCAAAGCCAGGAGGTTGTGTGACATAGACTTCTTCCTGCAGATCCCCATGAAGAAAAGCAGTTTTGATGTCAAGCTGGTGTACTCGCCAATGATGATGGGCTGCAATGGCAATGACACATCTAATGGTAGTAATCGTGGATGTGGGAGCAAATGTCTCCTCAAAGTCAATGCCTTGGTTGTTGGGCATACCCTTTTGCAACAAGACGGGCTTTGTATCGATCTATGCTGCCATCAGATTTCCTTTTTAATTTGTAGACCCACTGCGTTCCAATGGCATGCTTGCCGGGAGGGAGATCTACTAATTCCCATGTGTCATTTTTAGCAATGGAATGTAACTCAGCTCTCATTGCATCCATCCACTCTTTGCTGTCAAAAGCATCTTTATGGCACAGAGGCTCTTCATTGCAAGCTGTAGCAAGGAGTGCAAACTTAAGAAACTGACCATGCTGTCTATACCCTGATCTTGTCCAGGCAGCAAAAGGCTGATCTTGTTTGCTGTCCCTCAATGTATCAAGAAGCCATTTGGGAACTTGCCTTTGCTGTCTATTGAGAGCTCTTTCTTCAATGACTGTATCATGAGTAGTGGGATCATTTTGTGCCGGAAGAGAAACCTGCAAATCAGCATGAGGTTGTGACTGATTATTGCTTAGTGGAGGGCCTACAGGAGGCTCATGTTGCTGGTCAAAATCCTCTTCTGATGATGGTAGAGGTAACCAAGATTCAAAGGCATCAAACATGTCAACATCTGGCTTTGCTTTGCAGTCCACAAGAGGAGAAGCTGAATGTTCAGCAAAGATTACATCTCTACTGACAATAATCTTCCCAGTATTTGGTTGATATAACCGATACCCTCTGCTCTCCTGGCTGTAACTAATAAATATGCATTTGATTGCCTTGTCATCAAGCTTATGTCTCAGCTGAGATGGTACATGAACATATGCAAGAGACCCAAAAACTCTCATGTGTGAAAGTGAAGGCTTCTTGCCTTTCCATGCTTCATAAGGTGTAACAGTCTTCAATGCCCGTGTAAGTGATCTATTCAGCACATAGTTGGCACACATTACTGCATCAAGCCAAAATTTATTGGGCAAAGACTTGGCCTTAAGCATGCATCTGGCCATCTCCATTGTGGACCTGTTTTTCCTTTCAGAAACAGGATTCTGCTGAGGAGTGTAAGGAGGAGTACATGAGTGAATAATGCCCCGTGAAGACAGAAATGCATCAAACTCCTTTGACATATACTCTCCCCCCCCTATCTGTGTTGAGGGTGACAAGCTTACATCCTGATTCATTCTCAACCATATTCAGCCATCTCTGAAAGCATAAGAAAACTTCAGATTTGACTTTTAAAGGATATATCCAGCAATATCTTGTGAAATCATCAATGAGAGTCATGAAATACTTGTACCCGCCAATGGCATTTGTTCTCATTGGGCCACAGACATCACTGTGCACTAGCTGCAATTTCCTTTGTGAGAGTTTTGGACAATTCTTTTGAAAAAGGAAACTGATGCATCTTACCCAAAAGACAACCCTCACACACATGTTTGGAAACTGTGTGAGTCTGAGGTACATCATTTGCCATCTGCTGTGAATGTAGCTTTGCAAGAGCTCTATAATTGAGATGGCCCATTCTCTCATGCCAAAGATGAGTTTCAGCAAGCTGTGAATCTGAAATAGCCAATGCTTCAATAGAAAGTGTAGCTGAATGATGATCAAGGTGATAAAGCCCTTTTTGCAAAGTGCCAGTGAGAACTATGGCATTGTCATCACGAAGATCATAAACTAGGCATCTGTAGCCATCAAAAATCACTCTGAAACCTGAAGTAGCAATTGCTGAAATTGAAATCAAGTTGACTTCAATTCCAGGCACAAAAAGAACATTTGTCAGAGTGACAGGATGGCTTGAAATGGATGTGAGCTGCACATATCCAACTCCTTTTACAGCATATGAAGCATTATTAGCACATGTAACAGTCCCCCCTCGAGGTGCATCAGCTAAAGAATGAAACAACTCTCTGCAAGATGTGACATGCTTGGAAGCACCACTATCAAAGTACCAGGACTGAGCATCATTAGTAGTAAAGAATGCATCAACTTTGGAGGGATCAAATGAGCAATGGACAGCCCATGCCCAATCATCCTAAAGAGCATGTGCATGTGAAGCATCTTCAGGCTCATTGGATTCAATAGCATGTGAGGCATTAACTGTCAATCCTACTTTCTTTTTCTCCGAAGCAATGCACTTCCTGCATTCTGAAATGTCATATCCAGGCTTGCGACAGTAGTTGCATCTTTAAGTTATCTGCTGTGTTTTTAGATGCATGGGAGGAATTGCAGCTGCTATGCGCAGATTTTGGCTTGCCCATAGGCTTGGAAGCCTTGCCTCTTCCTGTCTGCTATGAAGCAAATGCATGATCAGGAATAATGGCTTGTCTATTAGCTCTACTTTGCTCTTCTTGCAAAAGCAAAGTAACTAGCTGATCAAAAGAATAGTGGTTGTGCATGTACCGTGGCTCTGGTACGGGATAGACAGTACAGCGCAGGTACGTAAGTTGTACTATGTAAGTACGATGACATGTATGGATCTGTATGACGCACGTACAGAACCCAGTACGGACAGGTACAACAGGGAGTCCGAGGGCAGGAAGACAAGTCAAACCCCGCTCTGATACCACTGAAGGATCGATTAGGAGAGAGAGAATGCAGGTAGCTAAAGAAGCGATGAGTTAGCCGTCATGTCAAATCTTGGATAAACCAAAAACAAAGGAGTACAAGGTACAAGTACCTAGACCTAGGACTAAGTGTCCTAGGTGTCACATAGGACGGCTTTCAGCAAGAGAAGATCTTGTGACTCTTAACCTTCAAGATTCGATTGAAGGAGGACCGAGGTGACCACTAACTCCCTCTGATCTCTTCCATGTTATCTATTGAATCTTGCGTCTTGAAGTTTCTTCTCATTCTGAAATTCAGATTCTCATCTCTCTCTCTCTCTCTCTCTCTCTCGCAGATGGGAAGAAAGAAAGGAGAAGAATGGGAATTTGTGGAGACACTGAAGCCTTTGGAAAAGGGGCAGTTCACTTGTAAATGCAAGTACTGCCCTCACAAATGGGATGGAGGACCTACCCGCATAAGAGCACACTTTCTTGGGCTGACAGGCCTTGGGGTTGACCCTTGCTCCTCCCCCCCTAAAAATGTGAAAGACACTTGCAGAAGGTTGCAAGCAAAGGCAAGTAAAAATAAATTTGCAAAAGAGCTTGATGCAGATGTGGCTGATTTGGGAGATGCCTGGGAGAGTGGTGCTGCAAGTGCAAGTGCATCCACACATGAACCAAAAAAGAAGAAACAAAAGGTGTCAAAGGGAGCCTTGGCCAAGGCATGGGAGTCCCAGGCACGGAAGGATGCCCACATTGCTCTTCGGCGCTTTTTCTTTGCAGTCCATTTTTTTTGGAAATGGTCCGTGAAATTGGCCAAGTTGGGCCTAGCTTTAAGCCTCCATCTTACAAATCCTTGCGCACTTCGGAGCTGAAAAATGAGGTGGTATGCATAGATCAAGAGTTGCTGCAGTTTTGGGAGAAATGGAAAAAGTATGGATGCAGCATAGTGTGTGATGGATGGTCTGACACTCGGCGTAGGCCTATCATTAATATTATGGTCTCATGCATTTTTGGATCTATCTTCTTGAAGTCTGTGGATACTAGTGGGTAGTATAAATTAGGGGAATATGTTTTTGGGATATTAAAAGATGCCATTCTTGATGTTGGGCCAGATAATGTGGTGCAGGTGTGCATGGATAATGCATCTAATTGCGTGCGAGTAGGAGATTTGGTAGAGGAGTGGCCTCATATTTTCTATACTAGACGCACATGCCATTGCCTTGACCTCTTGTTTGAGGACATTGGGCAGCTTGCTTGGGTGAAGCCAATGTTAACACATGCCAATATGATTATCACGTTTGTTACTCGAAAGCACACTGTGTTAGCATTATATAGAACTTTCAGCAAGAAGGAATTAGTGAAACCTGCACAAACTCGGTTTGCTTACATGTTTATCGTGTTAGCAAACTTGTTGGATGAGAGAGTCTACAATGGATTGCGTCATATGGTTGTGAGTGATGAGTACTGCAGGAAGAAAGTATCACGCACTGTGAAAGCACAACAGGTGTCTTCCATTGTATTGGGTGCCTCAATCTGGCAGGAAGCAAGAGTCATATTGAAGATATGTGCACCTATTCTAAAGATCCTCCGTTTGACTGATAGGGAAGGGGCTACCATGGGACTTGTATATGAGCTCACTGATCGAATGGTGGAGAAGATACAGACTATAGATGGCATAGACTCCTCCAAGTTGGCTGATGTCAAAGCCTTGTGTGTTAATAGGTGGGATATGATGCACTCTCCTTTACAGGCAGCATCTTTTGTTCTCCATCCTATATGGAGAGAGAGAAATCCAGATGGTGATAAGGAGGTGCATGATGGGTGGATGGATGTCATTGAACGGTACACGAAGTATGATGTTGAGAGGCAGGGCATCTTATTTGATGAGTTTGATGTTTACAAGTCCATGTCAAGCACATTTGCTTGGGCAATTGCGAAGGATGATAAGAGGATACACCAAGGGGAAGTGGTGGGAGACATTTGGGGCTCATACTCCAAATTTGCAGCAGTTGGCTATTCGAGTGCTCTCACAGGGGACATGTGCTTCTCCTTGTGAGAGGAATTGGAGCACATTCTCTCTTATACATACCAAAAGAAGGAATAGGCTTCTTCCAAAGAATATAGAACAATTAGTATACATTCATACTAATTTGCGACTGATCTCCAAAATCAAGGAAAGGGGATTTGAGAAGATAGAAGTGACCTTGGAAATGATCAACAAGGAGAAGGATGATGAAAGGCTGCTTGCTTTGCAAGAGACTACAGAGGGAGAAGAGGAGATTCCAGCTGGACCAGCCCCTCTTGTTACAGGAAGGATGTGTGTTGCTGCAGCTTCAAGCAGCTCCAGTATTTTGGAGTCCCATGGCGAGGCAGATGAGATTGACAATGATGAGGATGAGGATGAGGAGGAGGAGGAGGATGGCACTGATGCTGATGATGATGAGGATGAGGCACAGGATGAGGATGCACCTTGAGGCTTGAGCCTCATCAGTTGTGATGCATTTCAGTTGTGATGAGATTGACAGTGATGAGGATGAGGAGGAGGAGGAGGAGGATGGCACTGATGCTGATGATGATGAGGATGAGGCATAGGATGAGGATGCACCTTGAGGCTTGAGCCTCATCCGTTGTGATGCATTTCAGTTTTGTTTCTTGGCTATCGCCTGTGGCAGCTTGCAGGGCCCAGGCTGGCAGCATTTTCAGTTTGTTATATGATGTTTTCCAGCTTGCCTTTGATGTAGTACCTGCAGCCTACAGGGCCCAGGATTCTTTCACTTTTCTGGTATCTACTACCTACTACCTTTGATGATCGATCATGATGTTTTGGTGTCTGTCACTATGTATCAGATGACGAAATCCAGTTCCTAGACTCTTCATGACTTTAAAATCAATAAAAGTTTGAAGTTTTCTCTCAAGTAAATGTGTACATTCTTTATTTTTCTGGGGTAAAATTAGGGTCATTTATGATTCAGCCCCGGGGGCTGAACCATACTCCAATCATAATTCCGTACCCGTATGACGTATGCGTATGGTCACGTATGGAAAAAACTGTGACCCCCCCCCCCCCCCTTAGTGAAGAGGGTGCACGATGTGGGGCATGGCATATGTGAGAGGTTAGGGGCTGGCTGATTTGGGATATCATAGAGTGTGCGTGCATAATCAAACCACACTTAAGTGTTAGTGAGTGATGAGGGGGACCGTCCCTCTAGAAATTTCTGCAAAAAGTCCTTAGAGTTGTTACTGAGCAGAATGTTTAGCAGCTCCTCCTCGTTCCGGCGAACAAAGTCTAGTTTCTTTCTGCATACCAGTCGACGGTACTCGTGTAGCGTCTCTGGTTCACTCGAAAGACTGTTTGTAGTTTCGAATATGAGCTGATGGCGTAACGCCTTACACTCATCATCGTACCAGTTATTGCAGGGTACGATCCTCGGGTGTGGTGGCTGGGTGGAGCGGGTGGTGTGGGGGAAAGCTGTAGGATCGTTAGATGAAAGAGCAAATGCAAGGTTCAAAGAGTCGATAGATTCAGCCGTCACATCAACTAGTGTGTACAAGAAAAAGAGTACATGGTACTTGTAGCTAGACCTAGACCCTAGGACTAAGTGTCCTAGGTGTCACATAGGACTAAGTGTCCTATGTGGCCTAAAAGGCACTAAAACTATAAGTGCCTATATCTATGCCTACAAGGCACATACCATGGCCTATAGGGCATCACTAGAACCACCAGAAGATGGCCTACAAACCCCCCTCCATGGGATGGGCTGAAGTATTCTAGAAACGTCTCAGAATGCCTGGTATTTTTCTAGTCATGGTGGCACATGTTCATCCAAAAGGATATAGCCACCTATGAATGTACAAGGTATGTCAGATCATTTAACGAAGGGAACCAAGTGTAAAGCCTGGCGGAAGACTTCGAACTTAGGATGAAGAAGTGCCTTTGTAAACAGATCTGCTATGTTGTCCTTTGTGGGAAGATAGGACAACTCTATGTCTCTTGCTGACAACCGCTCCCGAACATAATGATAGTGAACTTCAATATGCTTGGTACGCGCATGAAACACTGGGTTACGTGCAATGGCCAAAGCACTTTGGCTGTCAGTGTAGACCATACTGGAGGACGTCTGGCGAATACCAAGATCTGTAAGTAACTGTTGAAGCCAGACACACTCTACTATAGCGGTGAAAGCTGCCCTATACTCAGCTTCACAGCTAGATGTGGCAACTGTTGGTTGCTTCTTGCTAAGCCAAGAGATACATGAATTGCCAAGCAAAAAACAATTGCCGGTATGCGACACTCTGGTGTCGCAACAACCTGCCCAGTCACTATCCATGTAATCATGCATGGTAAGTGAGCCCGCCCTGATCACCATAGAAGAGGGCTGAATTCTGAGTGCCTTTGAGATATCTGAAAACTCTCGTCACTGCCTGCCAATGCTGTGAACTGGGCATGTGCATGAATCTGCTGAGCTGAGATACTGCATACTGTAAGTCAGGTTTGGTGTGACATAAATAAATAAGGCATCCAACAGCCTGCTGATAGAGAGTGATATCACATGGTGGGCTCCCATCATGAGCTGAGAATTTGAAGCCAGGGTCCACTGGAGTAGAGATTGGCTTGCAATCCTCGAACTGAAAACGATCAAGGACATGAGCAAACTGAATGCCCAAAGAATAGTGGAGCTGTCCCATGTTTGACATTTCCAAAATCTGCTGCAAATCAGTCTTGAAAGCTGCAATATGCTGAGTATCTGGGCCCGTGATGAGCATATCATCCACATATAAAATCAGCACTAAAAAATCAGATCCACTCCCACGGACATAAAGAGTGGGTTCTATGGGGCTATTCTGAAAACCAAGGGATAGTAAGTGTGCATGAATTTTGGCATACCATGCCCTGGGTGCCTGCTTCAAACCATAAAGGGATTTTCTAAGCCGGCATACCTTGTTTTCAGAATTAACAACCTCAAAGCCAGGAGGTTGTGTGACATAGACTTCTTCCTGCAGATCCCCATGAAGAAAATCAGTTTTGATGTCAAGCTGGTGCACTTGCCAATGATGATGGGCTGCAATGGCAATGACACATCTAATGGTAGTAATCCTGGATGTGGGAGCAAATGTCTCCTCAAAGTCAATGCCTTGTTTGTAGAATTATTGTTATAATTTAGCAGTGACCAATGTAATGTAATAAGTAGGTTAGGGGCACTTTTCCCTCATTTTAGAGGTTTTTCCCCCTAACCACAGTTAGTTCACTAACTACGGTTAGTGAAGGATAAGGTTTTGTCACTTAGACAAAACCTATCCCACTCTTCAGTTGTAACACACTCTTCAATTGCAACTATTGCTTTCAGCTCTCACTCTCCTACTCTCTTGCTCTCTTGCTCTCACACTCTGCTCTCTCTCCCTCTCCAACTCACATTTGGTATCAGAGCGGTGCTTCTTCCCGGACCTGCTCCCAACTCCCTGTTCTCAGCCAGCTCCTGCAAGCTTTCAGACCTTGGACCAGCTTCCTTGCAAGTGTGACAACCTGCTATACAGCTCCCACGCATGCAATCCGTACAAGCAGCACATTCCGTACACTTGCGCATTCAGTTTTTGCACGCAGCCCAAGTTGCACGTTTCGTACAGGTGCCGTACATAGGCGCACACTATGTCCGTGCAAGCGTACTTGTGCCGTATAGCCTGTAGCCCATCCGTGCGTACGAGCATAGCCTTGCTGTCCGTCCGTACATCGCCGTACAACCTGTAGTCCATCCGTGCGTATGAGCATAGCCCTGCTGTCCGTCGTACATCCGCCATACTGATCTGCGTCGGATGTTCCGTACACCCATATTGAAATCCGTACAGGTTCGTACATCCGTACATCCGTACAGTCCATACATTGTACGGATTTCGTATTGTCAGTTCCGTACAATATGAAGAGACCGTACTTTCTGCAGATTTTTTCTTTGCAGGTGGACTCTGGAAGGTGTTTCATGATAGGCATTTGCGCAGAGAGCCATTGTTTGGCTAATTTCTTGCAGAAAATTGGGGCTTTTGCAATTACACTACAATTTTGCAGCGAAATTTGGGGATTTTGCAGGTAGAGAGCAATTGTGCAACATTTGGGGCTTTTAAACCATTTGCCCCTTTCTGGTTGCAATTTCAAGCCACAAATTGGGGCTTTTGTGTTGGGAGAGCAGTTTTGCAAGTTTCAGTTCACACTGCCTTTCTGTAAGTGTTTTGAAGCACTTTTGGCAGGTTTTGGGAGAGATTGGATGCTCTGGCAGATTTTTGACAGAGACATTACAGAGATTTGAGTTGGATTTTCAGCCAGTGTTTGGCTGTATTTTTTTGGGAATTGTGCACTCCATTCCCAGCAAGGGAATTCAGATTTGCGTTTGTTGTAATTTCTTTCTCAGACATGGTCCAGCAAAATCAGAATGATTTCCAGTTCAGTGGTCTCTCACAAGAGGATAAGCTAGATGGTACCAACTACTCCCTCTAGAGTTTTATGGTACGCAACATTCTGATTTCCCGTAATTTGTGGGACTATGTTAATGGGGATGAGATCCGGCCAGCAAATGTGGCACCTAATACCCCTCCCCAGCAAGGAGGAGGCAGAGGTCGTGCACAGGGTACAGCTGCAGGACAAGTTATTGGTGCAGTTATACCTACCACTCCAGAGCAAAAGAGATGGGATTCACGTGATGCTTTAGCTTTGTCGTGTATTTCTCTTTCAGTGATGAAAAGATTCATCATTCCGCATATCCGGTCGTGTAAGACCTCAAAGGCAGCATGGGATATTTTGGAGAGCATGTATGCAGCTCGGAATGATGCCAGGGTGTCTTTTTTGAAAAGAGGATTGTCTCATACACATATGGAAGAGGGTGACTCCATGTCAGTGCACCTCACAAAGCTACAGGATTTACGAGAGCAATTGCTGAATATTGATGAGATCATTCCTGATTCAGAGATGATTACTACTACTCTGAATTCTCTTCATGAGTCTTATCTCAGCTTTCATACCTCGCTAAATTTGTCATTGAGGGGGGGTGCAAATCCTCTCAATTTTCACGAGTTGATAGGACTTCTATTGCAGGAAGAGCAGACTAGGAAAAACATGGCTTCACGAGCAGTTGAACATGCCATGCTTTCAAAATTCAACCCTAAAACAAAGGGACAAACAAAGACATCAGCAAATGTGGTTCAGGATAGCCTTCTCAAAAAGCTAAGGGTGATGCAGGTAAGCCCAAGAAGAAGGGAATATGTCATTACTGCAAAATGCCAGGTCACTACATTGGAGAATGCAAGAAAAGGCTTGCAAAAGAAAAGAAAAACAGCTCCGGTATGGTTGTTTCAGATACAGCTCCTTATGCACCTGACAATGAGCAAGCTACAGCCAACTTTGTGGAGCACGACTATGCCTTCTTGTCTTGCATTTCAGACTCTCAGTTGGCTGCTCCGGATATTACAGCCACTTGTAATGATGACTCTTATGCTTTTCTGACATGCAGTTATGATTCTTCGAAGGATGCATCAGCTTTCAGTGTCAATGAGACACAAAATACATGGTATTTTGATAGCGGTGCCTCAAAGCATATCACTTCCAGGAAGTCTCTTTTCACATCTCTGCATCCACCTCCCGTTGGTAAAAAGGTCACATGTGCCAACAACTCCTCCTATTCAGTTCGTGGTACAGGACAAGTTGAACTTACAGCCATTGATGGCTCAACATTCAAAATTTCTGATGTCTTGTATGTGCCTGGTATCACAAAAAATTTACTTTCAGTGTCCACTCTTAACAGAGCTGGATTTCAGGTCATTTTTGAAGATGACAAGTGTGCAGTCCATGACATAGAGAATGACTATGCCTTGAGATTGTCTGGCACTTTGTTACGTGGTCTTTTTCAGCTTGACATGTATGAGAAAAGACCAGCACATGCTCTTGCAGTTTCCACTCCTACTGCTGCTATGCAGAATGCGGAGTTATGGCATGTCAGATATGGACACATGCATTATGGCAGCTTGATGACACTTCGAAAACATGCTATGGTTGATGCATTGCCTCCTCTTGAAACACCTCCTCCACATGCCTGTGAAGGGTGCATTCTTGGTAAAATGCACAGATTTCCTTTCAAGAAGGATGGATCAGTAAAACCTGTTCAAAAATTACAGCTTATTCATAGTGATGTCTGTGGTCCCATGAGGACTCCATCATTGGGTGGTCATCTTTACTTTGTCTCTTTTATAGACGACTACTCCAACTACACTTGGGTTTATGGGCTGAAACGCAAATCAGAAGTGTTTATGGTTTTCAAACACTTTGCAGCCATGGTTGAGAATGAATCAGGACTCAAGATATAGACATTACGCACAGAGAGAGGAGGGGAGTATTTGTCTGCAGATTTTGATGCATTTTTGAAAGACAAGGGCATTGCACATTAGCTTATAGTGAGGCTAACACCTCAGCAAAATGGCAAAGTTGAGAGGAAAAATCGTACTCTTATGGAGATGGATAGATGCATGCTAAAACGCAAAAAATTGCCTCACAAATTTTGGCTTGAAGGTCTCATGTGTGCCAATTATGTTTTGAATCGGGCTCCCACAAAAGCTTTGAAGACCAAGACTCCCTATGAAGTTTGGCAAGGGAGAAAGTCTTCTGTGGATCATTTTCGTGTTTTTGGATGCCTTGCATATGCTCATGTGCCCGTTGAGTTTCGGCATAAGTTGTCTAATAAGGCAATCAAATGCATTTTTGTTGGGTACAGTGCAGAAAGCAAGGGCTACCGTCCCTACAATCTTGTCACACGCAAGATTATTGTCAGTAGAGATGTTATATTTTCAGAAAATTCAGCTCACACTCAAGCTGAATTTGATTTGCCTACTTCTTCCGATGATGTCTTTGAGGGATTACTACCCATTGCCTTGGGTTCCCCTGCTGATATATCTGATGCAAATCAAAATTTTCAGATACCTCCACATGCTCCGATTCAGCCACAGGGTATCTTACCACCTCCACAAGCAGTGGAAGAGGTTGTTCAGCAAGAAATTGCAGATATACATGTAGAAAAAACAGTTCCAAATTGGCTGTTACGAACTCTCAGGGAGAGTAAAATTGATGCTCCATCACCTGGCAGAACTCGGAGTGCAGTAAGGCATGGGGGGGGAGCTCTTTCAGTTGAATCAGCTTATGCAGGTACTCTTCTTGACGAGGAGGAGCCTAAGACATTTGAAGAAGCATAGGATAATGTGCATTGGATGAATGCCATGCACGATGAATTGCAGTCCATTCATAAAAATCAGACATGGGAAGTTGTCGATTTGCCACCAGGTAAACATGCCATAGGTACACGGTGGGTTTTCAAAGTCAAAAGAAAGCCAGATGGGTCCGTTGATTGGTACAAGGCAAGGCTGGTTGCAAAAGGATATGCTCAGAAAAAGGGCATAGACTATGAGGAGACTTTTGCTCCTACATCCAGAATGACAACCATCCGGTCAGTTATAGCCATGGCTGCAAACTTTGAGCCATCCAACTTATCATCTTCATGAAGAATGCCAAATAGATCTTGATTGTTGCCAGCCATTGCAAATGGGATACCCTGAAAAAGAGCTGAAAACCCAAAAGCCTCAAGGCTATCACTGCAAAAAGCTGGCTGTCCAAAAATGACAGCAAATATCTGCAAATAAATATTCTGCAAATTTCCAACCCAAATCAAAGGGCAAATGCAGATTTGACGCAAATGTGACTATGTCAGACAAAGTTCACTGCAAAAACAGCAAATCTGGCAAAAGCCCCAATTTAATGAGGACAAATAGCCCAAAAAGAGGGCAAATGCAAAAAAGCCCCAAATTTTGCTGAGATTTTTGCAAATGTGACCCAATGTATGAGAATCTGACTCAATGTCCTGCAGAAAAGACTCAATGTCTGCAAAAATCTAACTCAATGTCCTGCAAATGTAACTTCACACGTGCAAAGGCGGTGATGCAAGTACGGAGCCCAGTATAGACAAGTAAGGAGTGCAATACAGAACGGGTACGAAGCCTGTTGTATGGCTATATGGCGATACAGATACGGATTTGTACGATTGTAAGTACAGTCGTCTGTACAGTCGTACAGACTATACGGATGGAGGAGCAGAGAAGCTGAAGGGAGCTTGTGCAAGTCCAAGAGCAGGAGACGAGTCTAAACGTGGCTCTGATACCACTGTAGGCTCGTTAGATGAAAGAGCAAGTGCAAGGTTCAAAGAGTTGATAGATTTAGCCGTCACGTCAACTAGTGTGTACAAGAAAAAGAGTACATGGTACTTGTAGCTAGACCTAGACCCTAGGACTAAATGTCCTAGGTGTCACATAGGACTAAGTGTCCTATGTGGCCTAAAAGGCACTGAAACTATAAGTGCCTATATCTATGCCTACAAGGCACATACCATGGCCTATAGGGCATCACTAGAACCACCAGAAGATGGCCTACAAAAGCGTGAAGAGCAGCCTCATGTGAAAAGCATGATCGGGTGACTAGGGCAGCATGATCCTCTAATAGGGGTATGAAGTCAATGTAGGCGAGAAGTATATACAGATGGCCAGAGTAAGTAGGTGAGTGATCGCAATCAAAGCGTATATCATGGTAGGTGGAGTGAGAACTCAG
Organism: Dipteris shenzhenensis; assembly: GCF_047967505.1. Taxonomy (NCBI): domain Eukaryota; kingdom Viridiplantae; phylum Streptophyta; class Polypodiopsida; order Gleicheniales; family Dipteridaceae; genus Dipteris; species Dipteris shenzhenensis. Next base: position 2,946,766 of record NC_141627.1, on the reverse strand, counting down.
TGGGCTGGGAAGTGTTGCGCGACTGGGAGTGGAAATGCTAAAGAAAAGATAGGTATGATCAGCCCGTGGAGGGAGAGTGCTATGGTAAAGTCAGTGATGCGAGATGTGAAGGCAGGGGATCCCATGATTTAGTCAACAACACTCGAGCCTCCCTCATGTGGAAAGCACTTGAAATTACCTGAGATGGGTCATCTGTCAAGATCATTATAAATGATGAGATCATGCATCCTGCTGAGGTCTAGTAGGGCCTGCCCATAAGATGTGAACGGTCCTCGTTTGTCAGCTGAAACCCATAGCATACCTGCCTCTTCAAGGTCAATGTCTGGCAGAAGAGTGGAATCATCCCTGAAGTTGAGGAGTGGTGCTTGACAAGCACCTATCCTCGCGTTGAAGTCCCCAACTAGGAGGACTTCTCCGCGGCTAGAGAAGTCAACAATGGATTGATAAAGAGCAGCAAATGGAGATGGCTCACCCTCACCTCGAATATCTCTAGCAAAGTGGGAGTTCTCAAGGGGGAAGTAGCAAATAGCAATAAACAGATCCGGGCTGTCCATGTGTTGAATCCGGATCCAAAGAAACCTGGAATGTGCATCTCTCTGCTCCACTGAGATGGCTCCCAAAAGTGTGGATCTGTAAAGGACTGCGACTCCTCCCGACTCTCGAGCCCTTCCTGTATCCCTTGTCTCATCTCTGTAGGCCGACTCCCATGTATACCTGCTGACTACTGGTAGTGGGCGCTCTGGACTCTGATGTGTCTCTGTATAAAAGACTATGTCATGACCTGTATAGGATTCTGAGAAATTCCCTAGTTCTGACCATAAGATACAATTATAGTTTCAAACGGTGTAGGATAGGGTCTCAGATATCTAAGTCTCATAGACCCTGCCTTCCTATGTGGGAGATGAGGTGGGTGCCCAACGGGGCCAATAAGGAGTCGTCCATCTCGTACTAATGTCCACTTTTGCTCCTTGCAGGTCTGATCCTGCTGCTATAACAGGAAGCGCCTCTCCTCAACCTGTAGTGGAGTGAGGTCCTCATACATGGAGATCGCTGTGGTTGGTCTCGTAAGGTTGACGTACGACGTAAAGCCGAGAGTCGTGCCTGAGCGTCATGGAACTGTATGATAAGGGACTGCTCTCGGTTGGGGTCCCTCCCTACCTGCCATGCTCTCTCAATCCTGTGCTCAGTCGTCCCTAGAGTAGTGGTCACGAAGGCCGCCGCATCCACCATCAATGCGTGGGATCCCACGTACTCTGATGTTGAGAGCCTTACTGGCTCTCTGCTGCTGCTCCAAGAGGGTAGCCGAAACAGTCACCCTTGCAAGTTCGCGTTTGGCTATGTCGACCCATTTGGACGTCTCCTCAATGGCAGATTGTATGGTCGCAATCTGTGCCTCCACAACTGGGGTGCTCCATGGGACTGTACGTATAGCAGTGACCACCTATTGGAGCTATGACATCTCCTGTCTGACTCCTTGAATAAGATCAGCCTGGTCTCGGATAGCTTGAGACTGCTCCTGTATGAGACACGATTGCTTTTGGGTGAAGCGTGTCTGCTCCTGTGTGAAGCATGACAGCTCCATCTCGCGCTCTCGGATGCTATGTACCTCCATCAGCAAGTTCTCCCAAGCCTCTGATGGGTCATCTCGTCCGTGCCCTAGTGGAACTTGAAAGGACTGTGGCATGAGAGTGTGGGGATGAGACTGGAGGCTAGGTGATGACTGGGTGAGATGGGTGCAATATGGAGATGATAGTGGCCTGGAGGAGGCGATCCCAGCAGGGTGTGGAAACGTGGGCTGACTGAGAGGCAGAGGGGAGAAAAAGTTTGAGTAGTGCGGAACAGTGTATGACCCCTCCAAAGTAGGTGTCATAATCGGAGAGAGAAGTGTAGCGGGAGAGTTGGAAGAGATGGTGTCAGTGGCAACCCCTATATCCTAGCGGAGGGTGGAGCAATCGATGTCATGGGTATGGGTATATCAGTGCCAGTAGCTGTAGCTACGGATGTAGAAGCTGTGGATGGAAGTGGAGCTGAAATTGAAATTGAGGCTGAGGCTGATGCTGAAGCTGAAGCTGATGTAGCTAAGACTGAAGCTGAGACTAAAGCTGAAGCTGAAGCTAAGGCAGGCCCCGCCTTTGCTTTGCTGTCAACTCCGAGTCCACTGTGGTTGTAGCGTGTGTTCACATCCTCAAGTTTCAGTTGTGTTTGTCTCTTGTTTTTGTTGTCGTCTTTCTTGGCGGCTTTATCCATATCTTTGCCACCTTTCCCCATTTCTTTTTTTTGGCTGATCCCGTGTTCGGTGCAGGTCTTAGTGCAGGAGCGGGAGCGGGAGCATGAGCCCCCCCCCCCCCCCCCAATGGCGGGAGGCACACCCAGTCATGGGGGCCGAAAATGGAGGGGAGTGGGAGAGCTGGAAGGAGGGGGCTGAAGGGGGATGAAGGTGGGGCTGCAAGACGGATGGTGGAAGAGAACGGATGAGGGTGGAGGGCGGAGTGGGGAGGGTGGCTGGCAGTGGAGCTGGAAGGTGGGGGGGGGGGGGGGGGGAGCTGTGAAGGTGGAGCTGCAGGGAAGTGGGCAGCGGGCTGCAGGGTGGGGCAGCAAGGAGTGGAGGTGGGCAACGAGCAGGAGGGGAGGCGGAGCAGCTAGGACGGGCAACGAGCAGGAGGGGGGTTGGAGCAGCGGGCAGAGCTGCAGGGTGGAGGAAGGCGGCGGAGGAGCTGCAGGCAGGAGAGCAGCACCAGGGGAGTGGATGGGGGAGGGGCGGCAGCAGGCGGAGCTGCAAGGCGGGCTGCAGGAGGAGAGGCGGAACAGCGAAGGGAGGGGCTGAGAGCGCTGGCAGGAGGGAGCTGCGCGGGCGGGGAGGGAGCTGTGCAGGTGGAGGAGCTGCGAGGGCTGGGGAGCTGCAAGGGATGGAGCTGCATGGGCGGCAGCAAGTGGAGCTGCAGGATGGGCTGCAAGAGGCGGAATAGGAGAGTAGGACCGAGCAAGGAGCAGAGAGAGAGAGAGAGAGAGAGAGAGAGAGAGAGAGAGAGTAGTCATGCAAGAAAGAAAGAAAAGAAAGAAAGTTTATTAAAGTCTTCGGAAGACCGATGGGTCTTTGAGACTGTGAAAATTTTGATACAACAAACTGTGGTAGTGGAGCTACTAAACGAGCGTCCATACCAATGCAAAAATGCAGAATAGCAGTACTAAGTCCTAAGTACAACATAGTCATGTCGATGGTCGACTATATATCAGTCTCAGAATCGTCATCAGTATCATCATCATCATCGGCAGCAGCCAGATATCAGGATGGATGAGGCAGTGGAGGCAGGAAGTCAGCAATAGAGTGCTGTCGGCCACTCAGAGGTGCGGTCCTGGCACGTCTCTTGATTGTAGCTCTGCGTCTGACCAAGGCTATTGTGACCCCCGACGGTCGGGCTCCAACTCTAAAGGAGGGGATGTCCCTGAGTGTGATCTGTGTGTCGATCCTCTGTTTGAGCTATCGAGTCACAGGCTCTGGGTCACGATCATGTCGAGGCCTCGTCTCGTGGGGGTCCATGTGATCTAGCTAAACGAAGTCCGTGATAGAGCTCTGAGAGGGATCAGCCGAGGAAGAAGTCTGCTCCTATCTCCGTGCATGAAGTATCCTCTCGCGGTGTCTAAGTGCCTGATGAATGAAACCTGCCAAACACCGCTGGTCTGGGTAGGAGAGGAAACAGGCTAAAATCCCGTAACTATCCCTGAAGAGGCAGTGGAAACGCCCTCGGATCTCATAGTACATAGGACATCTGAAGATGAAATGCTCCTCTGTCTCAACCTCCTGCATGTCACACAGTGTGCATATGCACCTCTCCCTGGGTAGTCGCTCTGCTCTGCCACTCTCGGTGCAAAGTTTGTGTGAAGAGACCCGAAACCGCCCAAGAGAGATCCTCAGGGAGCGGGGTAGGTGAATCTGTGTGTATCCTGGTGGGTCAATGAAACCCTTCGCTGTGATATGTAAGAAGTGATCTCTGTAGAAGCTAAGCTTCACTGGGAGTTCACTCTGTCCCAACTAGGTCCGAAATGTGTGTAGCTGTAGTAGATCCTCACGGATAACCTGGTTGACCTCGTGTGATAAGAGGAGAAAACGGAGCATCGATGCTGTACTAGAAGGGAGGTAGTCTATCCATGTGGAGCCCCAATCGCTCAAACCATCTCTCTGCACGTGCATACCAGCACCTCTGGTCTCCTCCTGCTGCAAGTGCCATAGAGGAGGATAGAGCTATCCATGGTAGCCTGCTACGCCCCGAGGTATAATCCCCATATTCCCTAACTCGGTACAGATTTGTGATGACCTGAAATGCAGCATCTAACTGTAAAGGGGGTGACCCAAACTCAACCTGAATGATTTGGTGAGGAACTGATGACTTACCACGAATCATACATGATAACATGAGAACCTGTAGCCGCTCCACACGGGCCCACTCTGTATCTGACAAGTCTGGCCCCCAAAAGGGTTGCCGTACCTTCCCGCTGGGCAAGCCAAGGAGTCAAAAAGCAACCCCTTGGTGCGTGGCTCCTGAAAGCGCAAGCGGAAGCACTACCTCTCTAGTCTGGCCAATGAAGCATACCCTCTACTTAAGCGTGTCTGCATTGTGGGTCTCATAGTGAAGCTGGGTCCGGAAAAGATAATCCCAAGATAAGTGTATGATGAAACTATCTCAACAAATGACCCCGCAAATATGAACTGCTTCTGACGCATGATGGCTCTAGATGTATTGAAGATCATGACCTTGGTTTTACCCAGGTTGACCTTCAAATCATGAGACTCACAAAAGGATTGTAGTGCGTCTAGGTGTCTTTGAAGCCCCTCTGCTGAGGAAGACAAGAGAGCCACGTCATTGGCATAAAGCAAAATCTGGATCAGCGTGTCCGCAAGAGAGCAACCTACACCTCCCTATGTCTCATCACTGTCTCAAGCTCGTCAATGTAGAGGCCAAACAAGGTAGGCGACAAAGGACACCCTTGTTTGACCCCGATGGTGCTCATGATCTCGTCTGTCCACCCGGATCCTGCCCGAACTTTGCCAAAAGCTCTCTCGTAAAGTGCCATGATAGCCCAAATGATCTCCTGGTCATAACCCAAGTCCTGTAGGTGCCGTATGAGGCAGGCTCTCGGGACCTTGTCAAATGCCTTGCGGAAATCCACAAAGCAACAATAAACCCTCTGCTTCCGTGACCTCGCCTCCTCGATGATACATCTGAGCGTGAGAATGTGGTCCATGGTCCCATGATCACGCCGGAATCCGGCCTGTCCTGCTACTCTAAGTCCTCGACACTCTGCAAGTCTGCTAACCTTGGAGTCAAGTACTGATGCATAAATCTTGGACATGACATGTCCAATCATAATGGTCTTGTAGTTCTCCGGGCTCATGGGATCCCCTGCCTTGTGGATGGGTGAGATAGTGTTAATGGTCCAAGTGTGTGGAAATCCCAAACAAACCGCTTCATTAAAAAGCTTTGCCTAGATTGGGGCTAGGAGGTTAATCCCATATGCAATGAACTCAGTGCATAGTCCCTCATGATCCTTCGCTCGGCCATTATGAAGTTTCATTACGGCATCCTTTACCCCTCCTCTAATGAAGAGGGTGCAAGATGTGGGACGAGGTATGTGTGAGGTGTTAGGGATTGGCTGATTTGGGATGTCATAAAGTGTGTGTGCATAATCAAGCCAGATCTGAGTGTCAGTGAGTGGTGGAGGGGATCGTCCTTCTAGAAATCTTCGCCAGAAGTCCTTAGAGTTGTTACTAAACAAAATGTTTAGTAGCTCATCCTCTTTCCAACGAACGAAGTCTAGTTTCTTCCTCCGTACCAGTCTACGGTATTCATGTAGCGTCTCTGGTGCGCTCGGAAGATTGTATTTGGTTTCGAATCTGAGTTGACGGTGTAAAGCCTTACACTCATCATCGTACCAACTATTATAGGGTACGGTTCCAGGGGGTGGTGGGCGGGTGGAGCGGGTGGTGTGGGGGAAAGCATGAATGGCAGTCTTGTGTAGTGAGCGGGTGACAAGGGCGATCCTCTAAAAGGGGTATGAAGTCAATATAAGCGAGAAGTATGTACAGACGGCCAGAGTAAGAAGGTGAGTGATCCCGATCAAAGCGTATATCGTGGTAGGTGGAGTAAGCACTGAGTGGGGTGAAAGGTGCTGTGCGAAGGGGGGTGGACATGCTAAAGAAAAGGTATGTATGGTCAGCCCGTGGGGGGATAGGTGCTACAGTGAAGTCAATAATGCGAGATGTGAAGACAGGGGATCCCATGATGTAATCAACAACATTGGAGCCCCCCCGATGTGGAAAGCATGTGAAACCACCTGAAGCGGACCATCTGTCAAGACCATTATAGATAATGAGATCATGTATCCTGCCAAGGTCTAATAGGGCCTGCCCATAAGATGAGAATGGACCTCGCATGTCAGCCGAAACCCGTAGCATACCTGCCTCCTCAAGGTCAATATCTGGCAGTAGAGTGGAATCATCTCTGAAGTCAAGAAGTGGTACCTGACGGGCCCTTGGCCTCGCGTTGAAGTCCCCCACTAGGACTTCTCCGTGGCTAGAAAAGTCAACGATGGATTGATAAAGGGCAACAAATGGGATGTCTCATCATCACCTCGGATATCTTTGGCAAAGTGGGAGGTCTCAGGAGGGAAGTAGCAAACTGCAACAAACAGATCGTGGCTGTCCATGTGTCGAATCCAGATCCAAAGAAATCTGGAATGTGTATCTTTCTGCTCTACTAAAATGGTCCCTCGAAGTGTGGATCTGAAAAGGACTGCAACTCCACCTGAACCTCGAACTCCTCCTATACCCCTCGTCTCACATTGTAGGCAGACTCCCATGTATATCTGCTAACTATTGGAAGAGAGCGCTCTGGACTCTGATGTGTCTCATTATAGAAGACTATGTCGTGGCTTGTATAGGATTTCAAGAAGTTCCCTGGTTCTGATCATAAGGTACCATTACAGTTCCAAATGGTGCAAGACAGGGCCTCGGATATCTGAGTCTCATAGACCCCACTTCCCTATGTAGGGGAGGGGGTAGGTGCCCTACGGGGGCCTGTAAGAAGTCGTTCCTCTCGTACCACTGTCCACTTCCCCTCCTTCCGGGCCTAATCCCTCTGCTGCAGCAAAGAGCGCCTCTCCTCAACCTGTAGAGGTGTGAGGTCCTCATCCATAGAGATCGCTGGCTGATCTCGAAGGACTGACCTGCGTCATAGAGCTGAAAGCTTGTCTGAGTGTCATGGAACCGTATGATCAAGGGTTGCTCTCGGTTGGGATCTCTTCCCACTCGCCATGCCCTCTCTATCCTGTGGTTAGCCACATCCAAGGTAGCGGCCACGAACGTAGTCGCATCTACCATCGGTGTAGCCTCAGTGCGTGGGATCCCACGTACTCTAATGTTGAGAGCCTTACTGGCTCTCTGCTGCTACTCCATGAGGGTAGCCGAAACGGTTACCCTTGCGGGTTCTCGTTTGGCCATGTCAACCCATCTGGAAGTCTTCTCAATAGCAGATTGCATGCTCGCAATCTGTGCCTCGACCACCGGGGTACTCCCTGGGATAGTGTGTATGGTTGTGACCTCCTGTCGGAGCTGCATGATATCCTGTCTGAGTCCCTGAATAAGACCCGCCTGCTCCTGAATGGCCCTAGCTTGCTCATGTATTGCGGCTCTGCTCCTGGTTGAAGCGGACCCCGTGTGAAGCGAGTCAGCTCCATCTCACGCTCATGGAAACTATGTATCTCCATGTGCAAGGTCTCACAGGCCTCTGATGTATCAGCCCACCCATGTCCATGCTGAAACTGTGGTGACTGTGGCATGAAAGTGTGGGACTGAGTCCGGAAACTGGACGGTGACTGAGTGAGGAACGAAGATGACAGTGGAATGGATGAGGCAGTCCCAACGGGGTGTGGGAGCGTGGGCTGACTGAGAGGGAGAGGGGAGAGTGAAGCGTAATGCGGAATAGTGTATGACACCTCTGAAGTAGGGGTCAAAAGCTGTGCGAGAGCTGTAACAGGAGAGGAGGGGAAGGGAACAACAACCGGCACCATGGGCATGAGTATGTCATTGATCGTAGAGGTAGAGGGAGCTGAGACTAGAACTAGAGCTGAGCCTGAAGCAGGGGCTGAAGTCAAAGTAGAGATAGAGATAGAGGGAGCTGAGGCTAGAGCTGGAAACGAAACTAAAACTGTAGCGGGAGTTGAGGTTGAGGTAGAGATAGAGGCTGAAGAAGCTGAGGCGGGTCCTACCTTTGCCTTGCTGTCTACCCCGAGTCCACTTCGGTTGTAACGTGTGTTCACATCCTCCAATTTCAATTGTGTCGTTTGCTTTTTTTTTTTGTTGTTGTTGTTGTTGTCTTTCTTGGCTTTGTCCCCCATTTCTCTTGGGGTGTGGGTGTAGGTCTTAGTGTCCGACTGGAAGTGGGAGCACCGGTTCCCCCCCCCATAATGGGAGGCACGTCCAGTGGGAGGTGGTGGAGAGGCGGGGTGGAAGCCTGAGGTGGAGAGGCAGCCAAGAGGTGGAGAGCAAAAAGTGAGTGGAGAGAGAGAGAGAGAGAGAGAGAGAGAGAGAGTTTATTAAAAGTCTTCAGAATGCCAAAGGGTCTATGAGACTAAAAAGAAACTAATATAATGAGCTGAAGGGTGGAGCCACTAATCGGGCATCAACACCCTTGACGAAAACAAAGGAAAACCCAAAGTCCTAAACATAATGGCATCGATACATAGAGAGAGAACTCTCTGGGCACTCAAAGTGGGAGCTAGTAGGGGCATCAACTCTAGGAGGGGGGTGTCGATGTGTAAGGCTGATGTGGTGGCATAAAACCTATGATAGGTCGCTGGCAACTATGGCAGATATATGGTGTGGACATTGCACTATACGGATGTTGTGGATGTTGGCAAGCAGCCTTGCAGGACTGCACGGATGATGAACTGGCAGCAGATGCAGTTTGCTGACATGACACTGTATGGGTGATGATGTGGAAACATGTGCAGACTGCTGATGTGGCAAAAATGCCATGTCGACCTGTTGGCTGATGATGTGGCAGGTTGCCGCCACATCATTCGCCTACATGTCCGTTTTTACTTGGCCCTATGACAATTGGCTAAATACATCATGCATCACCCACATCACCTGAAGCCTTACATGTTGAAACTAGAACTAGATGAAGGTCATAGTCCAACAACCAAATGGGTTGGTCATCCTACGCCCGTAGTCTTTATGACCTCTAGGGAGCATTTGAGCTTGGATCCAAAATCATCTATTGACATGTCTGACTCCTCCAAGGTCCCCATGTACCATTTTAGGAAGTCTCTTTCTAGGTGGTGATGTTTATTGCAATGGCTCCAAGCATCATGCAACATGTACTTCACAACCTTTTCCCTCTTCGTCCTTGCAGCCCCTCTCAATGAGAGCAGGGACTAGGGCTTCAACTCTTTTAAGTATGTCCTTATCGTGAAACGTGTCTATATTGAACCATGATCTTCCTAGTGGATGGATTGTAGAGCTGATATCCTTTCGACTCCACACCATAGGGGTGATCACGACACACAGCCAGACCCCACTCAGAGTATGGTCACTGAGTTTTCCAGCCAAACAGCAGTGACCAGCAGGACCCATGGAGGCGGATAGCTTCAAGGACCCGAGCCAGAGCTAGAGACATGTTAGACTTGTCGACGCACTAAGACACAGGGGACCTTCCCTCCATGCTCATCAGATCGGAGGCCCAACCCGCAAGAGTGACAGTGGCACTTATTTGCTGCAGGGCTCTAGCGAGGAGATCTATGCGTTCATTCGAATACATAGGGATGACTTGGATAACCATATGCTATTCTGAATAGGCAGCCCTTCTTACCTTCAATCTTGAGATGCCCATGACTTCTCCTCATTTAGGGGCCTTGAGCGACTAAGATATAGATAAAGAGTAACAGAGGGTGGAGCATTGACCTCCAACATTCTCCCCCAATGTCCACACTTTGGACTATTGCCTTGGTCCGATGCTGAGAAGCTTCAATATATACTCGTGTCTCCTGATTGAGTGCCTTTATGAAGATGTCTGAAGCGTTCTCCTTGGTCAGACAATATAGCAGGTTGATCTTGTTGGTGATTATCTTTTCCCGAACAAAATGAGATTGTACCTCAATCTGCTTTGTTTGAGCATGGAACATTGGGTTTTCTGCAATGGCCATGTAACTCTTATTGTTGCAATTTAGGATGGAATCCATGTCATCAAGGATCCACTTGAGCCATATTGCTTCACAAGTTGCAGTAGATTGCTTTTGGCTCAACCTTGAATTATGAAGTGCAGCTACCTGCCAACAAAGAATACCCAAAAGTAGGCCTGCAGCCTCCAGGGGTTGAAATCTCTTGCCTTGGTGGGTACTTCATGCAGGTACATGGCTTGCAAGCAAACTAGACAAGTAAAATCCCTTCCTGCGATGTAAAATGCGCAACCAGAGTCTGCCAAAAAATTCTGCCCACAGTAACAATTATTGTCACAGCCTATCAAAGGTTTGAAATGCACCACAATGCTCTGATTTTGCCTTAAGACCATAGACCCAAGTATAATTGGTGAAGTCATCTATGAATGTAACATAATAGAGATAACCACCAAAAGTAGGTGTCCTCATGGGATCGCAGACATCACTGTGTATTAGCTGTAATTTTCGAGTAGCTCTTACTACACCATCCTTCTTAAAAGGAAATCTATGCATCTTGCCAAGGATGCAACCCTCACATGCATGAGGAGGAGGTGACTTCAAATGAGGCAATGCATCAACCATAGCATGCTTCTGAAGTGTCATCAAGCTACCATAGCTCATGTGCCCATATCTGGCATGCCATTACTCCTCATTCTACATCGCAACAGTGGGAGTGCTCACTGAAAGTGCAAGATCAGATCTTTTCTCATAAATGTCAAGCTGAAAAAGACCCCGATGCAAAGTGCCAGACAACATCAAAGCATAGTCATTCTCTTTGACTCGGACTGCACACTTAGCATTATCAAATATGACCTAAAATCCTCCTCTATTTAGAGAGGACACTGAAAGCAAATTCTTCTTTATACGTGGCACATAAAGAACATTTGTAATTCTGAAATCTGTGCCATCTGTGGATGTGAGTATGATGCTTCTTAGAAGTGATATGCTTAGAAGCACCACTATCAAAATACCAACCCCTACTCCACACACTGAATAAGAAGAATCATTTGCACATGTCACCTTTTTAGGATGCAGAGATGCAAAACGGCTCTTCTTAGAAGTGATATGCTTAGAAGCACCACTATCAAAATACCAACCCCTACTCCACACACTGAATAAGAAGAATCATTTGCACATGTCACCTTCTTTTTAGTAGGTGGTGGATGTAGAGATGCGAAACGGCTCTTCTTAGAAGTGATATGCTTAGAAGCACCACTATCAAAATACCAAATGTTCAGTGTCTCATTGACACAGAGAGAGCATGCTATGGTTGATGCATTGCCTCCTTTGGAGTCACCTCCTCCTCATGCATGTGAGGGTTGCATCCTTGGCAAGATGCATAGATTTCCTTTTAAGAAGGATGGTGCAATAAGAGCTACTCGAAAATTACAGCTAATACACAGTGATGTCTGTGGTCCCATGAGGACACCTGCTTTTGGTGGTTATCTCTATTATGTTACATTCATAGATGACTTCACCAATTATACTTGGGTCTATGGTCTTAAGGCAAAATCAAAAGTGTTTATGCATTTCAAACACTTTGTGGCTATGGTTGAAAATGAGACAGGACCCAAGGTGCAGACACTTCACACAGATAGAGGGGGGGAGTATATGTCTTATGAGTTTGAGGCATTTTTGAAGGAGAAAGGCATCACGCATCAGCTTATAGTGAGGCTTACACCTCAGTAAAATGGCAAAGCTGAGCGCAAGAATTGCACTCTTATGGAGATAGATAGATGCATGCTTACTTGTAAGAAGTTGCCTCACATGTTTTGGCTTGAAGGCCTCATGTGTGCAACTTATGTTTTGAATCGGCTCCCACAAAGGCTTTGAAGACAATCACTCCCTATGAGGCATGGCATGGGAGAAAGCCTTCAGTGGATCACTTCAGAGTTTTTGGTTGTTGCATATGCCCACGTGCTTGTGGAGTTTCGACATAAGTTGTCAGATAAGGCACTTAAATGCATTTTTGTTGGGTATAGTGCACAAAGCAAAGGCTATCGTCTCTACAATCCTGCTTCTCGCAAGATTTTTGTGAGTAGAGATGTTATATTTTCAGAGAATTCAGCACATACACATGCTGAATCTACTATTCTTCTTCAGATGCTGTTTTTGAGGGGATGCTTCCTATAGCATTTGGTTCCCCAGCTGAGGCTCATGCTGAAAATCAGAATTTACAGCAACCTCCTCTTGATCCACATGCCCCGATTCAGCCATATGCTGATTTTGTACCTCCACAGGGTGTGGATGAAGTTGTCAGGCAAGAGATTCAAGAGATACACGCAGCCAAAACAGTTCCGAATTGGTTGCTACAGACTCTCAGGGAGAGTAGGCTTGAGGCACCTTTGCCTGACAGAACTCGTAGTGCAGTAAGGCACGGAGGGGGGGCTCTTTCTATTGAGACAGCTTATGCAGGTACTCTTCTTGATGAAGAAGAACCTGACTCTTTTGAAGAAGCGAAGGATAATGTGCATTGGATGCATGCCATGCACAATGAATTGTAGTCCATTGAGAAAAATCAGACTTGGGATGTTATGGATGCCACAAGGAAAGCATGCCATTGGTACCAAATGGGTTTTCAAAGTGAAACAGAAGCCAGATGAGTCCATTGATAGGTACAAGGCAAGGCTGGTTGCCAAAGGCTATGCAGAGAAGAAGGGCATAGATTATGAGGAGACTTTTGCTCCTACATCCCGGATGACCACCACCATAAGGGGTGACTTGCAGATGCATGCCTACAGTGATTCACATTGGGCTGGAGACTATGATACCAGGCAGTCCACTAGTGGTAATTGTTTCTTTTTGGGCAAAGCTTGCATTTCTTGGCTGAGCAAGAAGCAATCTACAGTGGATACTTCCTCATGTGAAGTTGAGTACAGGACAGCTTTGACAGCGACAGTTCAATGTGTTTGGCTGCGTCGTTTGTTTGCTGATCTTCGTCTCTTATTGGAGGGTCCTTCTCCAATTCTCACTGATAGTCAGAGTGCTATAGCAGTGGCAAAGAATCCTGTGTTTCATGCTCGTACGAAGCACATCGAGGTTCATTATCATTATGTCAGAGAGAAGTTGCATGCAGGCGAGATCAGTATGATCTATGTGTCAACACATGACAATGTTACATACATATTCACCAAAGCACGTCCACGTGAGAAGTTTGAGGCATTTCGCAGTGCCCTAAACTTATCTCCTTTTGGGGATTGATCACTACCTTGTACACCACATTGGCACTACAGGGGGGTGTTAGAATTATTATTATATTCTAGGCAGTGGCCAATGTATTGGAATAAGTAGGTTAGGGGCACTTTTCCCTCATTGAGGTTTTTCCCCCTAACCACAGTCCAATCCCTAACTATGGTTAGTGGATAGGATAGGGGTTTTGTCACTTAGACAAAACCCCTCACTTCACTTTTGTACTTTACTCATTCTATTCAGTCCTTCAGCTTCCACTCTTGCTTATACTCTTGCTCGCTACTCTCCATTGTTCACAACCCTATCTGACTGATTTTGGGGTTGGCTAGGCTAGTTAGGAGGGCAGTCAGCCCTATACAAGGGCCTCCTTGGGAGGAATTCAAGTATTCAGTCAGGGCACTCCAGTGTGCAGTCCAACATGAGGTTGGAGAGCAACTGGGAGCGCATAGGATTAGTACTGCCTAATCAGGACAGTTAGTGTAGTTGGCACTAGCCTACTTGTCCAAAGTGTTCTAGGTGTCCTAAGTGAACATACTAGTGTTGCCTTCTAGGCATGTGGTGGTAGGATAGTGAATCCAGGGGATTCTAATTTCATGTGCCACTGACTAAGGTTGGGTGCTGATGTAGATCTCCTACAATCTGTAGTCTTGAACCATTCAACTGCAGATGGTATACGTGCTGTCTTAGCAATGCTTTATGGCATTGCCACACCATATAATGACTTCGAGGCAGAGACCTAGAAACCCGATTCTTATAACAATTTAGAGAAGGTAATATATGCCATAGCCACATGGAGATTCAGGAGGTAGAGGTTTGGGTTTTTTATTATGCCAACTTTTTCACGGTGAGCTATTAAGTTTGCCTCTCCAACATCTGTCTGAATTTCTGTGGAGGAATATACGATGATCTTCAAATCTTAAATAATCTGATATGCCATATACAAAGCCAATAATGCTTTTGTCCTGCTGTGGACTTAGCAAAGTGTTCAATTTTTCTGCCAGAATTTGGAAGCTTGGTCAAGTATGTCTCACAGGGCAAGATAGCAATAGATAGAATATTTTATTGCAATGAAGGAGTGCACGGGAAGAGTAGAAGATGAAATTCAGGAACACATACATGAAGCCTCTTAACAGCACTGTGTGATAGCAGTTGTGGGCGTGGCCGATTTGTTTGTTTGAAAACAATCACGTTTCTCGCACTCTGCATGTAGTTCTATGGGTTGGAGATCCTTTCTAATCATGTTGGTAAAAATGTCCTACAGTGCAAGGCTTCCTACTCTAATCTTGCTACGATGTTCTAGAACCTTGCAAAAAAGTTGTTTAATTGCATTATATGCTAATAATGATATATATATGTGATTGTATCCAGATTTTTCGGCTTGTTTTCTTGGACCTTCCAGGCCTTCTTTTCTTTTCAACCTACAGTCTTCTTGTTCTCTTTTGGGCAGAAATTTATCATCAGGTTGGTAAACTGCCACCTAATTCCCTTTAGCAGAGTCAATTCCTAATTAGAGGCTACAAATTATTCTGAGCTTGGTGTCTTTTCTTTATATTTAACTTGCTCATTTTCCCTTACTGATTTTGCAGGCTAAGAGCCTACCAACAGATCATCTGAGACCTGGATATCTTATCATAAATGCAGTAGTTTACTTCATTCAGGTGAAAGGAGGTTCTTTCTGACACTTTTATCTGAAAGCATCTTTATTGCTTCACCATGTTTGTTTGAAGTTCGTGCTTGTATTTAGGCAGTATTGCCTCTATCAAGTTTCCCATGGCTAAACCTTACATGTAAATTTGGGATTTGTTGCAACCATGGGAATGATGGTAGTTTGCCTGCATCTTACCACTTTTAGGGTTGTTGAGTAGGTCTGCATCTGGATCTACGAGTGGATTCGTCCAAGCAGCATTATATCTTCCATAGCCAGGCTGTTCTTTGCAGGTGAGTCCTGCTTGTCGTCTTCACTGAAAGAACGAATTTCCAGGAAAATCTTATACTTCTACTCATTTCAGTATTCCATAAATGCTAACTTCTCAAAATTGTCAAAGGAACTGTTGAGCATGCACATTCTTTTGGAGAGAATTATAGCAACTAATCTTAATTCCTGGTTGCAGTTGTATCTTTAATTGCAGCTTTGGGATTCTTATTTTACGGTGGAAGGTAAATTTCCAGTAATAGGTCTTGTATTTTTCAGTCCCATGATACATTTTATCACTCTCTGACACGTTGTGGCTCTCTAGTTTTGAGTGACAAACTGCTTGTATTTGCAGGTTGTTTTTAGTACTTAGAAGATTTCCCATTGAGTCAAAAGGTCGGCAGAAGAAACTTCGCGAGGTATGTTGAAGTCATTGCCAATAAGCAGTTCTGGTAAATAGGTGCTCTGGGTATTTCCAATGAACATAAATCTTTCGTCTTCAACTTTTCATTTTGCAAAAATAAATGAGATTCTACTACCACTGCTACACCACCCTAATTTAATGTTTAACAAAAAGAACTCGCACTACTCTCATATAATCAAACAAGTTCGAGTTTAATATCTATGTTAGTGGCTAACTCAATTGGTGAATGCAGTCAAAATCTTTCGAGTCAAATAGTAGTGAAGTCAGTAGTTCATTGTTCCCATACTCATTAAATGGCATTGTATTCAAAAGCGTTAAGATAACATGGATGTTAAAGCTAATTACCGTGCTTTGTTTGAAGTGTGTAAGGTTATGTGCTGCACAGATGTTTTTCTGTTGCTTTTTGTTTTGTATGGTCAAATGGCCTTTGAAAGCTAATGCTCTGTTCATTAGAACTGAATTATATCATAAAGAATATCAAGAGGGCTTGTGATGAAGTTGTTCAAGAGCTTGTATTGGAACAGTTATATATGCAGACAAAATTTCCAGGACTGGTAGTCTATGACTATCACATATTCTTTTCTCCTTTTGTTGTTCTGCATGCTTGATGCAGTAGACACGTGCGAGGTCACACTTCACAGCCCTTCTACAGTTTTCCTCCCTTCACGACCTTGTATGCATGTCCTGCCTGCTGTCTCCGCCTTCTTGTCCTCAGAATCAGTTTCCTGCCGTATCAACATACACAATTCTAACAACAGTAAAATAATGGCACAAACCAAGCATGTGCAGAAGGAGGTGAAGACCATTCCCACTGTCCACATAGCAAATGTGTTAGCACAAAGTCCTCAGGAGGAGAGGGAGGCTTGGACTCAGCAGCTCTACGTCAAGGGAAGCAAAACTCAGGAGAGGCAAGGTGGTGGACTGCAGAAGACATGCTGACGACAATGGATGACTTTGAGATCGGCTGTGAAACACGAAAATCTGTTCGCTCTCAGCTGGTTACGTCGAATCATGGGCACAGGCACTTGATTTTTCCTCCCAGCCAACCTCGGTGGTAGCAAGCTTCTCAGGAAAAAAAATCCGATTACGTGAAAGCTTCAGCTTGCTTATTCCTAACGAGCCCCAAAATTCCCTAGATGGATCTAGTATGCCACATGTCTTCATTTTTGTAGAGAAGGGGGAAGGGGCAGATTTGGAAATGGGGAGAGAATAGCAAAAGGAAGGGAGGAGAAGAGAGGAGAAGGGGAAGGAGAAAGGAAGAGAGAGAAGGCTGAGGGAATAGAGAGAGGGAGAGAGAGAGAGTGTGAGCGTAGGCAGCAGGTAGCAGGAGGGAGAGTAGATAGGATTAGATGTCACATCAAAAAGTCCCTTACAATCCTTTTTGGGTTGACTTATATAGTCCCCCACAGTTCCCACATTTCCCCTACTATTCTCCCATCTATTTCCCCCTTAAAATCCTTCTTTTTCCCACCTTCATTACAGCCATCCCTTCCCAAAGAATTTTGCCTTCAAAATTTCCAAGAGGTTGCCCTGGATGAGAAGGATACAACAGAAACTGATCAGCTCTGTAGGAAATGCACATAATCCCCTTCTTCAAAAGATAAGTACCTCCTTTGTTCATCCGCATACTTCTTCTGCTTGGCTTGGGCATCCTGCATATTCCTCTTAGCCAACTGCAGAAGGGCATTCATACTCTCCAAATCATTCCTTGCTTGCTGATTTTTCACAGCCAAGTCTGCAACTCTGGAAGGCATTCCCACTTTGCATCCATACATAGCCTCGAATGGACTCATGCCAATAGAGAGGTGTTTGGTGCTGTTGTAGCAAAATTCAGCCAATGCTAACCATTTGTCCCAAGACTTCTGTGTGTCATGACACTAATGCCTTAGATACTCCTCCAACCACTTGTTCACCCTCTCTGATTGTCCATCCGTCTGTGGATGATAAGCAGTACTAGGCGCAAGGGAAGTACCAACTGCAGTGAATAACTCCTGCCAAAAGTGACCCATAAATTTAGCATCCCTGTCACTGACAATCTCCTGAGGAAAACCATGGTGCTTGAACACATACTCAATGAATTGCCAGGCAACCTGTGAAGCGGAGTACCGAGTTTTAGTCGGTATGAAATGGGCCTGCTTAGTCATCTTGTCAACCACCACAAATATGCTATCCCAACCCTTATCTATAGAAGGCAAGCCTGTAATGAAGTCCATGGCAATGTGAGTCCATTTGCCTTCAGGAATGGGTAGTGGTTGCAGAAGGCCTGCGGGTAACCGGCTGTCCACTTTATTTTGTTGGCAGGGCAAACATTCACTAACAAACTTAACCACATCTCGCCACAAACCATCCCAAATAAAGCTCTCCTTGACTTTTTCATATGTTTTTGTGATACCGTATGCCCTGACATAGGGGATGAGTGCATTTCCTGTAATACCATCAACCTGTACTTGGAGTCTGGCACAAGATAAATTCTGTCCCTGCACCATAACAGTCCATTGCGGAGCTGAAATCGAACATGTCCTTGGCTGGACGAACTCTGTAACTCCACAAAAATAGGAGCTGCATCAGAATTTTGCATGTATTCCTCCTGAATCCCAAGTATCCACTCCTGATGAAGCGTGGAAATGGCAGACAGTTTGCATGACCACATCCTGGACAAGGCATCAGCAACCACATTCTCTTTCCCCTTTCTATATTCAATGTCAAAATCATAGGACTGAACTGCAGCCAGCCATCTCTTCTGCTTCATGGATAAATTAGGCTGCGTTAAGAAGTACTTGAGTGTCCCGTGATCCGTTTTGACCTTAATCTTGCTACCGTACAGGTAGTGGTGCCATTTTGCAAAAGCATGCAAGATTGCCAGCATCTCTTGATCATAAACATGATAATTCATTTCTCTGGCATTAAACTTCCTGCTCCCAAAAGCAATCACACCATGCTCTTGTTTTAGGACAGCTCCTAAACCTTTGCCACTGGCATCCGTCTCAATAATGAAAGACCGTGAGAAATCAGGGCACACCAATACAGGTGCATTGCTAAGGGCATCCTTGAGGTTATCAAAGCTGAGTTGTGCTGCTTCTGACCATTGGAAGGCATCCTTTTTCAGCAAATCAATGAGAGGGGCAGCCCTTTTGGCGAAGTGCCTAATGAATCTCCTGTAAAAAGAAGCAAGACCCAAGAAACCTCTGAGCTGCGTGGTATTTTGTGGCTGCGGCCACTCCTTAATGCATTTCACCTTAGCTGGGTCTACCCTGATTCCGTGCCTGCTTACAACATGACCAAGATATTCAACCTCCTCTGCCATAAATGTGCACTTGCTGGCCTTGGCATAAAGCTGATGCATTCTCAAGATTTCTAGCACTTGTCGGACATGGTCAATGTGTTCCTGTGCATCCTTACTATAAATGAGAATGTCATCGAAAAATACCAGCACACATTTGAAAAGAAGGTGGTGTAAGATCTTGTTCATGAGTGCCTGGAAGGTGGCTGGTGCATTAGTCAAACCAAAAGGCATCACCTTGAACTCATATAATCCTCTTTTTGTACGAAAGGCAGTCTTATGCTCATCACCCTCTTTCATCTTGATCTAATGGTAACCTGACCTCAAATCAATCTTCGTGAAATACTGAGCACCCTTGAGTTCATCCAGCAGGTCATCAATCTTGGGAATAGGAAACCTGTTCTTAATGGTGGTCTTATTCAATTCTCTGTAATCGATGCACATACGAAAAGAGCCATCCTTCTTTTTCACCAGGAGTACTGGAGATGCAAATGGCGAGGTGCTATGAGCAATGAATTTTTTCTCAAGCAAATCTCGCACCTATGTTGCCACTTCTTCCCATTCAACCTTAGAGAATCGGTACGGGCCCTTGTTTATTGGTTTACTACCATGTTCCAGGACTATGGCATGATCAACATCTCTTTTTGGGGGCAACTGAGATGGCATATCAGCAAACACATCCCCAAATTCTAAGAGCAATTTCTGCATTTCACAATTATCCACATGGGGAATACCACCCTCCTGAGGTACAGAGACATTCAATGCATAAATGGCACTTTCGTTCTTGAGCTCCCTAGCTAGCTGCCTTGCTGAAATGACCTGCAATTTCTGATTCACAATGCCCTGCAATGTAACAGTTCTACCTTTGTGGCAAAACTCAAGAGATAAAGCATTCAAATCTATACTGATTTTCCCCAGGGATTTCAGCCAATCACAACCCAGGACAGCATCTATGGGTCCCATATCCAATGCCAAAAGATCACCTGCAAACTCATAATGATCAGAAAACTTGATCCTGGCATCCTGGCAACAATGTCTGCTGATCATGTGCTGTCCATTCGCGATCTCCACTTTCAGACCATGGTCTATCTCTGTAGCAACTAATCCCAATCTTTGCAATGTTCTACAATTAATGAAACTGTGAGTGCTACCACTGTCTACCAATACATGGACAGATCTGCCATTAATCATTCCCTTCAACCTGATTGTGTCAGCACTTTTGGCACCCATCAAGGCATGTAGTGAGATGGTATACAGTGTAGACTGGGCATCCCAATAAATCTGTTCATCATCCACAGGAACATTACCATTAGCATCACCTTTGACAGGAAAAGGCATTGTAGGTTGATGCTCCAACACAGAGAGTGTTGGCTTACGGCCTTTCCTGCTACATGTAGGCTGAATATCAATCTCATGCATCACATGAGTGGTTTGCTCAATAGCCCCACCCGGATCAAAAGGAAAAACTGTCCCCTTTGTGGCATCTGTGTCAGGAGACTCATCTACATCATGAACTCCTGTCAATTCCTCATGAGAGACATCATGGGGGTCTGCTACATCAGCCACTTCATCATCATCAGATACTTCAATTATCATGCTGAGTTTGGCTGAGCGACATTCTTCATTTTGCACACATCTCGGTGCTCAGGTGTCCATTTCTCTCCACACCTAAAGCATAAATTTGCCTTCTTTCTACTGTCCATTATGGCTCTGGAATGTTGTTTAACTTCTGATTTGCCAAAACCAGTGCTGGGTTTGACACCTGTCTTTGCATCCATGGGCCTGTATGGCTTTGCATATGGCATCTTACTTCCAGAAACCGTTGGATATCGTGGGAAGGAAGCAGCTGCTGGTTTGTTATCAATCCAATCAGCAGAATTTGTCTTCCTGTCAGCATCATAAGCAGTACCATAGAAGCTATGTGACACATGCTTGTACTTGCCAGCATATTTTGGCTCAAACACCTCAGCAAGCTGGGCTGCTCGCTCAATGGTTAGAGGATTGTGAGCTCTCACATCAGCAGCTAGAGAGGGATCTAAGCCTTGTATAAAACGCAGCAACTTCCCTTTCTCAGAAATATCCTGTACAAACAAAGAAAGTCTCCAAAAACGCTGCAAGTACTCCTGGACCGTACATGTTTGTGACAGTGCATAAAATTCAGCAAGGTACTGTTCAAGGATCAGGGCCGAGACGAAGGTCGTGACCATAAGCTCCTTGAACTGTTTCCAGGTGGTAGGCTTCTGAGGTGACTCTCGCATGTAACGCCACCATGTATGTGCATAATCCTGTAAATGCATGCCAGCAAAAATGATCCTCTCCTCATCATTCTTAGGGTAGAAGCGGAAATAATCTTCAAGCTTCGTGAGCCACTCCTCCAACTCATTGGGAGTGCGAGTGTCACCCTTAAACTTATGCACAGAGATTTTATCTTTCACATCTTTGGCTGCGTTATTCCTATAGTGACTACCAGCATACTCACGCTTGAAGCTCACATACTGTGAAAAGGGCATCTCATTACGAACATCCTCAGGCAAAGCCCTATATGAACGTAAGGCATCTGAAAGCATATCATCCATGTTTGCATGCTGCCCACTTCCAGCATCATGCTGGTTAGGAGAACCACTCCCCTAATGCATAAGGTGCGTCTGACTGAAAGCATTACCTCCCTGATACGCAGGCTGAGTCTGACTGAATGTATTAACAGGAGGTGTCATCGAAGCATGCAATCCCTGCTGAGTCTGCCTGCCATAAACATCTCGGTGGGTGGGTGGCATAGAAAAAGGTTGAGAAGAGGACTGGCCCCTCTCCCAACTGCCTTGAAACCCAACACCCAATCCAGGCATGCTCGCCGTTGGCAAAAATGTGCCAATGGGCCGGCCCAAAATGGACGGCTCAACCAATGAAATATGCGAGCCAAATGGAGGCCTGGAATCAATAAGAGAAGTGCTCGGCGGCACAGGCAAGACATCACCAAAATCAACATAATCCCCATGCTGGGGTGCATGCATAGAACCAACATCATAAGTGCGACGGCCATCAGCCATAAATCCCCTGTGTGGGTCAGGAAAATCACCCTGGCTATTCGGCTGATCCCCGTGCTGGGGTGCGGGCTGCTTACCCTTATCGTGCATACTGATGGCGGTAGTGATCTGTTGCCCAAGGTTCTTACCCATCTAGGTGATAGCTGTATCGTGCATAGCCATAGCAGTGGTGAGCTGCTGCCCCAACTGCTGACCCATCTGCTGAAAAGCCCCCTGAAGCATCGAGGCCAATGCATCTAGAAACTGTGTGTCGGTAGGCATAGCAGAAACTGGCTGTGAAGGAGATGCACCCTCTGGGACCGGCATGAGCAGCATCGTCACCGTGCTGAGATGACTCATCCGACCGGGGTGCACGTTTGGGTGCCATGAGTGACACGAGGAAAATGTGCCAAGTGTCGAAGGCTCGATGTAGAGGCTCGAGAGGTGTCAGTAAAGAGGCTCAAATGCAGTCGTTGAAGAGGTTCGAAGAAAGCTCGGTGAAGAGGCTGGAAACGGGGCTCAAAATGAGCCACGAAGGTGGCTTAGAAAGGCCCAGAATAGGGCTGTAGGAGTACCCTAAAAGAGGTTTTTTTTTTTTTTTTTTGGGTTGGTGGAGCTTAGGACAACTAAGACACCTAGGGTAGTCTCAACTAAACCAAACTGACTAAACCCAACCTTATCCAATCACTAACCTAACTAGACCTAACCAGACCTAAACTAACCTAACCAACCAAACTTAGATCTAATCAAGACCTTAATCTAAGGTTTTGGAGGCATGGAAAAAGGGCGGAAGGCGGCGGTGGAAATCAGCCTGACAGCGGCGACGGACGTTACGGAGGTCGCGGGCGTCAAAATTTGGCTGACTGCGGCCAGCTTGCAACCAGGGCTACGGACGATAGGTGAACAAACGAAGGGGTGGCGAGACGAGTGGTGAACTAACGGGCGGCGAGCGGGCTGACGACTGACGGTGGGCTGAGGGCTAAGGGCTGACAGGCAGCGGCTAACGGGCTATGGCTTGAAGGCGTGAGCGACGGATGAGTTGTACCATTGCGTGCGATGCCAAGCTTGGGCGGGATGTAGGCTTGAGCAATGCTTGGGTTCACCATTGAGCGATGCCAAGCTTGTGTGGGATGCAGGCCTGAGCAATGGCTTGGCGTTCAAGATTTCACCCACCGTTCATGTCTCTGTTTATCGTTTGCAGAGGTATGAGACAGGAGATTTGTTTATCGTCGATGATGTTGATTGCAGTCACTCTATCGATCGAATGTTGGCGTACCAACTGTTAGAATCCGAGATGAAGAGTGAAGGGGTGAAGCAAAGGTGCCAGAGAGCGGGGAGCTCTGATACCAATGTAGAGAAGGGGGAAGGGGCAGATTTGGAGATGGGGAGAGAATAGCAAAAGGAAGGGAGGAGAAGAGAGGAGAAGGGGAAGGAGAAAGGAAGAGAGAGAAGGCTGAGGGAATAGAGAGAGGGAGAGTGTGAGCGTAGGCAGCAGGTAGCAGGAGGGAGAGTAGATAGGATTAGATGTCACATCAAAAAGTCCCTTACAATCCTTTTTGGGTTGACTTATATAGTCCCCCACAGTTCCCACATTTCCCCTACTATTCTCCCATCTATTTCCCCCTTAAAATCCTTCTTTTTCCCACCTTCATTACAATTTTAGGGTCCTTCCTTAATGCATCATTTACCCCTCTCTTGGGATATCATTAAAACTATTTGCCCCTAGGCACATTTCATGCATTTAGGTCCCTTAGCCTTAGATCCACCTAGTCTGGTGCCATGTCACCCTCACCAAGGATCTTGACCTTTATTCCTTATTGATCATTCACATGAAGCCCAAACAAATATAATACAAACATTGATCCTTTAAAGGAAAATGTCGACTGACCCTTCCGAGGTCATGTTACCTCGACTTGAGCGTAACATTCCTTCCCTCTTCAGGCATTAGCGTCCTCAATGATAAAGTCTGGGAACACTCTCTGTAACTGGTATACGGATTCCCAGGTAGCTCTTGATAGAGGTAGACCATGCCATGCAACCAACACCGTGGGTATCTTTTGATTGCGTACTTGCATTGTTCCTCGGTCCAGGACTCCTGTTGGTTTGCGTCTTGCATTATCCTCTATCTCCTGAAAAAACACAACACCCTCGATTAGTGAGTCACCTATATGCAAAATTTTCTTTAAACGAGAAACATGAAATACTGGGTGCACCTTACAACCCTGTGGCAATTCTAATTTATAGGCTACCTTGCCTATTCTTTTTAGAATTAACCATGGCCCACAATATCGAGGTGATAATTTAGCATACTCTCCTGCAATCAAAGACTTAGAGTGTGAAGGAACTCTGAGAAAAACTTTTTCTCATTCCTTAAATTCTCTAGCGGATCGGTTTTCATCCGCATACGCCTTAGCTCTATCCATAGCTTGGCGGATGTTAGCTCTCGCAAGTGCTAGCATCTCCCGCATCTGAACCACAAAGTTCATGGCACTAGGCACTTTTTGAGGTATTCCAACTATAGTTGGATTCGTTGGCCTATAACCATAGTTCAGAGCTCAAACAGACTGAACCCTGTAGAGGAATGTTTTCTATCATTGTAGGCAAACTCTAACAATGGCAACCACTTGTCCCATGTATGTTGCCTCAATGACACACATGCTCTAAGCATATCCTCTAAAATTTGGTTGATTCTTTCTGTCTGACCATCCGTTTCTGGATGATCCCCACTACTCATTCCCAACTCAGTCCTTAGTGCCTCAAATACCGCAGTCCAAAAATGACCGGTAAATTCAACATCTCTATCTGACACTCCGGATTTGGGTAATCCATGCAAACGAAATATATGTCTAATAAACAAATCCGCCACTTGCGGGGCACTAACAGACTCTCTAGTTGGAATGAAGTGAGCCATCTTGGTAAGACGATCAACAACCACAAGGATAGAATCATATCCACCTTGTGTCATAGGCAGACCTACAATAAAGTCCATGGAAATGCTCTCCCACCTACCCAGTGGTATCTCCGAGGGCTGTAAAAGTCCGGATGGCTTCACCTGCTCTGCCTTACTTACCTGACACGAAAAACGTGTCACATATTCATGAATATGCTTTTTCATCTTTGGCCAAAAGAAATGAGATCATATGTCTTCTCGACTCCTAGATGTCCCGCACATGGGCTATCATGGCATTGTTGAATGACTCTCTGCCTGAGATCATTCTGATTAGGTACTACTACCTTGCCATTTCTTTTCAACATACCATCCCTTATGGCATATCTTGCATAATTTTGGCCTTTTCTGGATGCCAGGTCATCCTTTTCCCCAGGTTTGAACACATGAGCCCTTAGACCATAGGCTCTGGACAAACTCGTCCACCTTTTGAGTTTCTCTAATCTTAGTCATTAAAGCACTCTCTAATACCGTGAAACTCATATTATGCATAATGCGTGACAACGCATCAGCAACTTTATTATCCTTCCCTCTTTGGTACTGAATCGTCAAGTTAAACTCCTACATGAGTTCTGTCCACCTAGCTTGGCGGCCTCTCAAGTCAGGTTGTTTACAAAAATGTTTCAGAGTATCATGATCAACATCAACATAAAACTCTGACCCGTACAAATAATGTCTCCATGTTTTCAGAGCATGGACAACAGCATACAACTCTAATTCATGAGTTGGCCAATTTCATTGAGATGGAGAAAGCTTCTTGCTTTCAAAGGCTACTGGCCTTTCCTCTTGGAGAAGAACTGCTCCTACTGCAATGCCACTTGCATCGGTTTCAAGGAAAAACGGTTTCTGGGGATCAACTATTTTTAACACTGGTCCTAAGACCACAGCTTGTTTTATGGTGTTAAAACTTTCCTGTTGATTCTGTCCCCATATAAAAGGTACTTTATCTGAGGTCAAATCAGTCAATGGCGATACTATTTCGGAATATCCTTTGATATGCCTTCGATAAAATTGGACAAATCCCAAGAATGATCGCAAAGTGGTCAAACTCTGAGGGATTGGCCAAGTCAGTATCGCAGCCACTTTCTTTGGATCCATTTCTATGCCCTCAGAAGTAATTATGAATCCTAAATATTCAAGTCTTACCATACACAGTATAGTTTTCTTTTTATTTACATAAAGACTGGCTTTCCTCAAAGTATTGAACACTATTCTTAAGTGTTCATGATGCTCAGTAATACTTTTACTGAATACCAGAATATCGTCAATAAAGTGTACTACAAACTTTCCGATATACGGATGTAGTAAATCGTTCATAAGCATGACGAATGTAGCTGGAGCATTGGTAAGTCCAAAGGGCATTACCAAAAACTCATAATGTCCAAACCTGCTTCTAAAAGCGGTTTTATGTACATCCTCGGCTCTAATACGGATCTGATGGTAGCCACATTTAAGATCTATCTTACTGAAAATTATGGCCCCATCTAATGCATCTAGCAAATCATCGATCCAAGCCATCAGATACCTATGCTTAATAGTGATATTATTCAATGCTCTGTAATCTATACAGAGGTGAAAAGTATCATCTTTCTTTTTCTTTAATATCAGTGGCGAAGTAAAAGGTGAGAAACTTGGTTGAATCTGCCCCAACTTGAGGTATTCTTCCAGTTGTCTTCGCACCTCCGCTTCTTCGGTAAAACTCAACCTATAGGGAGGTCTATTTACAGGTTCTGCCCCTGGGATTAGTTTTATCTTATGCTGAACATTCCGCTCTGGAGGTAACCCATAAGGTAGCTCATTCCTAAAACAATCAGAGAACTCCTCTGCTATATGATCAGCCAGCTTGGCCATCTCTCCATTTTGGGCAACATCAGTGCTAACCGAAGAATCATCAATCGGCTCTACCGATGCTGTATAAAGAAACAAAAACTCTTCTTGAGCTTTTCGAATTTCCATCACGGAAACCAATGGTCCTTGAGGTATATCCTTTTTACCTCGTAAGACATACAGCACATCATTCATCTTGAATTGATAAATGTGCTTTTTCCAATCTATGGCTGGATTTTTCCTAGAATGCAAAGCCTTACCCAGGGCTATGTCTGCATGAGCAAGCTTAGTTATTTCAAAATCAAGCTTCTCAACATAGTCCTAAATTCGAAGCTCCAATTGGGTAACCCTTTGGTCCCATACTTCAGTTGAACTTCCGTCAACCATCCTGACTATATATGCATAGTCAGATGGGCTAGTCTTTAGTTTCAGCCTCTTTACAAGCTTGGAGTTAATTACATTGTGCGTTGACGCTGAGTCAAACAACACAATGACATCATGATTAGCTACTTGCCCTTTCATCTTAATTAACTCCGTATCATTGAAAGCTGTATATCCCGTTGCTGCGGGCTTTGACAGGATATTATCAGGTGCACTAGTTACTAACTTAGCAACAGACACACATAGCAAAAAAGATACTGACCTTTAAGAAGATCCCGCTAGCTGAATCTGCATCTGTTCTGCTCTAGGACTTCCCTCCATTTCCACGTCGCATTCTGAGACCACCATCTCAGTCATCCAACGATCTTTGTTTCGTGGACAATCTTTCCACTGATGAGACTGAAGGCAACCAAAACACAAGCTTTCTCTCCTCGCTTTTTCCCTTTGCTCTGGTTTCAAGGAAGACTTCGACCAAGCCGAGGCTGCCATTGGTGTTACATTTCTTTTCATTCCAATGGTGGTACTTGATTTAGGAGTCTCAATTGGTTTCGCCTGCTTGGCTTGACCACTAGGCTGTGAGGCACTCCCTTTGCTAATCCATTTCTTCTTAAACCCAGTTTTATTCGGGTATCCATACTGAGTCCCAACTTGCACAAACCCACTTAGTCTGTTCCCTTTTGCATCCTCATAGTTTAGGGCTATGGCAATTGCTTCATCTAGCGTGTTCGCATACTTAGCCCGAACTTCCATCTTTATCCGATCATTCAATCCAAAGATAAAATCTTTTACTTGGATTGACTGAGGTAGCGGTTCATCAACCTTTATTACACTTTCTCTGAACTTATTAGTGTATTCCGCCACTGATAAATTTCTCTAACGAAGGTTTCGATACTGATCCCAAGCTCGGGATGCTTCGTCAGGAGGTAGGAAGTGTTTTCTAAATTTATTTTTAAACCCCTCCCAAGTAGTGGATGCTACTCCATCTTTCTGTTGTTTCATCCACCACCTATCCACTGCCTCATTAAACATATGGATCCTTTTTTTCACAGTCTTATCCACAACCGTAAAAAATATGCTGTGAGGTGTGTTATTAGAATGCGTACATATACGATGGATATGATACTTTTAACACACATAAATCCCATATATTTTGATACTTGTGAAAATTATCATGCCCATTAGATATGGTTTGCATGGTCAAAGTCACCATAAACCATGTTTTTTACCAAGCCTTATGTACAACCGTAAAAAAACATGCTCTGAGGTGTGTTATTCAAATGCACACATATCCTATGGGAAAATTTCTTAGCGCATGCATCAATACCATCTATTTTGAGATGTGTGAAAAGTAGTCATATCCCCAGTCACCAACACAGGTAAATGCTGCCAAATAACCACTCTAGCATCATCTGTGGCCTAAGTGTTAGGATCTGCCGTAAGAAGGGAGGCATAGAAATTGGTGGCAACCTGCAAGACGGCATCCTGATGTATCTAAAGAACTCCACATGAGTCAACTAGCTGTGAGATGCTCTCCTTACTATCTGTGGGGCTAAGAGTAGAGAAGAACTACTTGTTGACCCTACCTCCGGTCTAATTCCAAAATGACTCTTCATATCATTCCCGATTTCACAAATGGTGAAGGCCTCATCCCATTTGTGTAACCAAGTCTCAATGATATCGGGACTACGGTCAGACATCCTACCAGAATACTTTTCTGGCCTATAATTGGCAACATTAGGCACCTTAGCCCTCCTAGGCTCGACCGTACGAACACTGGACTCCGGTTCCATCGGAGATTTATCTTTCTCTTCACGAGATGGTCTGGCAGACATACTATGCACCATTTTCCTGAGCTCAGACTGCCCTACATTTGTTTGTAACTGCTGCGCTAAAATCTGTTGCAAGGCATCCTCTAACATTGCAATTCTGCCAGATAGTGTATGACCTGCTGGGCGCGACACCTGCGGGGTCGGCCAGACTCCCGACTCTACGGGATCCATCCTGGAAGCTTCTTCTTCTACTTCCATTTAGGTCAATGGGTGTGTGTGTGTTTTTAAAAAAATAATAATAATAAAACACCGCTTGAAACTGTAATTACAATTCGAAAGTCCAACTTCCAAATTTACAACTAACAAAGCATATATCACAGTGTAACCAAAACCACTTTTCCCTGACTAGGGAAAACTCCTGCAATCCAAATTGACTCAAACACGGAGGCAAATAAACAAGCATATGCGCCAACAAAGCTTAGAAGGCATAGAGAGCTCCTTGGTTATAATTCTTGCTGCATGAAGAGATCAACTAGTCCCTATAGTCCACTCCAAATCTGCATTTATGACTCGTTGCACGTTCCGCTCGCATCGTGGTAAGCGATCCTTGGGCCACATTAGTACGACAGCGTGTGCTTTACGAAGTTAGCAGGCAGGCTTACCAGCGTTGGTCTTCTATCCATCTCTTCGTTATATGCTTTGAAACTAGTAACGAAACCATTAAACCAATACTTGGTTCGCGATCGCGTCAAGATCGGTGCGTAGGCTACCATATCATGATCCCGTGGATCCGGTAGTTCTTCCCAAACATCTCTGCGAACATCGTAATTAAAAGTAATACCAGTGTGGTCTTTGTCTGGTTAGCTGTTCACAGTAACGTGCATAACTCTACTGGCTACCTCACCTTCAATTTCGTCAACAGCTTTACGTGAACCCGGCCTCTTAGATATCGTAGATGTTGTTTGAACACATACCCATGCAGGTGATGGGATATCTCAAGGCAACCTGTAAGCAATACGTGCACGTAGCAATACCAACGCTTGGACGGTCGCCCCGCTCCTGGGATACTTTCATGTCCACAGCCCCTAGCCGAATCGCCTTCCTTACCAAATCCTGCGACAGCTAGTTCCGTGACCACACAGTAGCTCTCGTCTCACTTCAGAATCGTTACCCAGACTGACGAACTGCGAAACGACGCAACGTTCTTAGCTGTACTATCTTCGTCTTCCTTCCCTTCGTGATGCCAAAGGGCCCTAAAGACACCAAGTTGCAAATCTGTGATAACATCTGTCAACAGACGAGCTTGCGGGCAACACAACGGACCATCGCCTCTACGCACTGCTCTCCAACGACTTCTGATACGGCGCACCATAGCACACCTCCACACGCTATCACGGATTCCGAAAGTAACCACCCGTAAAGCTAACGTGTGCGTCAGTCTCTGGTGAGTCCTCGATCCAACCCAATCACGACCGCTCTGATACCAAATGAAACACGAAAATCTGTTTGCTCTCAGCTGGTTACGTCGAATCACGGGCACAGGCACTTGATTTTTCCTCCCAACCAACCTCAGTGGTAGCAAGCTTCTCAGAAAAGAAAATCCGATTACGTGAAAGCTTAATGCATCATTTACCCCTCTTTTGGGATATCATTAAAACTATTTGCCCCTTGGCACATTTCATGCATTTAGGTCCCTTAGCCTTAGATCCACCTAGTCTAGTGCCATGTCACCCTCGCCAAGGATTTTGACCTTTATTCCTTATTGATCATTTACATGAAGCCCAAACAAATATAATACAAACATTGATCCTTTAAAGGAAAATGTCGATTGACCCTTCCGAGGTCATGTTACCTCAACTTGAGCGTTATAGGCTGGCTCAGCATTTGAGTTGTATCATGCAAGTATGGCACGGGACAAGACTTCTCTTGCCAATTGGTTTGATGAGTCCCAAGAGAAGAGTCCCATGTTGACGAATGATAAGGAGAATCTGAATACTGAATGGCTGTACCAGCATACATGTGTACCTTAAGCTTTGACTCTGGCGGATCTTAAAATGAAGCTTGTGTAGATTTGTCAGACGAGATAGACCCCTTTTGAGGAGGACCATCCTGGCAGAAGCTAGTGGAAAGGCTTTTTATTTTGTGTGGCTCAAAAGACTATGAACCTCAATAGCTCTCGTGCCAAAATTCTATGACAAGGTGGAGTCTATGTACAAGAGCATTGTTATGAACCAACCCACATTTGGAACTGTGATGAGACTGGCTGCCAAGCCGCTAGGGTGGATAGTATGCATGTCTTGGCAAAGCAGGGTGGGGCGTGAGAGATGTGAAAGGGTTGATATTGTAGTCTAGAGTGGATGGCAACCTTGCATGGAGCGAATGCATCTGAGAGATGCATTCCAAGCTTGTATGTGTTTCGAGGTTTCAAGACAACTGCAACTACCTCCATGAATGTGAGCTAGAGTACTTGTATGGCCATCCAGCCCAGGTTATGGATAACTGCAAAATCATTTCATCTTTGGCTATTCTGCAGGAGTCTTCTTAACTAACTGATCCTTGATGGCTGTAAAGCCCACATTTTCGTTAATGAATTGATGCAGGCTGTTGAGATGGGTTTGAATGTGGACATTGCTATCTCATACCAGTCACGAACTCCAACCCTTGGACGTGGCTGTCTTCAAGGCAGAAAAAATAGCATTGAGAAATCACAGGCAGCTCTGGGTGTTTCAGTACAATGGTAAGGAGGTATGTGGAACAGGCTTTAGAGCCACAGGTTTTTGGCCTATGAATAGACTGACCTTGGATTTTGGGAGCTGAGTACATCAATGTTATGCTTGATTAATCATTACGGCGATGCACAGGCTACAAATGTAAGCTTTGTTAAACCCCGGCAACTATAGGAGGACTCGCTTGGACATGGCTAAGGTGGTAGGCAAGTGGCAGGGTTACACGCCAAGATCCCCATGGCAGTTGGCAGCAGTGGCGCACAACTGCAGGGGAGGCACAGGAGCATAAATGGGCAGTATAGGTCCAACAAGATCAAGAAGCCGGTGTGGGAGGCGGCAGCTAAATCACAAGCGGAGGCTACTTACATCCTTTAAAAGGAGCGACAACGATTAAGGGGGGAGGCTAGAGCCTGAGCGAGAGCCGGAGCTTGAAGGAACCACAGCCTTGATTGCTTCGTGCTAGGGAGTGAGGTGTAGACACAAAGCATAGAGCATGCAGCCTTGAGCTGTCTATAATACAACTTGGCTTTTCCTTCAGTTTACGTGTCGTATTATTTAATGTTCATTCCACATACATCTCCATATGTTTTTGCCCACATTACAATGACCTTAAGTTATTGACGCTTGTTTCCCTAAGCGTATAGGCTAGCTGGATAGACTGCAAGAATGAGCATCCGAGTAGTGAGGGTAAAAGACTATCAACATTTGGTGATCACGGTGGGTTGTAGTGTCAAAGAGTGGTGAAAGTTTTAGTGGAGTGAGCCTTCCGAAAATTCTAGCCACAAGAGCACAGTCAGGCAAGCCATCATATGAGCACCTAAAACCTAGCAAATGTTAGAAACGAGATTAAATGCCGGCAAAGATTCCCTTCCTGAGGAGACGAGCACTTGGTGTAAGGGATTGGTAGAACTTAGCAATCGGAAGACTGGAGATTAAGTCAGAACCTGAATGCAAAGAGCAGAGGTTGGCATCTAACAGTGGAGAACACGAGGTGCAAGGAGACCCAGCTAGAAGAGATGCATCATCCGACTGCGAGTCAAGTGCACATCGAATTGAGAGCAATATGCTAGATTGGAGGAGCTAAGAAAGACAAGGCGTGCATCCAATCGAGGTTGACATGCTAGATCGGAGGAGCAAAGGAAGAGCCCCTAGTCATCAAGATGTAGATTCGACCAAGAGCGACGCTAGACTAGAGGAGCAAAGAAAGAGTCCCAAGTCAAGACAAGTATCCAACCAAGAGCAACACACCAAATTGGATGAAGGGAGATGAAGTCCAGAGTCAAGGCATGCACACGATCATGAGTGCAAGCATGTGCGACAAGAAGGCGGGTGCAATCTAGAGCGAAGGCATGCCACCACCTAGAGAGACCCGAAAAACCAAGAGAGAATCCTTGATCAAGAAGCCTCCCAAGAGGCCAAAGTGTGGAGAATTGGATGGGCTTCACTCGAGAAGCCCCTCGATGGCAAGCCACCAAGCAAAAGCGAGTAGTCACCTACAGAGTCTTCTCCCCATGTGTGCCATCAACGGATATATAACTGAAGATGAGTACATGAACTACTTCCCGCACACATTGATAAGAACGACGCAAAGATTGTTCAACCAATTTCCCATTGGGCTTTTTTTGAGGCAGTTTTGTGAAGAAGTCAAAGCTCAATGACTTAGAAGCAAAAAAAGGAGGCTATTAAATATTTTGTATTATGCACAAGAGCCCTAGTCAATCAATTGATCACATTCATTGGAGATAGTCAACCCAACAAGAAAGTATGAGAAATTGCTCGATAGAGCTTTTGCTTTGGAGAAAAGTGGCACGGTGAAGACCAAGCAAAAGAAGAAGGTTGACTACAACGAGGAGGAGGACAACTTAAGAAGCACTAATAGCAAAACTCAAGAAGACGCTTCGAGAGTTAGGCATCCGAGAAGACTAGGACTGACATCTCATGTTGGAAGCTCTTGAGGCGTTCTTTCAAAAAGTCAATGAGGAGGATGTTAGAACCAAGCTCAATGACTTGAAGCAAAAGAAGGGGAGGCTATTCAAGATTTTCTATTGCGCACGACAGCCTTGGTCAATCAATTGAGCACACTACCCGATGATGAAATGATGCGTACATGGCTGTTCAACGGCTCATTGGAGATAGTCAACCCAACAAGAAAAAAGTACAAGGAATTGCTCAATAGAGCTATCGCTATCGAGAAAAGTGGCACATTCAAGACCAAGCAAAAGAAGAAGTCTGAGTAGAGCGAGGAGGAGGACTCAAGAAGGAAGCACTAATAGCCCAACTCAAAGAGATGCTTCAAGAGCTAGGCATCCGAGGAAGACTAGGAGCTAGTGTGAAAAATGCTTATGCAACGGTCCAACAGTCACACAAAAGAAGAGTGCCACACTAAATATCGCAAAGCTTGTCTAAAGCACAACCATGACCATTCAAAATGCTGGTAGAGTAACAAGAGGACAGCAGATTTTAGTCAGGTTACCCATGAAGCAAAGAAAGAAAGAAAGAAAGTCTATTAATGTCCACTAGAGACCAAAAGGTCTATGGGACAGAAAGAAACCCTCTAGTACATCTGCTTTAGGGAGGGCACATGGCAACTCCCAAGGAGTGCAAAAAGCCACCCCCATTATTTAGAATACCTACATGATAGTCTAGAAGAGTAAATAGCCATACATCAGTTTAAGACTGAGAGTCTTTTGGTTTTGATTTGAACTCTCTAATTAGTGCTACGCCTTCACGGTACACTGCCCATTTTTCCATTTTCCATCCTTTCAGGCCGCCCTGACTTTAGTCTTAATCTTAAGTTGAGCTTGTGTAAGCTCCTCTGCTATCCATACTTTGGTGCCCTTCAACTTATAAGATTGTCGAAGAAGCTTAATCTGCATATCTTTTGACTTCAGTGTAAGGATAGCATGACCTTTATAGTGCACACTGCAAAATAGAAGCTGCGTCATCATCCTGCTCATCATCATCCACCCATTCAATGTTGGGCAAGCTTGCTTTGATCTTTGTCAATATTTCACTATATGTGTCCTCCTCTTTGTACCAATCTTATGGGAGTCCCCCTATTCGAATCTTCAGTGCATTATCACATCTCGCTTCGTGTTCTTTAATCTCTGCTTGAATATCTGACTTACATGCTGTCCACTTCCACAATCACTTCCTTCTTAGCAGTTTGTACTTCAATTTGTACTTCAATGTGAGCAAGATCTTTGACTGTAGAGACTAGGTGCGGGGTAGGGGGGGAATCCTTACAAGATTTTACACCCTCATCAATTACTACTTGCTTACCAGGCCCTTCCAAAATGTGAAGTCGAGCCTTTACTTCTGCCAATTCCAATCGTAGCTCTCTCACTGCCTGCTGCAAATAAAAGATCTGATCCTGTTGCCCAAGGATGGGTCGTTTTGAGCCAAGAGACGATAGACCACCAAGTCTAGACCAAGGAAGAGGAAGAGGCTTTAAATTGATGGGTTGAGTGTTGGGGTAAAGGCACATTGCCTACCCTTAATTAAAGAATTAAAAGTTAGGACACCTATGACTGTCTTAAGACAGTCATAGGGTAAACCTAATCCTAATAAAACTAGAGTGAGTTTGTGGTGTGGCTCACTCATCACTTCACACCCGCACTATTGTGTCTCTCTCACTCTCACTCTCTCTTGCTCCCCTTCTACTCTTCTTCCCCCTCTCAACTGGTATCAGAGCCTCCCCTCCCAAGCCTCCTCTCCCTAGCCTACTACCCTCTCCGTACGGACGTACGGACAGCGCCGTACGACCGTACGTCGTCCGTACAGTCGTACGGACGGACTGCGACAGTAGCAGCAGGCGGCGCAGCAGTCAACGGCGCGGGAGCAGACCAGGGCGACGGTGCGGGAGCAGCTAGGGCACGGGCTGTGTCGAGGGCAGCTCCAGGGCGGCGGCGCATTTCTCAGCTCCTCTTAGCAGCTAGGCGAAGCTGCATCAGGCAGCTGTACAGCAGCTGCTATAGTTGCAGAGCAGCTGCATAGCTGCTCAGCGACGCTGCGCAGCGGCGCACCTACTCCAAGGGCAGCCGTACGGTCGACAGTCGTACGGACTGCCGTACAGTCGTACGGATTTCCGTACAGTTGTACGGACGACGCCGCCACACCTACAGGAAGTTACACAGATTTTTTTTTCGATCTGTGTGCAGCAGGGAGGTACATTTTCTCGGGATCTGTGTCCAAAGTTTTTTTTTCTTTGGATCTGGCTGTTGCAAAAGTACAGCAAGTACGAAAGTACAGAAAGAGTACATTTATTGTTTGGGGAAGAAAGAGAGGAGAAAGAGCATTCTGCTCTTCATTCCTCTTGATTCAAGGTCATTTTCAGTTCACAAAACTGTCTTATCTTGAAAGTACAGCAAGTACTTTTCATTCATCTCGTGCTTGAGGTGAAGGAACCACAGTGTGTGGTTGATTGCACAGTTATTCTGTTCTGGGAATGTAATGCCTTGATTTTGCAAGAGGACATATGCTATTACTGGGTTTGAATCTCAGTTTACAGGTGAGCAGATCATAGGGCTTTTGCCCGGAAGGTGATGCATTGTATGCCTTGAGGCAGTGTGGTGCCAGAGAGCACACTTTTGTCTTGATTTCCGCAGTGTTGAGGAGACATTTTCTTGCAGATCACATTTCTTGTGCAACACTCAGAGAACCTCAGTTGAGCCACGCTTGGCCAGGGCGCATCGAGTTTACTCGGTCCCTAACTGTCCATCGTTGACAGTGCTCAAAAGGTTCCTCATTGAGTGTTTGTACGTTGGGATCTGTGTATGTCATTTCTACACAAGGCAGTATATGCATTACACTAGTGGATGATTTTGTCAGAGAGATTTTCATATTGCATGCTACCTCAGTGTTGAGGTGTTCTCCACTTGATTCAGGTGTCAGATCAAGGGGCTTTTGCCCAGACTTTGTTTGACAGCACTTGGGTTACCGACAGAGATCTTCAGATGCATTTTCTCCCCTTGGTATAAGGGTGATTGCTTGGGATTTATCCCATTTACTGTTGCAGGTTTTGTGACAGGCTGAAGGGTCATTTACTGTTTTTTGGGTGTTTGTCAAGTGATTTCTGCAATTTTAACTCAGTGCAATACCTCATCTGAGGTGGGAGAAGTGATCAGTACAGTCAGTAGTACAGTCAGTACAGCAGTGTTTACAACAGTGTTGGTGGTTTTGTCAGATAACTATGCACTGTTAAGCTCTTGTTGAGCAGCAGCAGCAGTCTGAAATTACTGTTTTTATGCCTTTTTTGAGCTCAGAACAGTTTGTCAGAAGGTACAGTATTTGCAGGGACATTTACTGTTTTGCTGCAGATTTTACTGACAGTAAAAAAAAACAGCACCTTTGAGAGTGCTTCTGGCTCTTGAATAGAGCAGGCTTTTCTGAGAAATCAGAACTTTTTTATTCAGTCTTTTTACTTCCAGGGAGTCAGGTACTTTCCTCATCTGATATGGCATCAGGAGGAGGTGATTCTTCAATTCTGAACATAAAGAAACTGGAAGGAGCACATAACTATGCATTATGGGCAGAACAGTGCTTGAATGTTCTTCTGTTAAAGAAGATTGCTAAGCCCATAAGGGTAAAGGGTGTCAAGCCATCTGATATGGCAGCTGATGACTGGGAAGAGCTTGATCTGTCTGCGAGGGCAGCTATCATGCTCACTATTTCAGACACTCTTGTGTTCAATGTACAGGCTGAAAAGACCTCTTATGGTCTTTGGCAAAGACTAGAAGAACTGTATGCCCAAAAGAGCTCAGCCAGTAAGGTTTATTGGCTGAAGAAGCTGGTCGATCTTCGCATGAAGGAAGGTACAGCTATGACCTCACATTTGAGTGAGTTCAATGCTATCTTTACACAGCTGATTGCACAGGGGTTGAACCTTGATGAGGAGTTCAAGGCTACTTTCTTGTTGTGTACTCTTCCTGAGAGTTGGGACACTTTCAAGACCACCCTGTCAAACTCAAATGCCACTCTTATTTATGCTGATGTAGAGAGCTCTCTCCTTATGGAGGAGATGAGCAGGAAGAATAATGCGGGCAGCAAGTCTTCAAGTGCTTTGCAGGTACAGGACAGAGGCAGGACTCAGCAGAAGGGGAGATCTGCTAGTAAGTCCAAATCCCGTAGTCAGTCCCGTGGCAAAAAGGACATTGAATGCTTTTATTGTGGCAAGAAGGGACATGTGAAGTCGAAGTGCTTCAAGTTCATACGGGATCAGAAAGCCAAGAAGGCTGAAACGAAGGATGCAGGAAATGCAAGCAAAGGCAAAGGCAAGGCCAAGGCAGATGACTTGGATGCAGTGAATGTTGCAGCAGAGGACAGTGACAGTGACATACATGATGTTTTATGCTCTTCTGCTGTAATAGCACATGCTTTGGTTATTGATGGCCATGACATGCATACGTGGCTCTTGGATTCAGGTGCCTCTTTTCATGTTACACCTCATAGGGAGTGGTTTACTTCCTACACAGGTACTCATGGAGTTGTTCATCTTGGGAACAACTATGCATGTCAGATTGCAGGGATTGGCAGTATACAGATAGTACTTCCTGATGGACAGTCATTTATGCTTGATGGTGTTCGCCATGTGCCGCAAATCAAGAAAAATCTGATTAGCACTGGCTTATTGGATGACAGTGGTTACCACACCACATTTGGGGATTCCAAATGGGTGATTACTGATGGCCATACTGTAGTGGCTGAGGGTTTTAAGAGTGATACCTTGTACCCTCTTTATGTTTCCAGTGTGGGTAATCATGTTGTTGCCATAACCGAGCTGCCAAAGGTTTCATTGTGGCATAGCCGGTTGGGACACATGTCTGTTAAGGGAATGCAAGAACTGTCACGTTTGGGTTATCTGCCGCCTCTCTCTTTTTCAGATTTGCCTACTTGTGATCATTGTATTTTTGGCAAGCATTCTGTGACTCCTCATAGGAGGAGAACTCCTCAGAATAGAGCACCACTTGATCTAGTGCACACTGATTTGTGTGAGATGCCACAGTTATCACTAGGGGGTGCCAAATATTTTATTACTTTCATTGATGATGCCACACGTAAGGTGTGGGTCTATTTCTTGAAGCATAAGGGAGATGCCCTAGATGCTTTCAAGAGATTTGTCGCTCAGGTGGAGAATCGGACAGGTCGTAGGCTGAAATGCCTCAGATCCGATAATGGGGGTGAGTATGTGTCACATGCTTTTGTGCAGTTTTGCCAAGCTAAGGGCATCAAACAGGAACTCACAGCCCCTCATAATGCATCTCAAAATGGTGCAAGTGAGCGGATGAATCGAACTGTTCAGGAGAAGGTTCGATGTATGTTGTCTTATGCTGCATTACCCCATGGCTTTTGGGCAGAAGCCGTGCAAACAGCAGTTCACATTATTAACAGGTCACCAAATAAGGCTTTGGAGTTGAAAGTGCCAGAGGAGGTGTGGTCTGGCAAGCCACCCTCATATAAGCACTTACGGGTATTTGGCTGCGAGTGCTTTGCTCATGTACGCAAAGATCTACGCACCAAGCTGGATCCAAAGTCTATCAGATGCATCTTTATGGGATATGGTGATGAAGGTGAAATGGGGTACAGGTTATGGGATCCCGTTAAACGGAAGATTATACGCAGCAATGATGTCATCTTTAAAGAAGATAGTGTACACAAGGAACCCGTGCAACCTGTGGAATACAGGAGGGTTATTTATGATGATGTTGGACAGCCAAGAATGCCCATTTATATGCAGCAGCAGCCTGCTGCAGATCACCCTGTTCAAGAGGGTATACAGGCTGGAAATCAGCCAGATGATTTTGCCAATGATGTACCACTGGATATGCCAGCAGATGAAGCTGTAGCACAGCCAGATATGGTGGTACAGCCACCTGTCATTCATGAAGAACAG
The DNA here is from genome assembly GCF_047967505.1 of Dipteris shenzhenensis. NCBI lineage: Eukaryota > Viridiplantae > Streptophyta > Polypodiopsida > Gleicheniales > Dipteridaceae > Dipteris > Dipteris shenzhenensis. Next base: position 2,907,188 of record NC_141627.1, on the reverse strand, counting down.
GCTGGACAGCAGCCTAATTCGGAACATTTTGTTAGGAGGAGCTCCCGTGCACAACGGCCTCCTGTCAGGTTTGTTCCAGGAGCCAATAATGTGGCTGATTTTATCATGTTGACAGATTGTGGTGAGCCTTCCAGCTTCAAGGAAGCTATGGGAAGAGCAGAGAAAAAGAAGTGGGAGAAAGCCATGCAATCAGAAATGGACTCCCTACTTCAGAATGATACATGGGACTTGGTGCAGTTACCTGCAGGCAGAAAGGTTTTGCCATGCAAGTGGGTTTACAAAGTCAAAGTGGATTCAAATGCTTTACCTCGGTATAAGGCCAGATTGGTTGCCAAGGGATTTAAGCAGGAGAAGGGCATTGATTTTGATGAGATTTTTTCCCCTGTAGTCAAGATGACTACTTTGAGAGCAGTGTTAGCTCTTGTTGCTCATGATGACATGGATTTATGTCAGATGGATGTGAAGACAGCTTTTCTTCACGGAGATCTCCATGATGAGATCTATATGAGTCAGCCAGAGGGATATGCTGTTAAAGGGAAAGAGCAGCTTGTATGTAAGCTCAAAAGGAGCTTGTATGGACTCAAGCAGGCACCAAGAGAATGGTACAAGAAGTTTGATGCCTTCATGCAGTCCCAAGGGTATCATAGGTGTGAGACCGATCATTGCTTGTACACCAAACGGGCAAAGGATGGCAGTTTAATGCTACTCATTCTATATGTGGATGACATGCTTATTGCCAGTAAATCTCAGCATGAGATTAGTGCTTTGAAGAAACAACTGCATAAGTCTTTTGACATGAAAGACTTGGGTGATGCAAATCATATTCTTGGCATGCGTATTACTCGTGACAGGTCCAAGGGACTTTTGTTTCTGTCACAGAAAGAGTACATTGACAAAGTACTGCAGAGGTTTAAAATGGAGGGGGGGAAGTCCATTAGTACCCCGTTGCCTCCACATTTAAAACTCAGCAGTAAGGACAGCCCCAGATCAGATGATGATAAGGCTGAAATGGCCAAGGTTCCGTATGCATCTGCAGTTGGATCTTTGATGTATGCCATGGTTGCCACTCGTCCGGATATTGCTTTTGCGGTGGGAGTCATCAGCAGGTATATGGCAAATCCAGGCAAGCGGCATTGGGAAGCAGTGAAAGGTGTCTTGAGGTATCTCAAAGGTACCAAAGACTTGTGCATATGCTATGGTAGGAAGGATGCATTGGTGCATGGTTTTACAGATTCAGACTATGCAGGGAATGCAGATAACCGGAAATCTACTACCGGTTATATTTTCACATTTGCAGGAGGTGCTATATCATGGGTGTCTCGGTTGCAGAAATGCGTTGCACTGTCAACCACAGAAGCTGAATATGTTGCAGCCACTGAGGCCTGCAAGGAAGCAATATGGCTTACTCGGCTGGTGGGAGATTTGGGCATTACAAGTGACATGCCAGTTTTGCATTGTGATAGTCAGAGTGCTATCATGTTGGCAAAGAATCCGGTCTTTCATCAGAAGACCAAGCACATAGAAGTGAAATATCATTTCATCAGGGAGGTACTGGAAGACAAGCGTCTTGAGCTTGTGAAAGTACATACTGATGATAATCCTGCAGATTTGCTCACTAAGAGCTTGCCTACAGAGCGGTTTACACATTGCCGCCACATCATGGGATTAGGATGAGACCATTCTTACTTTATGGTCTAGTATACAGTAACTGTATATTGCTGTAATTTTTATTCTTTTCTCCCCTTTAGGCACATTGGCCTTTAGGTGGGAGGTTGTTGGGGTAAAGGCACATTGCCTACCCTTAATTAAAGAATTAAAAGTTAGGACACCTATGACTGTCTTAAGACAGTCATAGGGTAAACCTAATCCTAATAAAACTTAAGTGAGTTTGTGGTGTGGCTCACTCATCACTTCACACCCGCACTATTGTGTCTCTCTCACTCTCACTCTCTCTTGCTCCCCTTCTACTCTTCTTCCCCCTCTCATTGAGAAGATCGAGAACTATGCCAAATCTAGGACAAACGTTAGATTTAACTTTTATGAAGAAGAGGGTCATGTAAAAAACAAATTCAAGTTACGGCAGGAATACATCAAACATCTTCAAAACAACTTGATACAAAGGGAAGTAGACTGGTTACAAGCATAGAAAAGATGCAACCAAAAGGGAAGGATATCAATAGGACGGACAAAATCCAAGCCACATCTTAAATAGGAAGGGAATTGAAAGGGAAGACTCCCATAGTAGAATTCCAAGAGAATATCAAGCATACTCCAAAACAGATGTAGGCCCAGGAAAAGGAACAAGTGTCAAATGTATCATCAAGCGCCGCACACAACTCAGAGCCAAGCCAAGGCATGGAACGGAGCAATGAGCGACAAAAGCATGGGAAATGTTCAGAGATTTGAAGATTAGCATAACAGTGGAGGAGCTATTGCAGCTGGCTCTACTGTTGTGAATTTTTTGCAAGGCAATTTGCACCAGGCCAAGACCTATAATTGACTCATTTTTTCACGACTCCAATGATCGACACAGCGGTGGTAGAGAGGTAGTACCCGTGATCACGATCAAAATGAAGCAAAACACACAAGGGGTCATCATAGATGGGGGATCGGGAATCACACTATCTCCGAAAGTTTGGTCAAAAGACTGAATGTAAAAAATCTGAAGCCATCTCCTTTCAAGGTAAGAATTGCGGACTAGAGGCCAATGGGTCCCCAGGGAATGATTTTCGAGGTAGTAATTACAATAGGGGGAATCCTTTACACAGTGAGCTTAATTGTCATACCCATGGAAGAGAACGCCTACTTGTTACTTTTGGGCATGTCTTTGGTCAATAGTGCCAAAGTACTTCATGATTGCGGGTTGGAAGTTGTGACAATCAAAACGTGAGGAGACAGAGCTCAGATACCAAGAAACCCTAGTAGGATTCTAAGAAACTATTGACCACAAGACCCTAAAATGGAAGACCAATTCCTACAAGCTATATAAAATGAGGTTCAGGGAGATGAACATCTTACTTGTGGGTGAGATTGACATCTTCCAAGTGGCAGCTGAAATCAAGCAAAGGCAAAGAGAGGAGCAGCTAGCAATGTAGAAATATATGTACCCCGAGCAACTCCCGAAAAATGTAACGGGAAAGAGAAAACTAGGCGAGCCTAAGGTGACGATCAGTCAACTGGGCACATAAAATCTAGCCCTCGAGCCAACACAAGAGCTGAAGTTGGGCACAAAGGAAGAACCTCGAACTGCAAGGGTAAGTGAAAATGTGATGACAGCTCAACTCCAGAAGATAAATCGTTTTTCACAAGCTTCAAAGACGTCTTTGTGTGGAGCTACACCGACTTGGGAGAAGGGTCTCTCGAGATATAAAATTAGTAGCGAATGCCAAACCAGTGTGCCAATAGAGATAATAATCAATCCCAACTATGCCAAGTAGGTAACGGCCAAGCTCGCAAGATTCATCTGTGCAATCGATAGGAGTGATTGGCTCTTCCCAATTGTGGTGGTCCCAAAAAAAATCAGGAAGCTTTGAGTATGTGGGGATTACAAGAAGTTGTATGTTTAGACTACACTAGATCCATTCCCTATTCCTTCACAAACAAAAACAACATCTTGGACCAGGTAACTGGCCACAAAATGTACTCGTTCATGGATGGGTACAACCTCTACAATCAAATCTTCTTGGCACCAAAAGATCAACAAAAGATGGCTTGCATCATCGAGTGGGGTGCATATGCCCGTATGATCATACCGTTCAAGTTGAGGAACACACCAACAACTTTTCAAAGAATCATGGTGGAAACTTTCAGCGAGTATCTTGACCAAGTTCTAGATAGCAAGCGTCTCTCCTGCCTCGAAAAAGTCTTTAAGAATTGCCAAGAAGTACCGATCTCCATAAATCCAGTGAAATGTATTTTTTGCATAGGAGCTGGCATTTTGCTTGGGCATATTATCTCTAAGGATGGGATTAAAACCAAGAAGCCCGTAGCACTTGGCAGAGGTGGACACAGGATCTCAGGTGAGGCAGCCAGTTTGGGAGATTATTAGCAGCATCGTCGAATGGCACATTTGGACCTCGCGCTGCGCGCAAATCCTCGGAGGTACCTCTCTTTCGACTGCCCAGGTCATGGCCGACATCTGGAGCGAGATTATCCACACGCTCAGAGGCCAGTGGGACCAGATCCAAGGGGATTCCCAGGCTGGCCAGGAGAAGCAGAGACGATTCCTCCGTGATTGGGATACGCAGGGCCTCTTCTTCGAGCATACATCTCAGGGCCTTCAATGGCGCTACTCACCGCCTCTCTGGCTGTTTATTCACACCCGCCTGATCCCTCCGTGAGAGAGAGCTTTTTGTTTCCTCTTAGGGCTGCGTCCGATTTGTGAACGCAGCCCCGTCAGCTGCAAAACTGACCCCATGTATTCTTGTTTTTTCGAAGTAATATAATCAGCACTGTTTTTTCGGGGGGAAAAAAATAATAATAATTAAATATATATATATATATATATATATATATATATATATAGTAGCTAGTCCTTGCTATGTGTGATGGAGTTTATGGTTTTCAACCTTTTGATCGAAACTGCATCCTGGATTCATCTAGATGCATTGGCTTAGGATCAGATTACAAGCCGAGATATGTTCAGGAGACTATGTCACCTCCATGCATGAGTTCTATTAGTGTTGGGATCTTGTCTCATATGTCACAAGTCATCTTTGAGACAGTCCTCTGTGTGAGTAACTCTCAACGGAAAGCAAGTGTTGGCTAGCTTGATTTGACATAGGACTGGCAGTTATAAAATCAACAATGTGTTTCACGTATCTACAAGATATAGAGGCTGTGCTAGGAGCTGTCTTCGGTCCTTTACAAGAGTCCTTAGTTCACAATTAGATGTTGTCTTCCATTCTTGAATATTTGTGCTCAGTTCGGCACAATGTTCTGTATGTTCTTTAATTTCTCCTGTTTAACTTTTCTTGTGATTCATTTCTGATTCATAATTTCCATGATCTTCCAACAATACTTTCTAGTGTGAATGTTTATTTTGGTACAAGTTTGTAAGTTGGTTGTTTAAAAAATGAAGTTTCCAACGGGGCCAACTGGTTTTCTGAGCGCAGCATGCTTGGTCTCCTCTTTCAGTTCCTCCATGTTGCCCCAGGTCCTTGCTTTTGCCAAATATTGTGTTAATAAATTTCAAATATTTGTGCTCGGTTTGGCACAATGTTCTGTATGTTCTATTTCTCCTGTTTTACTTCTCAATTTCCATGATCTTCCAACAATACTTTCTAGTTTGAATGTTTATTTTGGTACTAATTTGAGTCACACGTTTGTAAGTTAGTTGCTTCAAAAATAAGTTTGCAACCGTGGACCGGGCCAACTGGTTTTCTGAGCATGGCTTGCTTGCTCTCCTCTTTGAGCTCCTCCATGTTCACTCAGGTCCTTGCTTTTGCCAATTTTTGTGGTAATAAATTTCAACATGGAGGGGAGCTTTGTTTTCTTGATGCAGGCCTGTTGAGTTTCATGCTTTCAAGGCTTCACAACTTTGGTCACATCCGTTTTTCGCTTGAAAATTCTCTCCCCGCTTCCCCCCCTTTCCTTTTTTTCTGATGCAGTCCCCTGCATCTCTTTTTAGCACTGAAGAGATAACATATGATTGTGTGATGATAATACCCCAAAGATCTGTGTTTGCCTGAGGCTATCAAGGTGACTAAATCTGTTCCCATTCCCATTCATGTCAAATGCTTCAATTCCATCATGATAAGGGGTTGGAGTACCTCGTGGTAGTAGGCAGGCTGGTTAAGGGCATATTCCCACTACCAGTTAAGGATGACTAGTTAAGGATTTTAACAGAAGTGTGCATTCTGATTGCAAATTGGTCCAGTTATCTTTAATCTCTTAACATCATGTTAAAGATGCTTGAAATTTTAATGCCTGGAAAATAGGTACTTTAAAGGGCCTTTTGTGAAGGGATACAAGTTGAGATACAGAAAATAAGGTCTAATTTAACTATGGTCTGTGGGAATGCTACTTCACTTGAGATTTTGTTAGGGTCAAGACTAAATTGAAACTATACATCTGGGTATTTGTTTGAAAGCCCTAGATGCATTGTGATTGCAAGCTCAGAGAATGGACTCATACTGTAAAGATTAACTATTTTGTGCGAAAAAAGATCTGAAATTTCTTACTAGGATCACTTTATGCATAATATAGTGGGTACCATGGAAATGGAATTGTGTTGTTAAAAGTATCTGTAGTTCACTAACATAATGGTAGGTTGGAAAAGGCCCTAATAAAGATGCACTCATTTTTTTTGGCTGGTGAATCTTGTAAGCTGCTCGCAGAAGTATCTGCTTGAAGAATGTTCAAAACCACCCAATCCTGGAGTACAAATTGGGTCTACTACATCTAGTGAATGTATTTGAAAAAAAAGGGCTTTGAGCATGTCTTAAGTGGGATCTTTTTTTGGCAGGTTGGATATGTCACAGCAATTTGTTGCACATGCTTTATCATTAGAACTGTTGTGGTAAGTCTAATTCTAATGCAACTTCACGAGAAAGATCAAGCGGATACATATTTGCAAAGGTTAAGTGTCCTTGGTGTGGACTTTGCAGGTGGCATGGTCTGCATTTGATAATGCGGCAAATGTAGATTCGCTGAATCATCCAATCCTAAATCTTTTCTATTATATGGTAATTTTACATCCTGATATTCTAAGTTTCTTGCACAGATATATAAATGCACACAAACCACGTCCAAAAGTAGAACTCAGGAACCATGTCGCCAAAAATCAAACTGCTTATTGTGTGATTTATTCTGATAAGAGGCTGTATACGTTCCTATTGAAGTTTATATTGGGATGGTGAAGCTTTGAGTATGCTCGTTTATTATATATAAAATTTGACAGCATTCAACCATGTTTTATTTTGAGCAGCTTGTGGAGATTGTTCCATCTGCACTCGTTCTATTCATTTTGCGTAAGCTGCCTCCAAAGCGTTTGTCAGTTCAGTACCGTCCTATTCAATAAGTAACCCCGTTTTACTGAGAGGATGAAAGTTGCTTTACATATGCAACAAGCAAAACCTTTGGACATTCAGGATTGTCTCTATGTCCATCTGTCAAATTCCAGGGATGTCCTATTCAGTAAGTACCCTCTTCCAATGTGACAGGATGAAAATTGCTTGAGATATGCAACACGACAGGAAAGTGACTGCTCAATGCTATCTGATATTGTCTTCTGAATTGGCTTGAAATCCAATTCGTATCTTAGCTGCTATATGGATGGGATATGGATTTGCCATTGCATAATTTGGAGGATCATTATTGCAACAGTCTCACAGAAGCCACTTTTTTCTGTAAGACCTAAAGGTCCGAAATTTTGAATACAGTTCCTGCAGTAGTTTTTTGGCTGCAACAACCAAGAGAGATTAATTGAAATACATGCCAAGCACCGGAAAGTGTCATTGTTTTATTGATTTGTAACAAGAAAGGCGATTCTCTTCTGTTTCTTCATCTCCCACAGGACAAGATTTTGTATGGGCTACCATAGATGAAGCGTCAGTCAGTCAAAGATATTCTGGTATTAAACAGCTATAATATGATTGTGTTTTATACAGAATATAGCCATGGGGAATTACTCCATATCATGCTAAGACCTTTGCTTGCAGTAATTGAAATAGATTGAATAAATTTTGTGGGAAGACAGATCCAATTATGGTAAACACAACTTGCTTTTCTGGAAATTTCTAGGTCATTGATTTGGATGTATACTTTGATAACACATCGTTGTTCCTTCCACATCACGTTGGGGTGTTCTAGGCAGAACAATTTAAAGGACATTTTATTATAATGAGTCTATCTCCTCTTATTGTACCCTATCGGATAATAAAAAGAAGAAAGGAAAGTTTTTTTTTCCCGGAAGAAAAGGGAAATTTAAATTATGATAAAAGAAAAAGATACAATGAAAAGGAGAATACAGCTCTCATGGAGCAGCGTTCAGCAATTGGCTTTTAAATCAATAGCAGGGTCCCTTGAGGAGAGATACTGCAGGAGATCCAAAATTCGAAGTGCACTTGCTTATGAAAATGAAAAGGGAGTGGGATGTGCCGGACACATAATGCCACAAGCTACGAATGCTTGAACAGCCCCATAACAAATGGAAATGGCAGTTTGCAATGCAATAACCTCCATAGTAGAAACTAAACCGTGACGTGGCATGAAAAGCAAAGCGCAATGTTGGCATTTGGTATTTTCAAATATGGAGAATCATCAAGCAAAATACACATCGACTTACAAAAGGAATTTGGCCACCTTAAGAATTTGTAAGGGGCCTGAGTAATATGAGAGATTATAGGGAGGAGCTCTCTCTCTCTCTCTCTCTCTCTCTCTCTCTCTCTTTAGTTGTCTTGATAGATGGCCCGCCTCAAGTGGTCTCACATGCTTTTCATATGGAGGCGGCTCTAGCATTGTTGATTACATCATGGAATTCCCTGCCTTCACATCTCACATCACCGATTTACTGCGGTACCTCTTCGCCTAGGAGTTGATCATACCTTATTCTTTAGTATTTTCACTTCCCGCCGCACATCTTCCACCCTACTGATTTCTTACTTCACCTATCATGACCTATGCTTTGACCATGATCACTTACCTTTTTACTCGGGCCGTTTGTACATACTTCTCGCTTATTTTGACTTCATACCCCTATTAGAGGACCACACTATCTTGATCACCCACTCACTACTCGAGGCTATTCTTCATGCTTTCCCTTACACCACTCGCTCCACCTGCCTATCACCACTTAGGACCGTACCTTATAATAGCTGGTGCAATGATGAGTGCAAGGCTTTACATCGTCAGTTCAGATTCAAAACGAAGAACTATCTTTTGTGCGAACTAGAGACGCTACGCGGGTATCGTCGACTGGTTCGTAGAAAAGAAACTAGATTTCATTCGTTGGAACGAGAAGGAAATACTGAACATTTTGTTTAGTAATAACTCTAAGGACTTTTGGCAGAGATTTCTAGAGGGGCAATCTCCCTCATTACTAACTGACACTCAGGTCTGGCATAACTATACACGCACACTATACGACATTCCAAATCAACCAGTCTCTGATCTCTCACATTTGCCACAATCCACATCCTATATCCTCTTTACTAAGAGGGGGGTGAAGAATGCCATAATGAAACTTTGTAATGGTCAAGCAAAGGATCGTGAGGAGCTATGCACATTGCATATGGGATTAACCTCTTAGCCTCGATATTAGTAAAGCTCTTTAATGAAGCTGTTTGTTTCGGGTTTCCACGCACTTGGATCGTTAACACTATTTCACCCATCCACAAGGCAGGGGATCCCATGAGCTCGGAGAATTACAGGACCATTATGATTGAACATGTCATTCAAGATTTATGTCACTGCTTGATTCTGAGGTTAGACGATTTGCAGAGTATCGAGAACTTAGAGCGACAGAACAGGTTGGATTCCGACGGGATCATGTAACCATGGATCACATTCTCACGCTCAGGTGTATCATCGAGAAGATGAGGGCATGAAAAAAGAGGGTTTATTATTGCTTTGTGGATTCTCGCAAAGTATTTGATACAATCTCGAGAGCCCGTCTCCTCTGGCGCCTACAGGATGGGCAGGGTCTAGGTGGACAGACGAGATCATGAGCAATATTGGGATCAAACTAGGGTGTCCTTTATCTCCTACCTTGTTTGACCTCTATATTGACGAGCTCGAGACAATAATGCAGACACAGGGGGGGATGGATGCTCTCTTGCTGGCACTCTGATCCAGATATTGCTATATGCAGATGACGTGGTACTGTTGTCTTCCGCTCCAAAGACACCTTAACGCATTATAGTTTTTTTTATAATCTCATGATTTAAAGGTCAACCTTGGTAAAAGCAAGGTTATGATCTTCAATACATCTCGAGTCGTCATGCACCAGGAGCAATTCACGTTTGATGGGTCACTTGTTGAGATAGTTTCATCGTACACGTATCTTGGGGTTGTCTTCTTCAGACCCATCTTCACTATGAGACCCGCGATGCAGGCCCGCCTGAGTAGGGGATATGCTTCATTGGCCAGATTAGAAAGGCAATGTTTTCGCTCGCACTTTCAAGATCCATGGACCAAGGGGAATACAGAGATCACTGCTTGCACATCATAAAGGAGGGTTTCATTAACCCACCAGGATACACGTAGATCCACTTACCCCACTCACTGAGGATCTCTATTGGGCAGTTCTGGGTCTCTTCACATAGCCTTCGTTTCAAGAGCGGCAGAGCAGAGGGCCTATCCAGGGGAGACACATATGCACATTATGTGACATGCAGGAGGTTGAGATGGAGGAGCACTTCATCTTCAGGTTCCTTGTTTACTATGAGATCCGAGGGCATTTCTATTGCCTCTTCAAAGATAGCTCTGGGGTTTTGTCTTGTTTCCTCTCCTACCCAGACCAGAGATGTTTGGCAGGCTTCATCCATGAGGTAGCTAGGCACCGTAAGAGGATACTTCGATCATGGAGACAGGAGTTGACTTCTTCCTTGGCAGATCCCTCTCAAAGTTCTACTACGGAGTTCTTCCTACCAAATCACATGGACCCCCATGAGACGAGGCCTCGACATGATCGTGACCCAGAGCCAGTGACCCGATAGCTCAAACAAAGGATTGACATGCATATTACACTTGGGGATATCTCCTCTCCATTCAGAGTCAGGGCCCCCGGTCGACAGGGGTTACTGGGGTTACTGTGGCCCTTGTTAGGCGTAGAGCTTTGACCAGGAGATATCATAGGGCTGCACCTGTAGGTAGCCGACAACACTCTATCGTCAATTCCATGCCTCCATTGCCTCATCCACCCTGATGATGATGAGATTGATATGTAGTCAACCACTGACATGACTATGTTGTACTTAATACTATCATTTTGCATTTTTTGTTCTGCATTAATGTGGATGCTCATTTAGTAGCTCCACCCTCACAGCTCGTTTTGTACCAGATTTTTCAAAGTCTCATAGACCCATCGATCTTTCAAAGACTTTAATAATCTCTCTCTCTCTCTCTCTCTCATTTTCATTCATTCATCATCTAGATATGTGGTTGGTGATTTATAAATCTCCATTGTCATTTAAAAATAAGAAACAACAAACGTGATATACTATCTTACCAATCAAACTAGTTCTGAAGTCCTACATTCCTAAAAGGATTAATGAGCAAGTGGGTCGTGAATGATAATGTAGATGCTCCAATCAAAAAGCCTTAAGATAATCAAGAAAATTGAAAAATGTTGTGATTGTTATTGCTATTAGGACTTTGATTCTCAATTGAATGCTAGAGATTAAGATTTTAGCAAATATTACAAAAAAATGCCAAAAAAAGTTGTTGAGCTCTGTAGTTGTAACGACATAATGTCATTTGTAAGTTAAATGCACTTCAAAAAATGAACGTTTTAATGCACAAGAAACCAAGCAACTCAAATCAATGAGGCCTAGAAAAATTTTTTTAACTAAGTACTCTTTGAACTAGCAAATTCGACACTAGCTAGTCTTATTCCAAAACTCTTTAAGGATTATGTGCAAGGAAGATGTTAAGGCAGAGTTGAAAATTAATGGATTTCTAAGGGCATGGATTTGCAAAGAAAGAAGGCCCCATGGTACCCACCAGTGCTCTTAAAGAGCAAAAAACACCAGAGATTGTTTGCAAGGAAAGAAAGTGCTTTAAATGTGTGAAAGTGAGGCATGTGGCTGCCCAGTGCCCTAAAAAGGCCAGTCATCTAAAAGGGACCAAAGAACACCACAAGACAGATCCCAGTTAATGATTAGGAGTCACTAAAAGCCACCAGCGGTTGAAGAGATGAAGGGGAATCTCCAAACAAAAGAAAGAACTCGAGGTAGGATTACCGCAGGTATCTTGTCAAGGCCAAATACTATTTGGCACTTGATGCCAAGTGGGTAGATATGGAATTCTTCTCAGAATATCCTCAAGTTTTATAGTTGTACCAAGAATGTGATTGTAGCGAGCATGTGTTTAATGATCACATGATACTATGTAATCTGGTTTGGAGGTTGTAATCTACATTTAGTTCTACAAAATGTGATTGTAGCAAACGTGTTTTTTTTGGAGCATCCATGTAGTTGAAAAAACTCAAGGTTACTTCAAAGTGGGTAGTCTCTACTTAATCCAATTTGTATTTTAAGAGTTGATGGGCACCACTTTGATGTTGTGAGGGTGTATTACTTGTTAATGAGTCAAAAGAATATATTGCTCCTCAATGCGTCAAAAGAATAAAATATTTCATTAGGCTAGTCATTATTCACATTGTTACATGCATTGATTCAATGCATGCAACAAGATGAAATTTCTTATAGATGTGTCAAAGCAAAGTTCCTTATTCTTATTGAGGCCTCCCTCAAATGCATTCATAACAACACCCATTGCCTATGTACTTGGTATGTATTTCCAATTATTAATCATTACCCAGAGCATGGTAGTCACAGGACAGCCAGGCCAGTGCCTGAGGTGTCACGGCTTTGGGCACTTGGCTGCTATTTGTCCTCGATTCTCTAGCTCCTCTCGGCCCCCCCCCGCCCCCCCCTCCGCCCCCTCCCCCCCCTCCGGGCAGCCACGTCAGAAGGAGCAAAGGCAGCCGGAGTCCGGTCCAGAGATGGATGGCGGCTGGACTGAGGTCAGAAGGAAAAGAGGAAAGAATAAGAAGATTTCTGAAAAAGGCAAGGAGGCAGAGGCTACCCAACCTGCAGCAGCGCCTCAGAGACCTGACAGGCAGCCGCCCCAGGGTCCTGGGAGAGCTTCTTCTTCGACTCTATCCCGGCCTCCACAGCCTCAGGTTCCCCTCTCTTCCGCTCCCCAGCCCCCTTCCACTCAGCCCCAGCCCCTTCCCCAGTCGCACCCCCTCTTCCCGACCCGCAGCATTAGCCCCCGCCTCTTCCTTTTCAGCCCCCTCCTCTTCCTACTCAGCCTCAGTCCCAGTTTCAACCCCATCCCCCTCCCCCCGCCCCTCTCAGCTCTCCTGCAGTGTCAGCTGCACCGATGATTCCTCAGCCGCGGGCAGCCCCCACTCCCCCTCCTCCGCCCCCCCCGCTAGTCGCTTCCGTGGAGTTTGAGTTGCCTACCCCTCAGCCTCCTCCCCCTTCCCCACCTCAGGCAGGACACCCCGAGTCTACACCACCCCTGGAGTAGTCTTCCCTGTCTGCTAGCCCAACCCCCTCAGTTGCAGACTCTGGCGGGCCTCAGCTTCAGGAGAGAGAGCTTCCTCGCGACTTCTACAAATCTGGCCCCTGGGACTACTTGGATGTGGCCAACCTTGGGACCTTCCCTGCTTGTCTCGACATCGGTATCTTCCTGCTCCGTAAAGGGGCGGATGGGAAGATCGCAGCCTTGGCCCCGAGGGATGGCCCTAACTTTGCTTTCACATTTCTTAGCGACGGCATCGAGACTTGGACAGATGACTCGGTCTAGGAGGCTCTCAGAGAGTAGACGCACGCTCAGGTTTGCTCCTGGATAGGCCCGTCGGGTGGACAGCTTCTCGAGACTCAGTGGTCCGAGGGTGACGTGTGCCTGCAGTGGCGTTGCGCTGCCAAGCGCTTCAGGTTGATTGTGATCCTCAGGCCCCCTCTATCGTGGCCCCTTCCCCAGGATGTCAGAGCCTGGACTCCTCAGAAACTCCGAGCCTTCTACGGGATGACTACCTCAGAGATCTCGAGTTGGCTCGAGAAAGCGTTTGTCCATGGCACTAAAGGCCTCACGCCTTTGCTAAAGGTTTTGAAGAACGGGCAGGACGACCCCGCCTCCCCCTCCAAACCCTCTCAAAAGCGTCAGCGCCTCCATTCCGAAATGTCAGCTTCTTCATCGACATCGGCCACGAGCAGACAGTTGTTCGCAGCCTACCAGTCCTCACCATGAGCTTACACCTTGTCTCCTAAAACGTGAACGGGTTCCATTCTTCTCGCACCCGTGGTCCTAGGAAGCTCATCTTGAGACAGGAACTTCAGCCAGCAGTGATTGGTCGCTTGGATATACTTCTGCTCCAGGAGCATAAGCTTTCAGTGGCTCATTCCCGTAGATGCGGGAAGATTCTCCCTGGACGCTCTCACACTTATTGGGAGCCCTCGATTGGTGCACAGGGGAGGAGTGGTGGTGTCTGTACTTACGTGTGCGAGTTGTTTGCCCAAGGAGTTTTTGGTCATGGTACGTTGATTCTAGGCCGTGCACTTTGGGTTGGCCTAGAGTTGGAGGGTTCGAATCCTCAACATCTATGCTCCCACAGACCTCCGATGCAGAGCCACTTTCTGGAGGACACTCACAGGGATTCTCCCAGACATGGATTCCTAGATTGTTGGAGGTGACTTCAACAATCTGGAGACTTTGGAGGACCAGTAGGGTAGAGGACCAGAGTTTACAGGTATGGCTCAGGCAGAGCAGTCCGCTTGGGACTCCTTTATCTTCAAGACAGGAGGTAGGGACAGCTGGAGAGACCCGTCCTTCCGCCGTTGGCACGGGAGCTTGGACTTCTCGTGGGGCTTCCGCAGGGAAGGAGGCAGACTCCTGGAGAGAGATTGGATAGATTTTATGTCAGTGATTGGGCCATCAGCAGGGATGACACTCTCCGACCACACGCCTGTGCTCTTATCATTAGACTCGGCAGCTCAGTCCCTTCCCCCCCGTTCGTGCCGGATTCCCGATTACATCCTCTCGAGGGAGGAGGTGCGCAATAGTATCGGTAGCCTTTGGGACAGAGATTTGGGCGAGTGCGTGGATCTGGTAGATTCGGTGGCGCAGGCTTTGCAGGAGTCCAGCCACATTTGCCAACTCGCAGCCCTTCAGGTTCGCCAGGAGTGGTAGGGCAGAGAGAGAGCTCTTCGTAGGGACTTCGCCTCCATTCAGCGACTCCAGCAAGCAGCCCCGGGCTCGGAGGAGCTTCAGATCCAAGCCCTGGATCCAAGCCCTTTGAGCCAGAGCCCTTCTTGAGGAGACTTCCCAGCACCGCTCAGAGTTTTCCTATCACGCCTCCCTCTCATACTAGCCTCGGAAGGGCGACCGGATGAGCAGGGAGTTCTTCAGGACGCATGGCCAGAGAGCAGCAAGGTGATCAGCTCCGGAGTCTTAGGACAGCAGAGGGGCACATCGTTACTAATCCGGGTGAGGTCTTGGGGTTGGCTACCGACTTCTACAGGACTCTTTTCCAGCAGGAGCACCTTGCCCCTCGTACTCGACGTTCCCGCGAGGAGGTGTGGAGGCACTTTCCAGCCCTTGTTCAGCCTAGCATGCAGGCGACATTGATGGCACCGTTCACTACCGATGAGATGCTGGAGGCCTTGATGGCCATTGATGGGCAGAAATGCCCTGGCGAGGATGGGCTCTCTCGCGCTTTCTTCACCTCCTTCTGGGATCAGATCCATCAACCCCTCCTAGCTGCCCTTCAGAGGAATTTCAGCAGCGGTTATATGCCAGAGAGCCTCTCCTCGGGATTGATTTGCCTCATCCCGAAGGGAGGAGATCGACAGGAGATCCGGTAGTGGCGCCCGATCACTCTCCTCACCACTGCCTACAAAATCCTAGCCAAGATGATCAGTGCCAGAGTTCGGGCCTCTATTTCCTGACCTCATTCATGACACTCAGACAGGCTTTGTCCAGGATCGCAGTATCCTGGATAATGTCTTCACCTTCTCAGAGGCGACGGAGTGGGCTCAGCACAGTGGGTCACACTTAGCCATCCTACTTCTCGACTTTGAGAAGGCCTATGATCGAGTGGACTGGTCCTTCCTGGAGGGTACTCTGGAGAGACTAGGATTCCCAGTTGGATGGATTCAGGGTATTTCAGCATTATACAGGACAGCTTCCAACAGGGTCATCATCGGCGGCAGGATGGGAGAGCGATTTCGATCGGAGAGATCAGTGCGTCAAGGTTGCCCCCTCGCTCCTTACCTGTTTCTCTTCTTCGCCGAGGCCATGACATACTACCTTCGGGCGAGGTCGACCGGGATCCGGGGTGTTCGCCTTCCCATCAGGGAGGACACGGAGCTCCTGGACTCGGAGTATGCAGATGACACAGCACTGTACATTCAGGATGATGAGATGATGCTGGAGAGGGTGAGGCTGGCCTTAGAGGTCTTTTGTTCGGCAGCCGGTGCGAAAATCAACTAGCACAAATCAGTTAGTTTTCTCACAAACCCAGGGGCGTGCTCACAGTGGGGGAGGTTTTTGGGTTTCAAATGGATCCCGCGGGGACAGACAGCTAGATATCTCAGCTTTCAGGTCGGCCTGGACATCACGCCAGCTGAGCAGTTTCTCCCGGTGCTAGATTCCATTCGACGGAAGCTGGCTTTTTGGAGCACTGCTAAGCTCTCTCTTGCAGGACGTGCTCTTGTAGTCAACCAGGTGCTCCTGGCCACGGCATGGTATGTGGCCTCTTGTTGGTGTTTCTCGAGATCCAGCGTGGCACAGCTCAGGAGGTTGGTCCGGAATTTCCTGTGGTCTGGGGGGGATGGTCTCAGAGATACCAGAGCCAGGGTAGCTTGGCAGACAGTCATTCTTCCGCAGGCTGAGGGTGGCTTGGGGGTCATCGATCCTGAGCTTCAGAGTCAGGCCCTGCTGGGCAAGCTGGTTATCGGTGGTTTGACCCCAGGGGGGCAAACGTGGAAGATGTTACTTCAACAGGGGATCGGTTCTTGCGTCCCGCGCCAAGGTGGAGAGTGCCTACCGTCCCTCAGGTGGATCTTCACTTCTGCACCGCTCACTCACCCCCGCTCCCCGCTCATTCGTAGCCTTCTCATGGTTTGGAGGCGGCTCCGTCAGTCTCACACAGTCCCCTCCTAGCTGTCAGGAGGAGATCGACCACCAACCGCTCATCTGGAACGATCAGGTCAGAGATGCCTTGGGCCTTCAGTTGGGGGAGAGATCACATATCATGTGGGACGGTTGGATGCGGGGGCCAGCCTGGTCCCTTCGAGTTTGGAGGGACACATATAGACACTTGGAGACCGTTGCTCTAGCAGCCACAGCTGGAGGTGCCCGAGGAGCTCAGGCGAGACGCACAAAGATAGACGGAGCGATTCCAGCCGGTTGGTTGGCTCCACCCGAGATTCAGATCCTCATGCTTGGTGATGACCGGTGGCTGGGACAGTTCACCCCCCGTGGCATCCCACTGGTGGTTGCAGGCCGGATGGATGACACCTCCGTCTCCTTCTTCGCGGTTATGGGGGACGGCCGACCCAGGAGAGAGGATGTGCTCATCGACCCCCTCCTCCCATGGCAGAGGGTTTGGGTCGTAGGCCTCGCAAGGAAGGTTTGGCGACCGATCCTAGTATAGAGCAGGATCAGCTGCAGTTATGGCGACTCTGGCTCTGGGAGGGGCAAGCCTTGTCAGAGCTTGATTGGGACCCAGGAGAGTGGAGATGGCCAGAGGTTGTGACAGGCCAGGGGCCGACCTCTTTCTTCGCTTACAGCACGACATTGGGCAAGAGAGTTCTCGGGAGGATGCAGAGCCGCCCGCCCACCCAGCGACCCAGTTGGTATGCTCAGGGTATCTCCAGGCTATTTTTGCAGGCCTTCTGGAAGGCCTTGTGGGAGAGCTGGCGGCCGCGGAAGATCTTCTACTTTCTTTGGCTACTCGCCCACAAGGGTCTTCCAGTGGGGAGCTGGTTGCGGCAGGTTGGTGAGGATGGACGTTGTCAGATTTGTCATGAGGATGAGGAGACACCAAAACACTGCCTGTGGAGCTGCACTCGCGCCTAGGAAGTGTGGAGGTGGACCTTCGGCATCCTTACTCGCGCAGCACCGGAGCTAGGTTTGATCACTTGGGGCGCATTCTGCTGGTGTAGCACCGCACCTAGCTTTCATCAGTTGTTCGAGGCAGGCCCGCAGGACCCCACATTTCTTATCACACAGGGGACTTGGGGGCCGCTCGAGGGCATTTCGCCGCACCTGGCAGAGGCTGACACAGGATCTCAGGAGAGGCAGCCAGTCTGGGAGATTATTAGCAGCATCGTTGGATGGCACATTTGGACCTCGCGCTGTGCGCAGATCCTCGGTAGCACTTCTCTTTCGACTGCCCAGGTCATGGCCGACATTTGGAGTGAGATTATACACACACTCAGAGGCCAGTGGGACCAGATACAGGGAGATTCCCGGGTTGGCCGGGAGAAGCGGCGATGTTTCCTCCGTGATTGGGATACACAGGGCCTCTTCTTCGAGCATACTTCGCAGGGCCTTCAGTGGTGCTATTCACCACCTCTCTGGCTGTTCATTCACACTTGCCTGATCCCTCCGTGAGAGGGAGCTTTATATTTTGTTTCCTTTTAGGGCTGCATCCGATTTGTGAACACAGCCCCGTTAGTTGCAAAGCTGACCTCATGTATCTTATTTTCGAAGTAATATAATTAGCACTGTTTTTTCGGGAAAAAAAAAATATATCCCTTGTTCATTTTTTACATTCATTCATTTGCTGGTGGCTCCCTATATTTCACGTTCCTTAACCGTCATGTATCCATTCATTCATTGCTCACTCGCTATACTTTAGAGTCCCATTTTCACATAGCTTCTACCTTAAAATGTAAATTGGATCCTATCGTTTAATGAAATTTTCCTTAAGGAAAAAAAAGAATTAAAAAAAATATGAACATGAGACACGACACAAGGTCCGTCAGGACCCGATCCTCCCTGCAAATGTCAGGGGTAGTGTTTTATTATTGCCTTGGTGATATGTAAAGATTTGTACCTTTTGGAAATTGAATCCCAACAAATACATGAATAAGACTATGCTCACAAGAGCTCATAACTCATTCTTGGTTGGAAACCGGAATAATATTTATCATGGACTACAACCATACGAAATGTCATCCTTTGATCTTGCAATCATACTTGGCTATCCCTACTACAAAATTCCAAATCTTACCCCGCATTGAGAACATGCATCAAAAGAGAGAAATGTTGTAAGAATTCAGATTGAAGCAACATTGAGAATATTACAGTCCAATAGTATTGTATGGAATTCTTGCCAATAGATAGGACACTGGCATATTACTTGAATATCAGTAGTTGTATTCTTATTGTGATTTGAGAAATCAATATTTTGCTTGCACCAGTCATATTCGTATTGCAACTTGAGAAATCAATATCTTGCATGCACCATTCACATTGTTTTCTTTGACTTTTTACACGCATTAAAAAATACATTCAAGATAGAAGGTAAAGATAAGTTTTCTAGTTTTGAGACTATAGACCCTTTTAGCATAATAGCCTTTTTGGCTAAATATAGTTTTGTGAAATAGATTTTTTGGCAAAATAGTTTTTTTGGCAGAACAGCTTGTTTAGTAGAATAGGATTTTTTTAATTTAAAGAACAGCTTTTTTTCTTTGGTTTTTGGTTCTATCCAATAGATAACAATCTTTTCACTAGTAGGCATAAAGCTTCTTAGGCAGGCATAAAACCTGTTTGGTAGGCCAAAAGTCCCTTCGACAGGCAAAAGCCCTTTTTGACGAAATAGCATTTTGGCATAATAGTTTTTTTGGCAGAATAGCTTGTTTGGTAGAACATCTTTTTTCAAATTAAGAACATCTTTTTTTCTTTGGTTTTTTGTTCTATTCAGTAGATAACAATCTTTTCACCGACAGGCATAAAGCTTGTTTGGCAGCAAAAAGCCCCTTTGATAGGGAAAAGCCCTTTTTGAGAGAATAGCTTTTTACTTTTTGGCAATTGGTAGAATAGCTTTTTTGGCAATTGGCAATACAGCGTGAGTAAGGAGTTGTAGTAACCTTCAACATTTAGAAGCCCCACCTGCAGAACAACATTGCACATAAATAAATCCAAAGCAAACTCTTGACAGGATTCAAAGTTGTGGCAAAAAGATGTGTCGGACCAGAATAAGAAAAGTCCAAATTTAAGGAATTTGAAGTCACTTCTCAAATGTTAACAAAGTTACTGTTGTATTGCCTCGTCATGGAGACTAACATTTGAGCTTGAGCCTTTCTACCAAAGACAACACACAAACAAGTATGGACTAGACTTTCAACCAAAGACAACACGCAAACAAGTATTGACTAGCCTCGATTACAAATCCAACCTTTTTGCCAAGGATGGCACACATAGACTACACTCAATTGCAAGGTACAACAGCATAGAAACACTCATCGACGATACTCGATTTCAAGGTACAACTTGTATACAATCATTAAACCGACCATGGAACATTGAAGAAACAATATGGTGTATAATAATTTACCGACTTGTCATGTATGCCAAGTTGAGACCAAGTTAAGACTTCCATGATTTCTTCCAATGTGCTGTATCCACCTACAAAGCATGGACTTCAATTCCTTGAATGGTTTTGCCAGACAACATGATAAAGAAAAGCATTTGCAGAATCATCGACCAATGAGGAACTACTTAAAAGAAATGATAGAGATATGGAAGCAGAGATGGAAAGGCAACATTTCTGAGGCCAAAAATCAAGATTAATCTAGGTCATACTAATGAAGACATCTGCATGTCGAGGCATCTCAGCCTTGTGTTGGTGCATGTCGGCCATAGTTCGAACCTCTCTTCATAATTTGCCACATCAAATTTTCAAGTAAAAGAGATGACTAAGATCGCTAATAACACTCGTTGTCACTCTTCACATGCACCAACAAAAAGATGCCAAACACTCAATCAATGGAGCTGTCTACATCGACATGAGAAGACAAGAAGATTAAGAGACCATGGCTTCAACGGCTGCGACACAGAAATCTTGGCAAAATACAATCCCATCCGACAATCTCTTTCATAAATTGTATACAGTATTGAATACTAATGAAGTTATGGCATTATTATGCTGCACTTTGCTGCCAACATGAGTGGTGATTGCAAAATTTACCTAGAAAATGGGGCCGTAGTGCCTTAAACTTTCCACACTTGAGAAGAGTGTCATCACTCCATCGTGTCACAATCAACATGAGTCAAGAGCTTTCTATGAATCAAATCGATTGCTCACAAATTCCTTGAAGCAAACAAGAGCTCTCAAATCATGATCAGCAGCTCTAATGGTGAGCCCGAAGCTATTGCAATTATCCAAGAACCTCTGAGATTCTTTGGAGTGAGCAAAGACTACCCATGGCTCTCTAAAACTTAGCAAATACCTCCCAAATGGAAATTGTAGCCCTGCTTGGTTCTTGCGCACCCATAAATCCCTTTGAGCTCTCGACATGAGGGCTTGAGAAGCTTGATCTGTCTGAGAATGCAAGATATCATTGATCTTTCTAATGGCCACTTTCTCTTCCATATGTGTGTCTATTGCAAAGCAAACAAGCCCATAACTTCCCTTTCCTATCAATTCCACTTCCTGATCATAGTGTGTCAACAATTTTAGATAGAATGTCATAGATGCAACAAAATCAATTTACGATGTAGGCATAGCTAATTCTATCATCTTAGTGTTCGATGATAAAATGCACTTGGTTCAATGGATGAGGAGTAGAAAATTGCCTTATGTAAATAGAACTTGTGAACAATCAAGCTCACTTTGTTGCGTTGTGCTCACCTTTGTGCATTTTCTTTCTGTTTATTTGCCCAAGGGCTCCCCTTTTGTTGTTCGAGTGCCACGGGGAGTCTATTTGGAAAGCATGATTCGACCTTACCTCCTTCATAGATCTGAACATTAGCTTATTTTTAGGTGCAACAATGTTGGACACAAAGCAAGGCGAGTTGAGTCTATTCCAGCGATGTCAGCGCCAATGTCAAAAATTTTAAACCAGTGTCCTACCCATGTGCTGCTAGGCTAAGGCTTGAATTTAATCGCACAGAGTTTTTTTGCTTCACATATGCAGCGATGCGAGAGTTTGGACGATTAGATTGCTTTACTCAAGCACAAACTACACCTCATTCATTAAGGTTTAACTTTCAATAGAAGGCGCACAAGATATTTATCCTATTCACCTCTCTCACCAATTTCAATTAATTAATTAGTTTTGGTACATGGAGGCTTAATTAAGCTATGTTTATCTAAGGCTTAATTTATTTATACTTTAATTAACCTATGTTTCTCTATGGCTTAATTTATTCATGTATTAATTAACCTATGTCTCTCAAGTCTCCATAGCTTAATTTATTTTATGCATAGACTATGTCCAAGGGGGTTTCCCAAACATTTAAGAAGCGAAAACCAAGATTTGAACCCAAAACTTCTTTATACCAAGCATGAGCTCTACCACTAGGCTATTAAGTAATATTATATGTCTCTTTCCTTATAATAGTAATATAAATCTTCCTTAATCCCCTCCCCCTTTGGAGTGTCCTTTTCTCTTTAATGTCCTTCATAAGTGGTCCCCCCTTCCCCAATCACACATCCCTCCCTCCTTAATGCCCCCCCCCCCCTTTATCTAATCCAAGCTCTCTCCCTCCCCCACGTGAGACTAATTATCCCCCCCCCCCCCCCCCCCTCCTCCCCCTCTTTATGCTTAAATGTTTTGCCATCATATACCACTTCTCTCTCCCCCCCTCCCCAACTAATTAATTAATATGATTTTTTGAATGTTAGGGGCACCTATTAGCTCATTCCCAAGGAAAGAAATTCAGATTTCCATCGCAAGAGGCTACTGGTAAGATGACCGTCAACTCCTCCATCTCATTTGGAGAAGATGATTGTGGCCTTACCACTTCGATGCCATTGACTCCATATCATTGTTCTTCATGTAAATCTTGGATGGGACTATATGTAGCAATCAGCTTATGTTGCAGCTGAGGATGTTTATGGGTATGCTTCACAAATCCCTCCATGCAAATTGGGCCTTTTACTTCTATCGTTGTTGTCTCCGCATTCCTAATATAATGATGTTGTTGCATGCAACAAAGAGCTCTCAATCCAACCCAGCAACAATAAGATCTGAAATCTTTCTAATTAAGTAGGACAAATTAAAGGAAGCGAAGGCTATGCAAAACAGTGTGAAACTGGCCTACGTTGATAGTCCTTCGGGATCCCACAAGCCCTGAAGAAGCATGCCACCCAGCAATCCCAAAATCAAGGCTTTCTCAGACAAATGGGCCAGAGGAGTTTCAACGCTATATGCAGGGAGCTCTAGTCACACAAGTGAGGCCTTTTCTCTTGTTGGGGTAAAGGGCAGTGTGCCCACCCACTTGTACAATGCCCATGTATACTCATATATATATGATAGAAAAATAAGCTGGAGTAGCTTTTGCTCCACCACTTTTGGTGTCTCCTTATGCCTTTGTGTGTGCTCTCCTCTCTCTACAACTGGTATCAGAGCCCTTGGCATTCCATCTACGAGGAGCTCGGTGAGAGGAGAACGGGCACTGCTTCGAGAGATCTACCGGGAGCTTTGGAGAGCTTGATTCTCTCATTCACGGAGAGATTTTGGGTAGACATCATCCAAATCTGTTTGCTCTACAATGCAGCTGCAAGAATCATTTTGGGTTATCTTCCAGCGCTCCAGTGCTCTAGCAACCTAGCGTTGGAAGACCGCTGTCCGTTGGTCTTGACGTTGTCTCGTGGGAGCCTATCGTTGGCTGTTGATGCATCCTTTGCAGCAAGTGGTTGGCTGTTGTGTGCTTGTTGGAGGCATTGGTTATCATGGGCAGCTAGTAGATAGGCGTCAAGAGCAATTGTTGCTGCTCTTCTGTGAGCCAGGAGTCGGTTGGTGAGCAACTTCTTTGGCGTAGGAGACCGTGAAGGAGCGCTGGAGAGCTGCATATGCAACTTGTGGTGGAGTTCGCACAGTCCTCCGATCGCGATTCCGTCGACACCAGGCTTCCTAAAAATTTGCAATTGTGCTACCTATAACCTCACATCGAGGTTTCCTCCCTGCAGATTTGGGTCTTATTTTGGCGCCATAGCCATTCTTGGCACTTGCAAAAGTACGCCTTGTGGACATTGTGTGGGATATGTGCTTGTGCACTATGCAGCTTCTTTTGGTTGCAGTTGAGCTTTGTTAGCTCGTGTTTTCCCGTGCATTTGGGTCGTTGTACGGACATACTCTGGTGCATCTTAGTCCTTGTGAACATTCCGTTATAGTTAGTCAGTGGGTTGCATATCTTTTTTGCAGATACATCACTTTGGCAGTGGCAGTGACACATGCTTTGACAGTGGTACATGCCTGGTTGAGATGCATTGACAGTTCGTTGGATGCATGGTTATTTGCCTATGTTGGATACATATGGTGGTACGGTGATGTATTGAGATCCTGTCAGATTAGCATTGTTTGGAGCTGTTTCAGGGCTGGTTTGTCAACATTTTGGGGCTGATTTGATACCGTATTCGGGGCTGATTTTATGGCATTGTGTTTGCCATTGGTCAGGACATTACAATTGCTGCTGTTGCTGTTTTTATGACAAAACAGTCATTTTCAGGACTGAATATCTCTTTCCTGGTGCGGAATTGCACTTTGTGCCGAACTGGAAAGTTGTAGCTCACAGAACATACTACAACTTTGCTTTTGGAAGCAAATTGATCCGGTATAAGCTGCAGGAGTTACAGCCTCTGCAAAACCACAAAAAGTTGCAGTCTACTGTCTATTTGTGACCAATGTACAGGAAGCTGTTTTTCAGGTGAGAATATCTGAGAATCCACAAGGATTTGGCTCTTGAGGTCAACTGACAAGTCGTAGATTTTTCTACAAGCTACAACTTTGCTGTTTACAGCTTTGGCATCCGGTCTTTCAGTGAAAAGATATCACTGTTCAAAAACAGGGACAGCGTGTTATTTTGCCCAAAGTGGCTGTGAGGTATTGTTGTAGGAATTTCTCTTGCACAACAGTGAATTGGGAACTCACAGTAAATTACAGAAAGTGATTGGGATCTCACTTCAGTCCAAGGGCATTATTGGCATTTAGGCAAGTCACTTTGGCACATTTGGCAAGTGGTGAATGCTTGATTTTGTTGCCAAACAATTGCGCGCTTAAGGTGATGCATTAGTGTTGCAGTAAATGCCATTTCGATGCATTATGGATTTGCAATGGTGGATGCCGCACTGATGTTTATGGATAGTTGAGCTGGGCTCCTATTGCCATTGGTTGAGCAGGCATTGCTCATTTGGTTCAGTGCATTTCTTACTTGGATTGCCAGGCATTGGCAGGTTACTGGGCTGCATATATTCTTGTTTATGCCTCTTTATGGCTGAGTGCTTTTGAGCATTGGATCAGCCAATTTATTTGGAGACCTGATTGGTCTGGACAACACTGCCTATTGCACTATACTGCTCTTTGGTTGTGACCTATTGTGCCACAGATATGGCATCTACAGCTGGTAGTGCCCTCTTTGATATTGAGAGGTTAGATGGATCAAACTTTCAGTATTGGAAAGAGCAGATTTATGATGTGTTAGTGCAGAAGAGGCAGCATAAGCCCATTCAATGCAAAGGTGTCAAGCCTAATAGCATTAAATAGAGTGATTGGGATGACATGGATGAGCAAGCATGCTCTATCATTCAGTCATCACTCTCAAAGTCAGTCTACTTGCAGGTACAGGATGGTGTACAGGGTGTAGATTGCCATGCATATGAGTTCTATACTCGTATATGCCGGATGTATGACCATGATAGTGTTATGTTACAGCATGATGGGCTGAAATGTACTGATGGGCTGAATTACAGCCTTGATATGCACTCCAAAGGTCGATCAATTGGTAGAAACAGGTCATGTTCAAGGGGGAATCCCAAGAGCAAGTCTAGCTCTCGGACTTGTGTTAGATGTTTCTATTGTGGAAAGTATGGCCACATGAAAAAGTACTGCTGGAAATGGCTAAGAAAATGCAAGAAGAAGAGCAAGGTTAAGAATGACAGGAAGAAGGAGAAGAAGCATGTTGAGCTTCAAGGCGTGGATGCCAGGGTTTCCACTGACAGTAGCAGTGATGAACGCATTCTTTTGTCTATGTCTGACACCTCCTTCTTAGCCACTGATGTACCTATTCTTGGTGATTGGATGTTAGATCCATGTGCTTCATGTCATATGACCCCTCATAGGTCATGGTTCAATGCATATCAGGAATGCATTGTGGAGAGTGGTTTGATGGGCATTGATCATTCTATGGATGTCTATGGTTATGGGGATATCCACCTTGTTATGCCTAGTGGCTCTATTCTTGTTCTACAGAGGGTTAGACATATACCAGGACTTGCTACGAGCAAGATCAGTACTAGACAGTTGGTTGAGGCAGGTTATCATGTCTCTTTGGGTGATCATGCATGGAAGATTGCTAGAGGCAATCTGGTTATGGCTAGGGGATCACGGGTTGGATTCTCTTATGCATTGCATGTATCAGGTGTCCAGGATAAGATGCTTATGATTAGTAAGCAGCCATCAGCTAGTTTATGGTATGCCAGACTTGGACATATGTCTACTGCAGGTATGGAAGCCCTTACAACATTGAGATACATTCATGTTATGGATGTCTCTCAAATTTTATGTCATGATTGTGATGATGGTCAGCAGTCAGGATCCTCCTTTGTGAGGAAGACAGTCAGTGAGAGGTATCTTGAGCCATTGCAGTTGGTTCATAGTGCAGTTTATGGGCCTATGCCTACCGTTTCACTGGGTGGCGCCTCTTACTTTGTGACATTTATTGATGCTGCTACAAAGTACATATGGGTATATCCGATTCGGCAGAAGCATGATGTATATGATACATTTCAGCGCTTCTAGGGTAATGCTGAAAATCAGTCAGGAAAGAAGCTATTGAGCTTGATGACTGATGGTGATGTAGAGTTTACCTCTCCTAGATTTCAGCATCTATGTGATACACTTGGTATCAGGAGGGTGTTGACCACTCATCTTTCTGCTCACGATGCCTTGGCAGAAGGCATAAATCGGATTCTATTGGACAGGATTGGTAGCATGCTACGGTATGCAAGTCTTACCGAATGCTATTGGGCTGAGGCATGTAAGACAGCTGCATACTTGCTTAACAGGTCACCCAGGAGATCTCTGAATGGTAGAGTGCCCTTTGACTTCTTGACGGGCCAGGCACCATGTTATGAGCATTTACGTGTGTTTGGCTGCGAGGCTTATGCTCATGGTTCCCGATCGAGGAGGTGTATCTTCCTTGGATACAGTGAGTCTAGTAGGGACTACAGGTTATGGGATTCTTCAACTAAAGAGTTGATACGCAGCCATAATGTCTATTTTAGAGAGGATGCTATGTTTGGACAGAGCCCAGGACTATGGATAGCAGGAGAGTGGTGTTCCAGGAGGGTGTAAGTGCACTGATACCTCCGAATTCTATGCAGGGACAGCCCATATCCCTTGGAGTGGGAGGTTTTTCCCACGGTGAGCAGGTTATAAAGTTGGGACAGCCACGATTACTTCCTGATTTTGGTCAGAGACGGTCAGATGTCTCGAGTATTCCACAGGTTTATACTCCTATGGAGATTGTTGATGCATCTTCTATGGACAGTTACAATTTACTCCCAGGATGTGGAGTGCCTCTTGCAGATGAGGATGAGGCTATGCATGGTGAGGAGGATACCTTGGCTAATGATGCCCGGTATGATCCATTGGCCGGTTATGCCAGGACAGATGCGGTTTCTGCAGTTATTGACTTGGGTCATATTGCGCATGGGCAGAAATCATTGATGTGTTTGCTTCGTAAGTGCCTCCATGGCCAGAAGCAATCCCCTCGAGCTTGGCTTCATAGGTTTGATACCGTTATGAGAGCTCAGGATGTGATGCGCAGTGAGACAGGTTATGGTCTCAGTATTCAGGAGGTTGCTATCCTTCTGAGGTTACTTGCCATATGGTTCCTTATGGACAGGGATGCTTTGCAGTGGGAGCTGCATGATCTTGATGATGTTTGTCAGATACTTGGTTATTTCAGTATGGACAGGGGGAAGTTACTGAGTACTCCATTGCCTGTATTGGCTCCATACTTGAAACACTGCAGGTTTGACGATCACAGATCAGTTGAGCAGCAAGTTATGGTTGATATAGCAGCCATAGTACTTCATGCATCCATGACTATGTTGAGACTTGGTTCTCACATGTTTGCCATTGGGGCTACACTTCCGGTTCTTGCTTCCGTTGCAATGGGAGTTGGTAGCATGATTATGGTAGATTTTGGCAGTAGGGAAGCGGTTGTGGACATCAGGTCCTTATGCTTCCAGGAGCAGCATGCAGGAGATGCAGGTTGGGTAGACCAGCAGAGGTCTATTGTAGGGCATGTGCTTATGGTCACAGGTGGTACAGAGACATTTTCTTTACACAGTGATAGTTCAGGTGCTATGGACTTAGCAGAGGAGCACGTGGTGGTGAGAGTTCACTCTCCCAGTGAGTTCTCCCAGTGAGATCTGGCATGAGATCTTGGTTGACAGGCATCTACAGCTTGTCATTTTCTATCCTACTAGCAGTGTGCCTTAAGGAAGTATAGTACACATATAATACAATCAGCCATAGGCTGAAAAACAAGATGACCACACCGTCATCCTATGCCCATCGGCACTTTACAATGTGCTAAGTGCATAGAGGATAAGCTGCTAGCAACTTATCCTCTATGCACTTAGCACATTGTAAAGTGCCTAGCAGCTTATCCTCTATGCACTTAGCACATTGTAAAGTGCCGATGGGCATAGGATGACGGTGTGGTCATCTTGTTTTTCAGCCTATGGCTGATTGTATTATATGTGTACTATACTTCCTTAAAGGCACACTGCCTTTAAGTGGGAGGTTGTTGGGGTAAAGGGCAGTGTGCCCACCCACTTGTACAATGCCCATGTATACTCATATATATATGATAGAGGAATAAGCTGGAGTAGCTTTTGCTCCACCACTTTTGGTGTCTCCTTATTCCTTTATGTGTGCTCTCCTCTCTCTCACATCTCTCACTCGGTCTGCCAGGGCTACCCACTTGCTCGCTTTCTCTTCTTGTTCGTGGCGGAGGCTTTGCGCTACTATCTGAGATCACAGGTGGCGGGTCTCACAGGGTTGAGGCTCCCAATCAGACAGGAGGAGCTACTTGACTCGGAGTTTACAGATGACATGGCCTTGTATGTTGAAGGCACCACAGCGAGTCTGGAGAGAGTCAGAGGCGCCTTGGCTATTTACTGTGAGGCCTCGGGGGCACGAATCAACTGGACGAAATCCTTAGGCTTCTTCACAGGCTTTGAGGAGACTGCTGAGATCCGTGAGTGGGGGAGTGACTTTGGCTCCAGATGGATACCGCAGGGCCAGACAGCGAGACACCTCGGATGCCAGGTGGGTATTGACATCACAGCAGACCAGCAGATTGCCCTGGTCCTAGAGAGTGTTCGGCGCAAGCTTCTCTATTAGAGCTCGGCCAAACTCTCCCTAGCAGGTCGCGCCTTAGTGGCAAACCAGGTCCTTGCCACGGCTTGGGATATCGCCTCCTGTTGGTGCTTTCACAGAGGATGCATTGGGCAACTCCGACGGTTAGTACGTAACTTCCTTTGGGCAAGCTCAGACGGCACGAGGAACACTAGGGCCCAAGTAGCTTGGTAGACGGTGATCATGCCGCAGGCCCTGGGAGGCTTGGGTGTCCTTGATCCGGAGATGTAGAGCAAGGCCCTTTAGGGCAAGTTGGTGGTCCGTGGCCTCACCCCAAGTGCAGAGCCTTGGAAGCTCCTCTTACAGCGAGGGCTTCCAAGGAACACCCCACGCATTGGGGTACAGTGGCGTCCTTCACATAGATGGATCTTCTCAGAGGCCCCCCTTATGGGGAAGGGCTCCCCCTTGATGAGGAGTCTTCACAAGGTATGGCAGAGACTAGCAGGGGGTCTCATCCGTTCTCCGCCCAGATGCAGAGAGGGGTTTGAGCGCCAACCCCTTATGTGGCACCTAGAGATCAAGGATCAGGAGGGACGTATGCTCGAACAACGGACTCACATTGGTTGGGCACAATGGGATAGTGGTCCAACAAGGTCCTTTGGCCATTGGAGTAGACTACCTATGGAGACAGAGACGAGGCTTTGACGCCCTAGCGAATCTGCGAGGGGCAAGGCAGCGGATGGGCGAGATTGACTTAGCCATTCCGAAGTCCTAGTGGGAAGCACTTCACGTTTGGAGAGATAGCAAATGGTTGGGACAGTTTTCCCATACTGGTGTTCCCTTGAGGATGTTGATGCAACGCGGCAACATGCACCTCGACTTCTTTCGTGTAGGACCTGGAGGCCTACTTCAGCCACTCACTGAGAGTGACCCCGAGATGGATGGGAGTCTTGATGGGATACACTAGCAGATGATCAGAGTGGTGGGACGTTTAGGGAAGACGTGGCACATTGACCCTCCCAGAATCTCAAAGCAGGACGCCTCTAGATGGCACCTTTGGCTATGGGAGGGTAGACCCCTGAGGGAGGTCCACTGAGGGAGGTCCAGTGGGATCCGAGAGAGTGGTTATGGCCCTCCAAGGGCAACCTAGCTGAGCAGGTGGATGAGGTGTCCTTTTCCTACACCACACGAATTGGCAGAAGGCTTTAGATGGACTCGTCAAGGTGGACGCCTTTGAGGGAGACATTGGGTGACCCAGAGAGTGCCTCAAGGTGCGCTCCAGGTTTTAGACGCGGTTGTGGCCCAGCTTACAGCTGAGGAAGATCTCTTACTTCTTCTGGCTAGCTGCCCACGGAGGCTTGTCCATCGGACCATGGTTGGAGCAGATGAGAGTGGAGGGGCAGTGTCATTGTTGCTCCGATGGTGTCCTGGAGACTATCCCACATTGCCTGTGGAGCTGTCGTAGCGCAACAAGGATCTGGATGGGAGCCGTCAGGATCATGACACGTATGCAAAGTCTTCATAGAGACTACACCTAGGACATGGTGGCTTGGTTGACAGAGGCAGGACATGCGTTTCAGATTGATGAGATCTCCCCAACCTACCGGATACGGGGTCAGAGCATCCAAAGGATTGCCCCTGACAGTCTAGCTCTTCCTAAGGAAGACTGTTTGGTATCCAGCATCACGGCTTGAACATTTGGATGGCTCGCTCCAGTCTTGTGATGAGTGAGCACCCAGTTCCACCCGCGGCTACCCTAGTTGCCATATGGCAAGATATCATTTACACTCTCTATGGTCCACTTGGGAGTGCGGGACTTCAGGCTCCAAGGCGACTATCTAGAGGCATGCTTGTTTCTACAAGGCTTGGCCTACAGGTCTTTTCTACATCTTCACTCCGCAGGGGATTCGCTGGCTATATAGTCCCCCCACCTGGTTGTTAGCCCCAATTCCAGAGATCCCCTAGGCAGTGAGCTGGGTTTCTCTAGAACAGGCCAGTTTTCTTTCAGCCCTTTCCAGTTTTTTTCCATACTCAGCACCTTCGGGGCTGCTGTCTTGTATGAAATCTTTCAAGCATTAATAGAAGGTTCCTTTCTTTGAAAAAAAAAAAAGATACCCCACTAAACTACTTCACTCACGTCTGTATGCAAACCCTAGTAGAGTAATCAATACTTAAGGGGACTAGCTTTCCTTCCTCCCATTAGCTGATGCAGTGTGTTAAAGAGTTGTCTGGAGGGAAAGTTGCAATTCGTACCTGTGAGCAGAATACTCAAACGTAAATAATCTATATCTGCAACGGGGAGAAAACCTACTGAACAAGTGTACAACAAACCAGACTATATAAAAGTGAACATGATAAAGATTCCACAGCTTATTGCAATCAGATCGATTTGTTTCAGTTTCCTTGACAGAAGAAGGGGGGAATGCATGACACCGCCTTTTCCACCATCTCCATTACACAATCCTGAGGATCTCAGACTCAACACAACAAAACACATGAAATCCTCCAGCATTACGACTCCAGAATTGGATCATGATGACAAGATTCCCAATAGCAAAACCAATAGCATTGGCATAACAAGTTTAAATCATGCTTGTTCGTAATGTCGAAGCCTGTACAGAAGAACTTTTCCTGAGGCATTACCAACAGCTAGAAACCCTCCACCTGGACTGAAATCCAATGAATGCACATACTGCAAAGGTGTCTTAGAGGTAGGCCAGTTGGAAAACACTGTATGTGACGGCAAATGTACCAATCGAAGTGCATTCTTCTTCATTCTAGAGCTCATGGCTAAAATTTGAGAGTCTCCATTGAACTTTAAATTGTCCACGGTAGTAACAAGATTCATAAATGTTTTGGCCGGCTGGTTCTTCCCATTAACAAACCGCTCTCTCTCGTATAAGTTCACCACGCCACTATTAGAACCTGTAGCAAACAGCCTGCTATCA
This sequence comes from Dipteris shenzhenensis, assembly GCF_047967505.1. NCBI lineage: Eukaryota > Viridiplantae > Streptophyta > Polypodiopsida > Gleicheniales > Dipteridaceae > Dipteris > Dipteris shenzhenensis. Next base: position 2,875,021 of record NC_141627.1, on the reverse strand, counting down.
GGAGAAACCCTGAGAGTTGTACTCTTGATACAACCCTCGTCCCTCCCTTTATGAATGCACCTTCTTGTCCCCAGGTCCCAATGATAAACTTCCCCATCCCCACCAGAGCTTAATAGTTTCTGACCACTCTCTGCGAAAGATATGGCTCTCACAGAACCATTCATCTTCAAAGTACCAATCAACTGCTTTGTCCTCAATGATACCAGAAGAATGTAACCCTCGTTACCTAAAAAAGCAACTGTTTTTGAATCAGGAGACACTTCAAAGCTCTCTAAACTCCTCTCCTCCCTGCCCACTAGTGGATTTATCCTCTCTATTGCGCCTGCATTCATGTCGTAGACATAATAGAAGTTCCTTCTAGCAGAGGCTATAACTCGGGATCCATCGGGAACAAATGCAGCCTTCTGAATAGGAAAATCGTCCAGAAAGATGCTTTGAACCTTGGGATTCCTCTTCCCATCGATCTGGAAAAACCTCAGTCGCTTATCAAATCCTGCGGTAAGCAGTATCTGCGCATTTTTATGGAACTCCACTGATTGGACAACAGCGTTCGAAGGCTCGTCAACATTCGCATCCCGCATTCTCGAAACTTCTATCAGTCCTTGAGGCAACTTCGATTTCCTTTTCACTACAAACTCCCCATTGCTTAATAAAGGATTGTAGACAGTATCTTCAGAGTCGGAGGTGACATCAGAGTCACCTTCTTCCGAATCCGAGCTCTCCCGAGCTCGCCGCCGTCTTCTTCTAGCAGACGGCAACTCAGCCCACGCGTTACCTGGATTCAACTTCGCATACTCTGCTCTGAGCCTAGAAACGTATTCAACTCCTGAGACGGTGTCACCTTCGCCCACCTTCATAAGCTTCCTCAAACGATTAACACCCGTAAGTTTCACTGTCGTCTCAGCTTCTTCTTCGTCCTCCCAAACTGGTTTCCTCTCATCACGACCTTCAGGCGACGTTTCCCGTCCCCGATCTCGAAGCTCAGCAGCCTGCAGTGGCACAGGCAATTCATCCTGAAACTCACAGCCAAAGTCGTGAGAAGAAGGGTCCTGAAGGCTAGCAAAGAGGAGGCTTTCGAGGCGATCAGCTTCCTTCTTCTCCTTTGCGACAGATTTCTCGTGCTTTATGGAATGCTGAATAATCTCTTGGCTGGCGGGCTCCTTGTTCTTCTTCTTCTTCTTCTTTTTCGTCGTCGTATTCTTCTTGGTCGTGGAGCTGGGGTAAGGCGGAGAGGCCCGAATCTTCATATCTGTCTCCGACTCGGTCTCCGTCTGTATCTCCATCTCCATGTCCATCCCCTTGAATCCCCTGAAGCCAGTGTAGGGAGGGAGCAGAAATGCTGCTGCTGTTGCAAAAACCCTAATCTCGAAACCCCAACCACTTCAGTTCTAGAATCTTGTCCCCAAATTTTTTTGACGTCTTTCCTGCATTTATTAAACAAAATTTGCTACACCAACCTTTCTCTTTTGGAGCACTTACCTATTTCACTCAACATTGAGTTGCATTTTATCAAAATTTTAAAGGGAACAAACGAATGAGTTTACCTATGGACATGAGAAGAGAGAGTGCCTCCGTTAGACCCCGATCCTCCTTGCAAATGTCACGGGTGGTGATTCATTACTGACTTGGTGATGTCCATATTTTGAAAGTTGAAGCCCAACAAATACATGAATAAGGTGATGTTCACAAGAGCTCATAACTTATCCTCTCTGTAGTCTATACAATATTGTCACATGGACTACAACCATATGCATAAAGTGTCGTTATCCTTCGATGTTACATCCCGCTTGGATTTCTTGGCTCGCTCGCATCATGTAAGAATTCAAATTGAAACAAGGAATTTTGAATGGACGAGCAATTAAAAATATTTATGTGATAATATATAATATAATTATTATAACCACACAGTGTGTGGGTTGGCAGGTGGCACACTTCCTTCCCCAAAGAGTTCTAATCCGAGGGAACAAGCTCTTCCCCGTACATCGAGAATATTAGCACCGAGAATATTAGCGCCAAGAATAAGTCTCATGAATGGATAAGATATTGGCTTATTATCTGAATGTCAATATTCATAATCGTAGTCAAACGACAGTAAAATTACCACGAGCGGCGCGCCAAGCAAAATTCAAATTCTCATCATCTTTTTCATGATGTCTTTGATCTTGGATGCGGAGAAAAGGCCATGTTGTTGCAAGTCATCAAGCTCAGGGAGCATATGCTCATGATGATAGTCGATGCTATCGGCCATGGCTAAAAGCTTCCACTTACATTGCGATTGGAACAATGTCAAGGATGCTGATGTGGAAGCCTAGTAAGTCTTCAATAAATGAGATCCCATAATTACACTTTGCCTAGCCAATCAATAGACCACATCAATTTGCTAGAGTGAAGCAAATAGCTATAGATGCAAGCTCTTTGGTCAATTGTCTCAATGAAAGTGCAACAAACATGCTGGCAAGCATACAAAATTGTAGCTACTCCTCAGTGCTATTGCCCAATTTCCCAAGTCCTCAAGTTCCAGTTTTGGTAGGTGGTGCGCTCTATCCAATTGCCCTACTTTGTTGCGAGCTTCTAAAGAGATAATCAATTGATAAGTACATCCCCTTCCTTCGCTAGGTTCGTGTCATGTGATAGCAATGGAAATAGCCTTAGCGCCTCATGCACTACCACATGTAAATACTACATGTGCTTCAACTCTTTGAATGAGGAAACAATTGAATGTCGGTCCTCACACAATTGAACACCAAAGCTGCAAAAGATGTAAATATACCTTCAAAAAAGGCATAGTGAACAATAATTGTTACAAAAAACTTACAATCCAACTCAGGAGAGTTTTGGACACAAAGCCCGGATGGAAAATACGAAATACAGCAAGGACTATGAATTGATTCGGTGTTATGTATATAGTTTCATTGGTTGGAATATACTTGGGTGACATAATATCTCTCTCTATCTAAACGGTAGTACTACTAGATTTAGTAATGAATCGTCTGGATAGTCAGATTTACTAACAATAATATCTTACTTAATAGCCAATTTTTTGTATGCTCCCTTGCTTTGGTGATCAGATGCATCTTGAGGGACATTCTTCTCACAAGATAGAACTCCAAGCCTGATTGAAAAGCAAGCGTAGACAAGGAAAGCACAAGGCAAACGTGGACAAAAGGTTCATTCCATCCGTGGTGTAGCAGGCAATGGCCAAGGAGGTGTGTATGGCGGTCTCACTACTCCATTTCTACTCAGCAAGTCTACAAATCTCTTAAAAAGGCATGAAGGGCCTCACTTCCATCTCTTCTTAATTAAAGGGAGCCTTAAATGATGAAGTTGATGCTAGAGGTCTTGAGTGTCGCCGTGTCTGAGGGCATTGATATGAAAAAGGCTTTGAAAGCTTAACCTTCAACGTAAGAGGCGGCAGCTTATACAACTTGAGGTGTAGCCCCGCACAAGAAGCAAATGACAAACTGGCACCGATCAGTGATGGTGTTGTCGGAGCTACTGAAAAGAGGCCAGAGGTGGAGACATGCATAGAACCCAATTTGTCACTGAGTGAGCCCAGGAGGAGATGACCAATGAGGGTTCCGATGAGGGCAACTGACAAAGGAGGAGATAGTTGACGGGAGGGTACCACGCTGACCATCATCTGTGAAGGGATCGTAGAAGTAAATTTGATCGAGAAGCCTAGTGACAGTGGAGATGCAAAAGAGATCGTAGGCATCATTGAAGAAGCCAATGCCCATTATTGTCCAATACTTCCAGTACCTCCAATCGTTGTCTCACCACCATCAGTAACCAGCTGTTGTGCACTATTTGAAGAAGAGTCTTGACCTTTGAATCTTGGAGTGGAAAATTTAGGCAAAGTTTGACAAACGTATGAGTGGAGGTGGGGAAGCACAAGGAGAGGGCAAAGTGTGTTATTCGGAACCCTGCAGCAAAGGAATGCCATACTCGCACAGGAAGGGAAGTCATGACAAGCAACAAAGGAATGCCATACTCATTAATCGTCTTCATCACACCTCATCAACCACAAAACTCTTGTCTGCTAGACTGAAAACGTACCAAATGAGGCAGATTTGTTTGAAGAACTGCGAGCTCGTCTGATGCTTGCCCATGAAATTTCTTGATGGTGTCTACCCATTTTTTTCCATTGATTTCCACACCATTGCTATCGTGAAAGATAATCAGAAGGTTGGGATCTGGAGTGTGCCACTTGTGGTCGATATCCTCCGTCCCCTTGTGACACATTCTGAGATTCCCATGATCAGCAGGTGACACATTCTCAGATTCCCATGATCAGCAGGATGAGGGTTGATTTTCCTAAGCCGAATCTTCACACTGGAAGACTTAGCTCATGGCTACCTCTACATCCTGTGCTTTGACGGTTTGACATACTTGCATAACACTGCATGCTCCTTCCCACCATTCTTCATTGACACAAAACACATATTCAGAGTCTCCTCAGTGACTCTTGCACATCAGGCAAGACATAAAACAACTGAAAAACTCTAAAAATGTGTAAAAATAGATTGGCATGGAACCTCTTGTAGCTCAATCACTCCGGCTCCACTCTAAATTCATCCTCTATCAAGAAAATGAAGAGAAAGCAATCCCAGGCTCCTATCCCATGAGGGACGTTTCAAAAGAGGGAGAGCCTCCCATACTAAAAATCAAACAAGCTATGCATACCCAAAAATAAAGCAACGGCTTACAATTCTACACGTGGCTCAACGAGGGCTCAAGAAAACCAAACTTTCCCCTAGGCTACCTGCCGTAACCAGAAACTTGCCATTTTAGGTACCCATCTAAAGTGGACTTCCCAAAGTGATTATAATCTTAGAAAAGTAGAGTTTCCTCCCTTGAGTCCCGCCCTCTCTCCCTCCAGTCGCCCCTTGTCTCCCTGTCCTCTCCCTCTCCTCTCCCTTCTCGCCTCATCTTCCTTTTTGAGAGATGTGAGTAGGTTTCTGGAGGGTAGCGCGCCCGGCATCTTGTGCCTTTTGTTAGTAGGGTTGAGCCCCCAATCAACCATTGATTATTAGAACTAATGTAATTCAAAGGCCAACTTTGGGACATACATCTTAGCACTTCGGCAATCACAACAACGTCCCAAGCAATGGCAAGGATCCTTAACATCCGATTAGCAGTTCAACTAGATCTTAACAATTTCATCACAAAAAGCATTGCACTTCAAATGTTTACTGATATCAAATTACCTCCCATATAATTGTGGGAGAGAAACAACCAAACCAATGGGAGATGATCAAATAGGCCCGACAAGAAGATATATTTTCCTCCTAAGGGCACTCCCATCCTCCACCTCTCCCCAAATGCATAGATCTAATCAATTCTATGCATATGAAATTCCTAACCTTTGCATATGTCCCAAGCCTCCGACTCCGAGCAAGAAACAGAATTCTTTATGTGGGACCTATTTTCAGCCTACTCCATCATATTCCAATCACCTCCTAGAATCCATTTTGCTCATACCATTTTTCCCTTCAAGAACCCCAGCATTTGCTACTCTCAATCAGCCCATTAGGGGCATACATGCAAAACAAACCCAAAATGAGACAACTTTATAGCAAGGACATGCCCATCACTATCTCTAAATAGCTCTCTACCCCTCAAGGACACTTCACCAGCACTGCAATGCCCCATTTTTCTCTACTTTGGAAATTGACAAATACTTGAAACCCCATCTTCCTAAATGAAAGCCATACTTCACAACATTTTAATTCTTGGAAAAGAACTATTCCAAGATTTAATTGATGTACCACCCTCATGCACCCCTTCTATTTAACTCTATCACAACCACCTAGTAAATTCCAAGGAAATAGCACCAATGAGATAAGGACTGACTTTCCTAGCCGTTGGCCCCAAAGCTTTGTAAGCATACCAGAAGAAGTCAAAGTGGTTTCTTAGTAGCACTAAAACCTCGAGCTGCATTCGTGTCTTAGGCATTGTTATCTAACTTCTAAGGCTTAATGGGGTTGGGAACCTCTTTGAGGGCCTTCTTTTGGCGAAGACCTTTGTTGTGAAACTACTTCTTATGATTAGCATTTAGTAGAAATTCATCTGGAGCTATAATAACCTAATTTGATCTTGTTGATGGGGTACAATACACATGGCTACATAGCTCAAAGTAGTGTTAGTTCACTACTCGGCTAGCTAAGTAGCACTTGTTTCCTAGGTAGGACAACTACTTGAGAAGTAGCAGCACTTGGGATGAAGTACTACTAGTTATGTAACGAACAATGGGGAAACAATATTAACTACCTAGCTAATAACTAGAGAAAGGTTCAGCATTGTATTATTCAATACTGTCTTACATATATTTTTCCAAGTTTCCCAATTTAGATCCTTTCAATTTCACACACGGCTTGCAAGAATTTGGAGCTTTTGCTCCTATTATCTTGCGATTGGTGTCACCACCCTCTTAAGAGGAAATCTTAGCACCATGAGGCTTGCTATTCAATGAGTTCAACACCAAGATTGCCTTAGAGGAGGCAGCCACATATTTTCTATTCTTGCAAACAACTTATAGCCCTCTGCATCTACTGAGCCATCACTTGAATCTAACACAACAACTGTAACCATCGTCTCCATTGCTTCGTCAAGCAACCCTTCACCTCTAGACTCACTAGGTGGCTCATGATCTAGAGAGGTCACCTCCTTGACAACATGCAAGCACCATGCAACTCTGGTTGAACCTTAAAGAGAATTTTTGGTGTGGTGTCCTTTTTTTTTAATATGTCTTCTCTGCCCAAATCCACCACATCCATCCTATTCATTGCACGGAATGTGCGAGCGGTACGTTGGCTGCACAACTAGAAAGCACAGAACCATGAGAGGCTACAGATTTAGTACTTTGCACATGGATAAGAGGTTTTGGCTCCAATCTTAGCATAAATGTTCAACCATGTAGTATGCCATGACTTCCCCTTACTTGGATTACCACACCACTATTGTGCCAATACACAAAGCAGGGGACGCTGGACATAGGGAACCACCACAACCTCATGATTGCCCACACACTAGCCAAGATATATGGATCAGTACTATCAGCCCTTACACAAAGGAGAATGGGAAGCAAGCTAGTGGACAGGTTGGTTTTTGGAGGCAACATTCCACTCTTGATCTCATACACCAATTCCATGACTATGCACCTAATCTTTAGACCTTATATATATATATATATATATGCCAAAGGATGTCTAAGTGAACTACACCCCTTATGGCAAGTACCAATGCTAGCGAGTGTCCTCAACACCCAATCGGGAGCGATCCATACCTTAACATTCTGATCATAAAAATTCTTGCACTTTAAATTTATACAATCAATTTGTAAGGGATATAGTGACCTCTTGCATGACAGTGAGAGAGAAAACCATCAACCAAATGGGATATCCTACCAAGGGCATTCTATTCACCACACTTCCTTGGATGCATAGGCTCAATCATGTCTCCCCACTTGAAATCCCTAACCTTTATGTCTGTTATTCCATGAGAACTCACTAAAACCATCTGGAACTAGCTCAGCACAATCAATTGGATCCCAAGATAGACACAAATCCTCCCAAACCTCTTAATTCCAAGCAAGAAATAGACTTCTTCAAGTGGGACCTCTATTCATACCACTTTGTCATATTCAAATCACATCCTAAAATCCAATTCGCTCCACCATATTCCCCTAAAAAACACCCCAGCACTCACTATGCCCATTAGGAGCATACATGCATACTATGTTGAACACAAACCCAAAAACCAACAACTCCATAGCAAGGCCATAACAAGGGAATGGCCATCACTATCTCTAAATAGCTCTCTGCCCTTCAAAGGACACTTTATCAGCACTGCAATGTGCCCTTTTCTTGTTCTTGGGCAATTGACAAATACTTCAAACTACATCTTCCTAAACAAAAGCCATAACACATCATCTCACCACATTTTAGTTCTTGCAAAAGAACAATCCCAAGATTCATAGACTCATGCACCATGCTCATGCACCCATTCTGTTTACCTCGATCACAACAACCTTGTAAAGTCCAAAAAACAACACCAATGCAACACTAACTTTCCCACCCACTAGTCCCTGCTCACACTTTTATCGGGTGAAATATTTGTAAGCATCCCTTAAGAAGTTAAAGCATTTTCCTTACTGCATTCTTAAGTCTCTTGGACACAATTCTTGCCTTTTGGGGATTTTTGGGGACGAACTCCTTGAGGGCCTTTTTCTAGGGAATCTTTTCCTCGTGGGTTCCACTTCTTGTGATTAGCATCCAATAGAACTTCATTTGGAGCCTCACCACTTAATTTGATTTTGTTGATGGGTACACTCCACAACCACTAGTTGTTGTGAGGTGTCACAACCCTCTTTAAAGGCAATCTTAACATCTTAAGGTCTACTGTCCGGTGAGTTCTATACTAAGCCCACCTCAAAGGAGGGAATCGTGGCTTTTTCTTTCTTATGTACAACTTTCTAGCCCTCAGCATCCACTAAGCCATCACCCAAACAATCGCAACCACCATCTCCATCGCTTGGTCAAGTGGCCCTTCACCTCTAGACTCACTAGGTGGCTCTTGATCCAATAGGACATCCTCCTTAACAACATGCAAGACATACTGAGCATCGTTGCAACTCTTATAGAACCGTAGAGGGACAATTTCTGGTGTAGTATCGTCTTTCTTTACAAATGAAGCAAGTATCAAGAAATGCACAAATTTAACCTATTGATTATGGATCAAACCAACCGTGATTTTGAGATTCATCTATTTGAGGATGTCTAATGCTCAATCTTAGAGGATCCATTCTCTTTTATCCCATAATGAGGTTCATACCATTAGGGGGATAAGCAAGGTGTTTCCAATAGCACATGCAAGATATTCAAAAGCATCCCCCAAACACAATGGAAGGTTGAGGAATTGGATCCATTTAGGACATTTAGAGTTTTGCAATGGTGTGTCTTCCATACCACTCCATGCTGCACCTCCTCAACTACCTTGGCCTCCACCCTTACTTCACCATCCTGGCCTAAAGTGGTAGCAAGATTTGACATTACCTTTCTGGAAAGGGAGGTCACAATGGAAGAATTGAAGGCAATACTAAATCAAATGGCCAAGGGAAAGACACCAGGGGAAGACAACCTTCCAATCAAAAATTTTCAAGTTTATTGGGAGATTTAAAGCCCCTTCCTCATAATGCTCTGGCAAGAAACAGTAGCGAAAGGATTTTTTGACTCTAGAATTAACACAGGAATGATTAAGCTAATCCCAAAAGGAGGGCCAAAGGAGGAGCTCAAGAATTGGAGGCCATTTATAATGCTTAACACCTGCTACAAAATTTTGGCCAAGGCTCTGGCACTCAGGCTAAAAGGGAAAATGCAGGTTTAGATTAGAGAGGAGCAAAAAGGCTTTGGAAGCAATTCTCACACTATGGGAAGGACTGGAGTACGCAGAAGAGCATGAGCAAGACATTTGTGTCATGAAAGTAGACTTTGTTAAAGCCTATAATAGAAGGGAATTGGGTTTTATCCTTTAGTCCCTACAAGACATGGGATTCAGACCTGTCTTCAGGAGCTATGTTAACACATTGTGACAGGGTAAAAAGCAAAAGTGGAAGTTAATGGCAAAATCTTAGACACTTGTCCTTCAAAAATATCTATTAGACAAGGATGTCCCCTTTTGCCTCTGCTCTGCCATAGTGGCCGACTCACTAGGATGGGTAATTCAAAGAGAAGTGGAAAAAGGGAACATTATGGGTATTCAATTAGAAGCAAACAAAAAAATTGTACACCAGCAATTTGCTAACAACACAAACCTCACCCCAACAAATGACCCCAGGTCTGTGAACACTGAGCTAAACTGCCTCAAGACCTTCCATTCCTGTAACATAAGTAGGTTTGCTGCTTTCTCACCATCTTTGTAATTTGATGTTAATAGATTAGCTCAGTTTGGCAATTTTTATGTTCCTATGATAGATAGAATTGGACTCTCAACACCACATTGCCATTTCCCAAGGGGGCATTCATATCCTCATGTTTTGAGCTATCATCCCATGAGGTCCACATCTGCATGGTCCTCTTCCATTAGGGGTAATGCTCATGGTCCTTCAGCCCCGGAAGGGGGGTTTGATCAGTGTAGTGGGATCTCAGACACACCCTGTTTGGAGATTTTCGTTGGCCTCCACAGGGTTGGACAAGTGGCCCTTGGAGGTGTTTGATGCTATTTTGGGAAATCAGATTACACTCATGATGGACGAGTGGATGGGACCACAGGGACTAGAGCTTTGGTACGCCCATGGCGTAGAGGTGAACTTTCAGCTAATCTTCACACGCGAGGAGCCGGTGTTTGGCTTGGCGACAGGAGTTATCAGATTGCCAATGGAGGCAAAGGTGAAGCAGGCACACTTCTAGTCCCTCCAGAAGTGCTCTGGTCCCTCCAGAAGTGTGCGGAGCTGTTCGGGGTAGAAGCCTCGTTCATGATGAAGTGGGCACGGAAGATCGGTATTGAGCTAGTTTCCACCCTAGTACAGCGCTGCACAAACATTGACTACTCGCCCTCTAAACCCCTGGCAAAATCGCACAAGGCAGTATTTCTAGAACAAGCACCCACTCATAGGAGAGCCTTGTTCGCGACTCCTCCGTCCTCATGAGCTGGACCTTAGTGAGTTGGAATGTACATGGGCTCCACGATCGTGTTCGTACCAACTGCAGTACCTGATACTCTGATAGGAGTTGCAGAGGGCAGTGGTAGGGCAGCCAATGGACATCCTTATGATTCAAGAGCACATGTTTTTAGTCGCAGATATCAGATGACACCATCACCTTCTCCCAGGGAGAGGGCCAGAGGTGTGGTCCCCCATAGTAGGACGGAGCAGAGGGGTCTGCATCTCAGTCTCACAGACTTTGGCTTCAAAGTCTACGATCAAGGCGAGCGGATGGGCAGTTTGGATGGGAGTTCGGATGGGAGAGTCCAGGATTGGGATCCTGAACGTGTATGCCCCAACATGCAGGCAGCACTGCCCGACCTTTTGGAGGAGGCTATCAGAGTGTCTTCTGGATGTAGACTCTTAGATTATTGGAGGTGACTTCAACAACTTGGAGTTTGGGTAAGACAAACAGGGCGGCACCTCCTTCTCTGAGATGCCAACAACAGAGCGTAGCACCTTGGAGCAGTTCATTTTCATGATGAGTGGTGGCAGAGACCTGTGGAGAGAGCCAGATTTCAGAAGGACACCTGGCAGCCTTCTCTTCTCCTTTGGACAGAGGAGACACGATGGATTGCTAGAGAGATTAGACCGTTTCTATGTTGGGGATTGGGCACTACATAGAGGCAGATCTACCAGGATTCTGGCAGGTACCACGATGTCAGACCACTCTCCAGTGGTACTTCACTTGGATCAGCCCCGTCGAGGTCTCCCCCAAAGGGAGCCTGCATCCGAGAGGACCTCCTGCAGGATAAGGAGATTCAGCAGGTCATGGAAGGGATTTGGGAGGAGTCAGAGATGGCACCGTGTGAGGGCTGGGCTACATGGGTGATCGATGCAATTCAGAGGAGCTGTGAGGAGCTGCAGGCTCACGCCCTTAGGCAGAGGACCCTTTAGGAACATGAGCGGGCTTTGAGGAGAGACCTTGCCCCCATTGAGAGGCTTAGGAAGCAGGAACCAGTTTCTTAGTGGCTTAGTAACAGATTTGAGAGCGCTCGTCTCGAGCTTCAGGACACGGAGTTGCAGTGGGTTGAGTTCTCCTATCACTCCTCCCGAGCCCGATGGGTGCAGCAGGGGACAGGATGACGAAGTAGTTCTTTCAAACCACTGGACCCCGATCGGTAGGCACACAGCTATAGTGTCTCCGAGACTCGCAGGACATCATGCACACTGACCCGTAGGAGATTTTGGACATGACCACTAGATTTTACAGCCAGCTCTTTCAGACGGAGAGGATGACCCTAGCTGGTCTTGTGGCCTGAGAGCTAGTTTGGGATCACGTTCCGACAGTAGTATCGCAGGACTTATGCAACATGCTTGAGGAGCCTTTCATAGATGAGGAGCTCTAGGAAGCCCTCAAGGCTCTCCTGACCCAGAAGTGCCCAGGTGAGGATGGTTTTTGACCCCGGCCTTCTTCCAGAATTTCTGGGAGATTATCTTTCCGTTTAGCTTGCCAAGAGATTTTTGACACATGCCTTCTCCCACAGTCCTTGAGCAGAGGGTGGATTTGTTTGATCCCGAAAGGGGAAGATAGGTCAGATATCCGAAAATGGAGACCGATCACCTTGCTTGATACTGCATACAAGATCCTCGCCAAGGTCTTGAGTTTGCAGTTACGGCCCCATCTCACCAACATCATCCATGACACACAAACTGGGTTTTTCCAGGAGCCTCGCATCCTAGATAACATCTTCACGTTCTGGGAGGCAGTGGATTGGTCCATGGAGGAGTCATAGCCGCTGGCCGTCCTTCTCTTGGATTTTGAGAAGGCCTATGATAGGGTGGAGTGGCCTGTCCTAGAGGGCACTACAAGGATCGACCAAGCCAAGCATATCCGATGGATAGAATACTTTCAACGTGCCTCAATCTAGGTTTTATTGACTTGTGTGCAAAGTGGAGTACCCCTCTGATAAGTACTTGTTTGGATAACACAACTAGGAGCACACTTTTTGACAGTTGTGCATACCATTAGGTGGAAAACGTTGTATAATGTGTGATCGCAAGAGTCTGGAATCTTTAGATAGTTCCAAGGTCCTAACCTCCAGTAGTCCCGCAGTAAGGGATGCCCAAGTTGGAGGTTGGGAGCTGCTGACCGGGAGGACGAGCCTTGTTCCTCAGGATCCCTCCCTGGAAGGACCTGCTACTGTGATGAGGAAGTAGAAGGGGGCGCCATTGTTCCCTTGCCTACTAGCAAGGGTGTCGAAGTAGAAGAACTTGCTGTTGAAGTGGAGGGGGGGCGGCGGTAGAGGGAGGGGTAGGGACATGGGGGACAGGGGGAGGGGGGTGGGTGGTGAGAGTGACCATAGAAGGGAGGGCTGAGGGGGGGGGAGGGGGCGGGGGGAACCTTGGAGGGGGAGGGGAAAGTGAAGAGGAGGGGGAGGGGGAGGGGAGGGGAGGGGGAGGGGGAGGGGAAGGAGGAGGAGGGATAAGGACGACATCATGCCCCCCTTCCTGATGAGGCTCACCGGGGCTCTGGATCTCGTCGGCTCCTCCATGGTCCTCGTCGAACTAGCGTCTGCGGCTTCTGCCATCGCCACATCTGGAGCTCCTAGGGCTCATTGCTACTACAAGGGTGGGTGTGGAGGCTGAACCTCCAAAGCTGGAGGATCGGCTGAGTGGGCGGTGGCCCCTGTCTCAAAGGAGGTGGCTCCTGCTGTTCCTCCTTCGAGGCCTCTCAGTCAACCTTGTCCCTCTCTCTGTGATTGGCCCTCTACCTATGGCGTTTGCGGGTTTGCATGCTTGGTTTCTTTTTCTTTTCTACCTATGTCGAGTCCCCTGCTGAGGGGGTAACCCATGGGGTCTGAGACTCCTGGTGCTCCTGCCTGAGAGGGCACTGAACTCAGGCCTGCTGACTCTGCCTTGTCTGCAAAGGAGGAAGGGGAGGGTGTATGAGGGAGGCCATGGGGGCAATCTCTGGCGAGGTGACCCATCTGTCTACACCGAAGACACTGGCCTGGTAACCCGGAGATCTCCACCCTCTGGCAAAGTGTGCCCCCTTCCAGGGTCTCGAGAAGGATCAACTTTGGGAGGGACTCCGGGCTCTCAACCACTAGTCTAATCCTAGGGACTCCATCATCTGCTAGAATGGAGGCGGCCATCTCTGGCAGGGACTCAAGCACTGTGCCAAATGCCCTACCAATGGAAGGGAGGATGGCTTGATAATCCTTGGGGAGCCCTCGTAAGCAGAGTGTAATCGAAGACCGTGGAACATGGTGTGTTGTATCCATGTCCTCCACTGTGAACCCATGATACCAAGGAAAGAGGTAGACAAGGTGCGGGCCAAGGAGTACCGGGCTCTACTCCACAAGTGTTAAGGTGGTGTCAGGGGAGCTCAACTAGATGAGGAAAATGCCTCGTCCATAGATGGTGACCTCTTGGATGTGGTCTCCCTCTAATGCCAAGCTTGCCTGGATCCACTCTCGCACCAGTCTCCGTGTAGGCGTGAGGCCCACAAGTCTGCCCACAAGTGCCTTGTCCTGGAGGGACTGAACTGCCTGTGCTGTACCTGTTGCTTGTCAGCTAGGGAAAGAAGAACCTTAACAGCTGTGGGATTCGAGGGTGTTGCCATAGAGTCCCTCTGGCCGAACCAAGGGTCGCCACCAAGGTTTTTCTTTTGCCTTCACAAGCACAAGTGCTCCCGCTACAGGGAGGGAAAAGGAAAAAGGGGAAAAAGAGCATCAAAGGGGGAGGCAGAGATGAGGTGGGGCGAAAGAGGGGGCAAGGACAAAAGAGGAAGAAGGAGGGCAAGGAGGGTGTGGGGTGGAAGAGGAAGGAGGGCAAGAAGGCGAGGGGGGAGAGAAGGAGGGGAGGAGAGGCAAGAGGGTAGAGAGGGGGTGGAGAGGGGAGCCGACAGGGGAGAGGAGAAGGGCACAGGAGGCGAAAGAGGTGGAGGTGGTGGGGGCGAGAGGCAAAGCAAGCAGAGGGGGACACAGCAAGGTGGCGAGAGGCAAAGCAAGCAGAGGGGGACACAGCAAGCAGGTGGGGAGGCAACGAAGGCGAGAGGTGCAGCAGCCGGCGCAGGAGGGGTGGTAGGAGCATAAGGGGCGGCGAGGAGGACAGGGGAGTGCAGAGGGAGCGGACGGGGTGGAGGTAGTGGGGCAACCAAGGGTGGCACGGTGTTACCCTAGTGGGTATCTAAATTACCAGGCAGCAAGAATTAATTGCTTGGTGGGTAACAGTGCTGATCTTGGGGCTCATTTGTCACTAATGGGATTGTTCATAAAATGTTTTGTTGTTGTGTTGAGACACAATTGAAAAAAGGGAAGACAGTAGTGTAGCCCAACATCATCTATCCCAACAGCAACAGGTGGCAGTACACTTCCTGTATTGAAGAAGACCCCAGATACTCGAACCTTGATTTTTGGTACAAGATCCCACACAGTAGCATTTGGGATGATGATTGTAGCTGGACATCAAAAGGTTGGAGAGACGTATGACATCAGTCATGCTACATGAAGCACCTTGTGATGTCATTTCCATTGTAAGTTTTCCTGTTAATTTTTTTAAAAATCGAATTGACTCCATTTCTTGACATTTGTAGCAGGGAAGTGGCTAAGCGAGTGTGTTGTCGAAGCTTGCTTTGGCAAACTCCCCTCCATGATTGGGAGCATGGGGAAGCCCAACACTCAAACCACCCTACCAAGCCTTTGTCGGCATAGTAGGATCCACACCTTTAGGTTGAATGTCAAGGCAGAGGGAGAACATCCTTCTTATCATCTAGAATATGAGAGTTGGAGAGTGTGGGTTTTATCCAATGGGGGCAAAGAAGCCTTGCCAATATTACATAAATTTGAGGTTGCACATGAATTGCTAGAACTCCTTCTAGTTGATTATTAAGAGATCGCAAACACTTTGTGCACCTATTTGCTAGGTCTTCCCCAAGTTTTGAAGTTAGGTGCTCCTATCTAATAAGTAAATGTCATTGCGTTAATTTGCACCTTGAAATTGGATTGGGGTTTATGAATGATGTTTCACGCCCACTTTTCACATCCTAAGTGTAGCTTAAGGGAATTTCACTCTACACAATATTCCTACAATTGGGCCTATAAACACTTTGGTGACACTTCTCTTCCAAGTCAATAGAGGTGCCGACTAAAATATAATACCTTCCATTAGTTATCAATCCAAGATAACATTGAGGAGCCCATGCCCCTTCTCTATTGAAGTTAACAATTAGTAAAAAATTAGTGATAAACTAAACTACATCTAACATTATGTGTGCACACAGTTGATAGAGGTGCCCAATAATATTCTCCATAAATTAATCCAAGATAACATTCAGGAGCTAATGCCCTCCATTGAAGTTTCCAATAATATGAAATTAGTTATACACTAAACTAAATCTAACATTATATGTAAAAGAGTTGCTTAAATGATATGATGTGAACTAAGGCCTTTGACTAATTTTATAAATCAAGTGCCCAATTATTGGTGGAGCAATTCAAGTATCATGAAGGCATAATAAAATATATAACTTGCCATATTACACCAGGTAGTATAATTAGCATTGATTAATACACCTCATTATGTAAGACATTGTATGCACAATACTCAATATCGACACTAAAGACACATATAGGAGCTTGTAATAGGGTATGACATTGTGTAAAATATTCAAATATTGTAAAATTGTATTGAAGTACACAATGGGCAAATTCACAAGGGATATGTGCAAGGCCACATTAGGGAATAAATAAGGTGAACCAATATGCTAGTATCTCCCTCACCAATTTGGAATTGATAATGCATATTTCCATTGTAGAGATGATCTTTTATATATCCTAGGTGTGTTGTTCCTATCCAACTACGCACTTTATTTCCACAGTAAGTTGCAAATACCTCCTAGGTGTAACAATAGTTTGCATTACATCTATAGGCTGGAGCCTTTACAATGTGCTCTACACCTACATAGCTTTGGAGCCTGCCCTTAAGCTGACAAATCCATTGTACAATCATCAAACTCCATTCTCTACACAAGCTAGAGCCTCTACAACCGTCAAACTCCATTCTTCACATTTATAGGCTAGAGCTTCTATAACCTTCTCTCAACTATTAAGTAATCTTTGCTAGTGTTGCCGTATCCTTCCCCTTGCTTAGTGTTACAGTTATTAACTCAAGCCTTATTTGAGCTTTCACTTTGAAAAGGCTCTAACCCTTGCAACCCCATTAGTTTAGGCCCATCTCCCTACCCTACATCTCCAAAATGTTTCATTAAACATGCACACGCATGCAAGTGCACGTACATGTTAATATTGTATATGCATGTATATGCACGCGTGTGTGTGACACAATGCACTCACACGTGCGTGCATGCATGTGTGTGTGTGTGTGTGTGTGTGTGTGTGTGTGTATGTGTATGTGTGTGTGTGTGTGTGAGTGAGAGAGAGAGAGAGAGAGAGAGTACGGTCTTGTTTTTATATGCTTTTATTTCATGTAAGTAATAAGACAAAATTATGCACATCTTAATTACCATAGCAACTGGACAACTAAAAGGATAGCTCATGTATTTCCATTTATTATATGTGTTAAACTACCATATTTGGAATTTGCAATGAAAACTAAACGGCTTCACAATTCTGGTAGTTTTACCCTTGATGAAAATATACCATTTGCCTGAGCCAAATATGCCCTTGTCTAGGTTTGATATTTAGTCAAATATTTGCCCTAAAATCTCTCAAGGGAGGAGTTGCGAGGATGTTCAAAGCCTTAAATGAACCATATAGAGCTAAGGGGGAATTTACCAACCCCAAGCTACCAATTACACATCCTGATTCAAGTGCCAAGCCTTTATGATAGAGGGCACGCAACACCAATTCTTTCTAGTGACTACACACAATAGACTTACCTTAGATTTCTATTCCACGACTTGACCATGTTTGTATTTTGACAATAATTAAGGTTAATATTTCTAGTTCTTTTTAGTTACTATGGATACTTCAATTGTTAGTCGTCTTTCCTATCTTAAGTCATTGGTAATCAATAAGTTCACCATGGCATCCATAAACGTATTGCATCAAGTTTTATCAGATTGCATCCTCTTGCAGTCGATCATTAACATCCCAAAATGCAAATGCACAAAAAGTATAGTAATCTTTGATAACTATGTCCTCATTTTGTCATACATATGATTGTTCTCTCTCTCTCTCTCTCTCTCTCTCTTAGCTTTCTGCCTATGCTGATCAATTGGTACTTTTAGTAAATACTTGGTATTTCATTAGTTTTGGGTCACTTGCAATCCCTCTGACTATAAGTACCTTTAGTAGCTCTCAACCTTCAACTTATTTATTTTGTTGTTCTCTTTGATGAGACAACACTAGCAAATGTATCAACTGTTTTAGTCTCATAGGCCGTTTGGCCTTTTAGAGACGTTAATATATATCTATATCTATATCTATATATCTCTCTCTGATTTAGTTAAATGAGCACTTTGCTTTCAGATTCCCTACGTACTATGAGATTTGAGGTTGTCACCACCATCTTTTCATAGATCGATTTAAACCCTTTCCAACCTCGTGGTTCACACAGAGTAGACATTTTGTGATCTTCATTCATGAGGTTGTACGACACGAAGACCAACTGATCAAGATAAAACAGATCAGGAGGCTTAACCAAAATCCACCCAACATGATCACGAGGTCTTTCAAATCAGTGTCATGACCAGCTGGTCAAGACAAACAGTACAAATTAAGGGGCTTCACCCAACACGATCATCGAGATCTTTCAAATCAGATAGCACGGATCAACAATCCCCAAAGAGACGATGTAGCCAAGGCTCGTTGTGAGACACGACAACCCCATCAACGTATGGATACACAAATGAGGCTTAGGGATTTTTCAAAAACACGACTCACGCAAGTGACAATGGCACTTGTCCAACGAGGCCACAAAGAACCATGCATACTAACACTTTATCACCGGTTTTATGCCATCAACACCAATCACCGTCAACCTCTGTTTATCAAGACTTTATTCATTCTTAGCTGCCGAGGGTCTTGGTTCCTCGAACAGCATACAAAAGGATGCCATAATGACACCACACTACAGATGTTTCCATCGTCTCCACGGACTCAGATACTTAGTAGCACTAGTGTTTGTGTTTTTTATTTTGTTTCATGTGAATGCCCACTTCGTAGTTCCACCCATTCAATCATTCTATTTAGTTTTTTCAATCTCAAACGCCCATTTCAACTCATTATATCTAGTTTTTCAATCTAAAGACTTTAATCAACTCTCTCTCTCTCCCCCCCCGCGCACATTTTTTTTGCTCTCCACACACATGATTGGATGGGAGAGTGGATAAGAAAAAAAACAAAGGATAGAAACATATGAAAAGTCCATGAAGCTCATAGAACAATATAATTCAATAGTTTAAGCACCAAGTTCCCTACATTGGGAAAGGAATGGCCTCTTATTTAGTATTAGTTTCCCTTTATTTTAATTTCAAAACAACAAAGATTTGATTGAGATAGTGAAGCTTGGTTATTCTCTACAGCAAAAAGAGTATAGATGCTATAACCCTTCTACTCGTATGTTTACAATGAGCAGAGATGTTTTTTTTTTAATGAGATGAGCAGCTGATATAAACCAATAAATGTGATTGATAATGTAAATGCACAAAATGGTAATGCTGCATAAAATTCACAGCAGCAATAATCGCCCACCAAAACAATTTCACTCTGTATGTTCAAACGATACAAAGCTGCCATAACCTTACCTTGAAATCCTTCCCTTCAAAATAATGAGCCTTTGTATTGGTGAATTGTATAAGAAGTGGCAATCTTTTTCAAGTGATGTAAAATTCTTGCCATGTAATCCTCAACTTATTTAGGCTAATTCTAACTTTTTATTTTGTTGTTAACAGAACTTGAAACCACAATACATAAGATTACTAATTTGAAAATAATGAGAAAACATGGAAGCACAAATGAGAAAACTTTGTAGAACTTTATGGGACATTTAGCTACATAAAGGGAAATTTGAGAATTAATAGCATGCAAAATCACTTCACTTCCATCATTAATGAAATCGTGTCCTCACACTCATAGCCAACATGCTTGGATGTTTTAGGATTTTATCTATATGATTGACCTTTCTAGATGGCAATCGTTGGAAAAGCATCCTTGCATTAATGACGCTTCCTCTAAACTTAACATCGACTCGTATAAAATCCTATGCACATCAATGCTTAACGTTAAAACAAATTGGACAGACCTGTAAAGCTCAAAGAGTTACTTGACTGTGTAAGCACTTTCATTATGCACACACAGGAACATATGCGTTTACATTGTCAATGGAAATGATCGATTCACTGTTATTTTGCCAAACACAAATCCTAGCCAGGTATGGAGATACCCGACATGCGAAGTCCTGTAAAAACCTGAATGTAAGCTTCAATTAACACAGCATTTGAATTTGTGTACTCTCTAGTACAAATGTAATCAATGCCTTGAAATACCCAGCTTACCTAGCCAGAGTTTGCTGCACCTACTTTGCATTCGTACCCAAAATGAATATTGTACACCTTCTGTAGACATAAGAGAAGCATTTACAGGCAGGCAGTTCTTCAAACAAAAGCCAGGTAGGGCACCTTGTCATCAAAAAAGAAAAATATGAACCTTGGTATACCGTCTGCTGCTCATGGCCTGACATTATATTGCAGAATCATCTGCTTCATTTTAGCTTGGTACATGCAATACCTAACAGAAGATCAACAAAGGCGAAAGTGACCATATTTTCAGCTCATGTGTTGTCAGCTTTTGTATCCTTGTGGCTTCCAAGCTTTAGCTAAATATTGCAATTTATCCAGAAAGTCTAAATCTCTTCATGCTGGAGGATTCACTTAATCCTCTATTGATTGTTCATCCCCTGCAAGCTCTTGCCGCCGCCTTTCCTCCTCTTCTGTAGAGACAGATGACATAATGTAAATAAGAGCACACATATCTAAGCCAACTTGGCTGAGCATCAGCGACATGGCATAGCTAGGACTTTTTGGCCCTCCCATGCATCATCTACAAAACCCCCAAGTCCTACTTGGCTCAGCTGTCATCTGTCAGTGGAAAAATACTAAACATTAACCAGCCATCTAAAGATGTTAACTGGCCATCTAACAATTCTCTATTCTTCCACTCCTCGTGGTTTTGCCTAGCAATGTTTGCACTACCTCTCCACCTAAAACCGCCAAGTATTTAGACTGAAAAATAGCTACTATCTCTCCAACACTATCCATCTGGCACTCCTTTTTTTAATGCACACTAATCTCCCATGAAAAGATTAATTTTTGGCAAACTTACGCATGAGTTCAATAAGTGCCCTTTGAGTGCGCCTCTCAAGCTTCTCCAATTTCTTGGCAACATCCCTACGTAAGTCCCAGTTGGCTTTTTTCGGGGCAATACTGACTAAAGGATCCTGCAAAACATGGTAGCAAAGAAAAAAATTTGTCAGCTTTGCTGCGTAACACACCCAAACCCCCCTGCGCGCTAAAAGTAAAGAAAGTAATAAATTGAAACTCTTCACGGAAACTGCAAAAACTAGGAAGCTGCCAAAGGACTGGGTAAAATAAGAGCTTTGAAGCACCAAAGAGAAGTCGAATATTTTTAACTTAGATTGCAAGCTCCTTTCATTCAATTTTGCTGCCACTGTCAACAATGTTTGAAAGAAAATGTTCCGAAAGTGGATATTTTACATGGAAATACCTTCAAAATAGAAATCATACATGGGAAAAGCCTCAAATATATGAAGATGCAGATGCACATATAATCCAGATACATGCACAAGAGCCAATTCATCCGACAAATTTGTATTGGTTACACATGACATATATATATATCCAACCTTAAACACTAAGATCTATTCCCTCCCAAAAAAACTTCTTCACACGCTGAAGTATATTCAAAAGCATAAAGAAAAAGAACGAAAGAAAGAAAGACAGAAAGAAAGACGTGTCGCTGTCACAGTGTCTGGTCTGGTGAACATGGAGGAAAGATCCCTATGCTTAATCTGTGCACCGACCAGCTGGCGAGTTTGTTGTGTCTTGCTCCAGGCCTAGACTCTGCCGTCTCCCTAGGGCTTGCTGTCTAGCTGGAGAAACTTAGTGATCATGCTCTAAGTGGAGTCTAGCATCTCGCCTATGTGACTTCAGGAGATGGTCTCAGTGTCGAACAGCCTCATGAATGAAGGTCGCTAAGCATCTCTATCTAGGTAAGACAAGAAACTGGAGAGGACTCCGAACCCATCCTTGAAGAGACAATGGTAACAGCCTCAAATCTCAAATACCCCTCCTTACAAATGAATGGGATAAGAGGCAGAGGAGCATGAGGTCCTAGCTGCTCAGTGAGCTCCCCCCCTCTACCTACGGCGGCCTAAAGGCTGCCCACGACCTATTTGCTCTCCCGCTGCCTGCCCTGCCCTCCTTGCAACCCCCTCGCCCTTGCCCTCACTCCGCCTCGCCCTCCTCCCTCTCCGCTCCGCCCTGCCTCCCCCGCTCCACCTCCGCCCCCCGCTCTGCATGTCACCACAATGTAAATATCCTAAGTCAAAGTACAGTTAACCATTTATTTGATCATAATTAAAGAGTTTTCATATGTGTTAATTATGGTCAAAGAGTTCTTTTAATGGTCAAAGAATTGACTACGATCAAAGATACTTGACTCTCGTCAAGTAAACCTGACTTCGGTCAGGGAGACTTGGTTTATTACCAAGAGGGTTAACTGCAGTTAACCAAAAACTATAGAGCTGACTACAGTCAGAGAGTGTTGACTTCGATCAACGAGACTTGGCATGCGCCAAGAGGGTTAACTACGGTTAACCAAGATGTGCCAACTTTGGTTGGAGAGTTGTGCCAACTTCGGTTGGAGAGACTTGACTATAATTAAGGCGCCTCAACCCTTGGTCAAAGCCCTTAATTATGATCAAGAGAGTTGACTTTGGTCAACGAGAGAATAAATATATTTTTTTTATATTTGTTGTGTGCGCACATGTGTTCAGTGGGGACGCCCACCATTACTAGAATTATTCCACAATGTGTTATTTGCATGCAAAGCGCTAACAATTAATGGGTGCCATGGTGGTGCGCTTTAATTAATTGTTGCAGGTACTAGGAAGAGTTATTTTCCTAAGCGCTACGGGAGCCTACCAAGAGTCTAGGAGGCGGTTCGTGTGACCAAGTGCTTCGAAGACTCCAGAGTTGCCCTTAGTGGCATGTAATTAGGAAAGTAAAGTAGAATTGACAAGTGGCTTGTTGCCAAGAAGGGGAGAATAAAAACCTTCGGGGGGGTTGAGCCCGACGATTGTCCTAGGTTGAGAGAGGGAGAGAGGGAGAGAAAAGAGAGTGTCTTTGCTGTTCTTTACGAGTAAGATTTTTTAGAGAAATGAGAGCGAGAGGTTCCAGTTTCATTGGTATCAGAGCAATGGCAAGGATTATCTTCTATGGCAACCTCAATCAAAAAAGCTAATTGCAAATGGGAGAAATTGAAGCTACGCAAATGCGTGATGCAGGCTATATGCTTAATCTCTTCGTGAGCGTATATTGCAGACATAATTAATAGCATCGTCTGTCATTATCGCTATCGTCGCAAGTATTGTGCTATGCAACCGGAAGGAGATTCGCTTGTGAGCAGTGAACGCTGTTCTAGTCGATGCCTTTCACAAGAAATGGACGAAAGGGCCAAAAATCGATTGGTTAAAATCGTGTACGGTGTCCGACATGAGAAATCCTTGGCCACTGTTTGTAGGCTGTGAGACGAACAGCCTGATCTTTATCCAGCCCCAACCCAACTGAATTCTTGGGAACAGGCTTATAGGAGTGAACGCTGCTCACTCGCAATAAACAGAGCGATAAATTTAATTGCGCCAAAAAGTGTTTTTGGGTGGCGTTCTTTCATCAACGTGTTCCGTCGGGGGGACCTCATCGCAATCATGAGCCATAGCCACAACTACGCATGGTTTAAGCCGCCATCACCATCGCTCGTCGAGGAGACAAAACGTCCCTTGAACTTCCAGAAAGCTGCAGAGGTGATGACATGGCAGATTTGACACGTGGCACACAAGTGATGTGGCGGCCACACGTGCATGCTGATGTGGCACACACATGGCAGAGGTCTTGACAGGTCCAGCTGACGTGGCAAGCACGTGTGGATGCTGACCTGGCAGTGGGAGCTAATGCTGATGTGATAGCACATGCAAGGTGATGACATGGCAGGACACATGGCAGCTGACCTGGACTGCCAGCTGGACTGCTGAGGTGGCAAACCAGTGGCTAGACTAACTTTGGTTAGTTAACCCTAGTTAGCCGTTCAGTTAGTTGGTCCAACCAAACTAGACTGGTTAGTCAAACCAGGTTTGACCAACTTACCTTAGTTTTAGTTAATCAGACCATAGCTGGTTAACTAAACTACAGATGGTTGAGGTCCAGTTGAGAGCCAACCAGACCAAAACCAGTCAGTCTGGTTAGAGTAACCAGCCGGTTTCCCATCCAGTTACTGTCAAAAAAAAAAGAAGGGACAGTTACAGAGACTGTTTCTGCTAGCAGTTTTCACCTATCTGAGAAAGCATTTACTGTCAGAAAAAGCAGAAAAAAAAAAAAAGAGAAATCAGAGATTTGCAGAAAAGAGAAAATGTATGCCTTTATGCTCAGGAAACGGGAGTCAGATGCATTCTGAGTGCTTTTTGCAACAGCCAGAAAAGGGGCAATATAGTTGTTGATGGCTTGGCAACCTTGTGGGTATATGCCTTGAGTTGACAGCCCGGTACTGGCATAGATTGTGAATGCAAGACACCTCTTGTTGAGGTAATTTTTCTCTTTGAAAAAGCAAAGGTTGCATGCATCAGTTGCATACACAGTGTGTGTGAGAAACTTGCAGATCTCAAACGAGTGATTTTTATTTTTTATTTTTAATGGCTCAATCACCTATCCAGAGGGATTCACAAGATAGGGATGCACATCAAAGACAAAGAAGTGTGCAACAAACTCAGCAAGAATTTGAACAGATGGTACGCACTCATATGCAAGAGATGGAAAATCTCATAAGGGATCCAAGGGCTCAGCATTTGTTTCAAACAGAAGCTATGCCTAATGCAGCTTATGACGTGCCAATGCCAGAGGCACACTCTCGTGTACAGCCAGAAAGAGAGAGATCTCATAGGGGACAGTCTCATAGTAGGAAGAGATCGAGGCGTCATCACCGATCTCCCAGTCCTTCACCGTCTACCTCGAGCTCGACTTCTGTATCTTCTTCTTTATCAGATAAACCAGCCAGGAAAAGAAGGAAACACAAGAAGTCTAGGATGAGAAAGTCTTCCAAAGAGACCAAGGAATTCAAAGAGGAAGGTAAATCTGTCAAGTTTATGACCTATAATGGAAAATATGGTCATACAGACAAAGCATTGCAATTCATTAGGCAATTTGATGCTACATTCGGTACAAAAAAGTTTTCAGAATCCTCCAAATTAAGAATGGTCAGTTTGCACTTGACAGCGACAGCTAGTGCATGGTGGAGTGCACAAACCACAGATGGGTCAGGCCCAAAGAAGTGGAAGGACTTCAAGAAAGCCTTCTACTAGCAGTTTATGCCTAAACAGTTTAGAGATCATGTTCTCCAAGATTGGGACATTTTGCATATGGATGCAGGAGATACAGTGGATCTGTACAACCAAAAGTTTTGGGATGCTTATTTGCAGGTTGCACCTTTCAAAAAGATCTCCAAAGGAACCCAAATGAGAAAGTATAGAGCAGGTCTCAGTCCAAGAATCCACGCAGTAGTGAATGCTTTGGGGGCAAAGAACATTCAAGACCTTATGCATTCAGCTTCAGTAGCTAGTCTTGTGCCGTTACAAGATCCATCCACAGTACTATCCTTGCATGCAGGACGTGCTGAAAGGAAGAAATCTGATTTTTCAAAATCAGAAAAGAAAGAGTATCCCAAGGTTGAAAAGAAAGGGTTTCAACCTCAAAAACCGAGGGGTACTCAGTTTTCAAAGACCTATAAAGGCAAATCCCCATTCACTCCTGAACAGATAGCTGAGTTTCGCAGAGATGGGAAATGCTTTAAGTGTGGGAAAGAGGGGCATGTGGCTGCCCAGTGCCCAGAAAAGCCTTCAACTTCGAAGGGAAAAGAGGTAGAAAAGCCACGGGGACCGCAAAAGCCAATGGCAGGAGGAATTCTTGACATACTGGGTCATGTTTCAAACCCAGAAGAGCGAGAATTGCTGCTATCACGGGGCAAAGTCAGAGACCAGCAAGCGCTGATTTTATTTGATCCAGGGGCTACTGATAATTTCATATCAGAGGACCTAGCCCTGAGGCTCGGAATAAAGACGGAGGAGTTGGGCAGGGCTTTGGATGCCGATCAGATGTTATGTGGAAACCCTGTGCCAGTCACTCCCTTGATAGGGAAGCTCCGTCTTCATGTACAGAGTTATGTGGATCAGGAAGACTTCTTCATTTCTCCACTAAAACATCATGATATAGTCTTGGGTATGCCTTGGTTCCATCGTAAGGCAGTGAAGTTGACTCTTCCTAAAAGAGTGCTAGAGTTTGTACATAGGGGCAAAGTATATCGTGTGGTTGCTAGGAATAGAGGGGAAACTGTTCCCATTGTATCAAATAGTTCTGTTGGAAAAGAAATAAAGTCTCTAGTTTCAGCTTACATGATTTTTGTAAAAGAGAGAGATGTGGAAATGCATGCTGAAATAAGTGAGGCAGAGCAGAGTAAATTTCAGTTCCTTGAAAATTTTAAAGATTGCTTTTCTGACACTTTGCCAGGGGAGCTACCCCCTGAAAGACCTGAGGATCATGGCATAGAACTCATTCCTGGCAGTGAGCCACCCAATAGGCCCCCATACAGAGTTAGTGCAACTCAGCGAGAAGAGATTATGACTCGGGTGCACGACTTGTTGTCCAAGGGGTTGATTCAGCCCAGTTCTTCTCCTTTTTGTTCCCCTGTACTGCTAGTACAGAAGAAAGATGGTTCATTCGTATGTGCGTTGATTACGGCGCACTTAACAAAATGACCATCAAGAATAGATTCCCTATTCCGCACATTGATGCTGTGCTGGATCAGTTAAATGGAGCTTCAGTTTTCAGCAGGATAGACTTAAAGAGTGGCTATCACCAAGTGAGGATACAGCCTCAGGATGTGCACATGGCAGCGTTCCGCACTACTTTTGGGTTGTATGAATATCTGGTAATGCCTTTTGGATTGACAAATGCCCCAGCTACTTTCAATAGGATGATGGATCGTATCTTCCGACCCTACAGACAGTTCACTAGTACCTTCTTCGATGACATAATTGTCTTTTCTAAGTCCGAAGAAGAGCACAAGCAACATCTTGCTATAGAGTTTCAAGAGCTGAGAAATCATCAGCTCTATGCAAACAGCAAGAAAAGTGAATTCTTCTTGGAAGAGATCCATTACCTGGGGCATATAATATCCAAGAATGGGATACAAATGGATCCAGCAAAGATCCGTGCCATTCAAGAATGGCGAGCGCTGAAAACTGTGCATGAAGTTCGAAGTTTCCTAGGCCTGTGTTCTTACTACACAAGATTTATCACGCATTTTGCGGATATAGCCGATCCACTCCACGATCTTACTAAGAAAAATGCAGCTTTCAGATGGGGAATTCCTCAAAAGACAGACTTCATCACACTCAAAGAGAGGCTGACCACAGAGCCAATCTTAATAGTTCCAGATTTGTATCAGCCATTTGATGTGGATTGTGATGCTTGTGGGGAATGTGTTGGGGCTGCATTGCATCAGAATGGCCATGTAGTGGCCTATGAGAGCAGGAGACTCCGGGATGCGGAGAGAGATCTGGGAATCTATGGAAAGAGTTATTGGTTGTAATCCATGCCATCCATACATGGAAGCATTATCTTTTGGGTGCAGATTTTGAGATACTTTTTGACTCAAACAAAGCTTTCCGAGAAGCATATGAAATGGGCAAATATGCTGTCAATGTATCATTTTCAGATTGTCCATACCCCAGGAATTCGGAACAGAGTGGCAGATGCCTTGTCCCGAAGACCCTAGGTCAACAATGTGACTATTGCTTATCATCAGGACCTAGAAGGCATGAGGGAGCAATATGCTAATGATGCAGATTTTGGCGAGATTATACAGCAAATGCAAGAGGGGCAGTCCACCAATCACTATTCCCTGAAAGATGGGTATCTAATGAAAGATGGCTGCCTATGCATCACCCACGAGATGAGGAAAAAGATTTTGGAGGAATGCCATTCACCTCCCTATGCTGGACATAGAGGAATTACAGCAACAACTCTAGCACTAGAGAGGTTTTTCTTTTGGCCAGGGATGCGAAAAGATATACATCAGTTTGTTACTGAATGCCTTACGTGTCAGAAAGTGAAGTATGATAGACGGAAGGCACCTGACCTACTTATGCCTCTTCCCGTCAAAGAATCTAGGAGCTGATTAAGGAGATGATTGTGGAGATCAGAGGTCATCAGTGATGTCAGTGATCATGTAAGAGGTGCCTACATAAGGACCTCACCTTTCTTCATTCCATAAGCAAGAATTCTCATTTTGTGTTCACTTCATGCTTTCCCTTCAGTTCCCCAACATGGTATCAGAGCACTATGATCCTCCTTGAGCCCATTTGTGCCACATCATCTTCTTCTTCTCCATCTTCTTCTTCTTCTTCATCTTCACCATTTCTTCCCAAAACTTGCTAGAGCTTGTTCTCCCTCGTTTCTCCGCCATTCTCCAAATCCTCTAAGCTGGAGATACCTCTCAAATGGGCGAACTTTCACCTGCAAGGAATTGAAGAAACAACTGCGCTGCTGGTCGCCATTCCACGAAGATCGTCGAAATTATCTTCTGCGTTTTCTATGTGTCTACTCCACCTTTCTCTAATTCCTTTTAGGGGACTCTTCTCCATACCTTGGGCTATCTTGTGTTGAAATTTGAGCAGCAATGGCTGCATATTCAAGGAGAAAACAAGGAAAAACCAGTCGACTTTCAAGCAGCTAGCTATGGCAACGTGACGTGGAATTGCGCCTCTCCTCCTCAGTGGCTGTTCTCTGGTATATGACCTTTGTTTCTACCTAGAAAGCCCTTTTTTCTTTGCTTTGAAGAGCGAGATACAAGCCCTCCAAGTTCAGGACTCTGTTTTAGACAGTTTTGACAAGGTTGTGAGTTTGATGCTACATTAGATGTTACTTTAGCATTTCTAATGTTTTAAAGTAATGAATAGCATCAGTACAATTGTGGCTACAGCTTTGTTTTAAGTTGCTATACCTGGATTTGATTGGAACACTTTCATTTAGTCACCTCTATAAAGCATGCAAGTGAAAGCATCATTGATTTGTAGTATGGAATTTGGTTACAAGTCTTTACTACTCTAAATGCTTGTACTTTAAAGCCCTTCAACTCTTTCTAGCCTTGTAAGAGAGTAGACACTGCCCACCCTCTCATGGCTACCTTCTTGAATATGGATAAGTTCAATGGTAAAGGCTTTCACACATGGCAGATGAAGGTTAAGCTTGCATTAATGAGGGAAAACCTCTGGGGGCTTGTCAAACCTGCTTCAACTTCTTCTTCAACAACCTCTAATGCTAGAGAATCCTCAGCTCCAACACACCCGGCAAGAGATCCTGCTAGAGAGGAGAAAGCCTATGGCATCATTGCTCTTGCTTTAGGAGATGACTATATTCATCACATTTCTGATTTGGAGTCTCCTTCTGAAGCTTGGCAGAAGCTTGATATTATTTTTGGTGCTAGCTCTCACATCTCAAAATTGTCACTTAAGATTGCTTTCTTTGAATTGAAGATGGCTAGTGGCACTCCTTTGGCTGCCCATGTCAATCATATGCGGAGTCTGATGACTCGACTTGCTTCTATTTACTCTCCAATCACTACAGATGATGCAATGGCAAAGTTGCTCAAAAGTATGCCTGAAGATTATGATCATGTTATTACCACTTTGAAAAATCTTCATAATCCTACTCTTGAAGGTCTTATTACTGCTCTTCAAGAAGAAGAAAGGCACATGGAACTCCGGAGAGGCAATGACACAACCTATGCCATAAAAATCCAGAAGGACAAGTTTTCACCTTGCAAACATTGTGGGAAGACTAATCACCTCTCAAAAGATTGCTTCAAGATCAATCCTTGCAAAGATTGTGGCAAAAACAATCACCATGAAAAGTATTGTAAGGCCAAAAAGGAAGCAACTACAAAACCAGAGACTGCCAATCTACTTTCAGTTGATGTGCCTCCACAAGATGAGGCATCCTATGAAGATCATGCTTTTTGAACCATCTCCATATATGCTCCAGATCTCTCTTTTTTTATGTTGAGTCAAGGTACTCAGCCTGGATAGTCCTCCAAAATGAATGAAATAAACTATTGTGTGTTTTGTAAACACCTCTGGTCACCATATGATGTAGGCCATGTGTATGTGTTTTGCTCCATGGTACCTCCTACAGACATTGTGTGCATGTACATGCAGGGGAGATAACCATTGGAAGGTCTTATGTATCCCTTTATTTACTTCACACCCTTGGAAACCCCTTGCTAGCATGAGAACCTAGCCATAGATTTATCCTTGACCACCATGAGATAGCATGAGAAACTATGAGACTAGATGTATCCTTGACATAGCCTGAGGCATTCCCTTGAGGAGGGGTATGATGGGATATCTCAAGGTGTATGCCCCAGGCACACCGTGGTTTCTATGTGTGTGTGCTAGAGGCACAGTTAGGTGCCCATAAGCACTGTTAGGTGGTGGTAGATGTCACATAGGATGATTGAGAGAATCTAGGAGCTGATTGAGGAGATGATTGTGGAGATCAGAGGTCATCAGTGATGTCAGTGATCATGTAAGAGGTGCCTACATAAGGACCTCACCTTTCTTCATTCCATAAGCAAGAATTCTCATTTTGTGTTCACTTCATGCTTTCCCTTCAGTTCCCCAACACACACATGCACCATAGAGCAAGCCCTTGATCATACTTATCCCAACATACCCTCCCTCAAGGGTTTGCCTCTTGCAGTGTCAAGGATACATCTAGTCTCATAGTTTCTTATGCCATCTCATGGTGGTCAAGGATAAATCTATGGCTAGGATCTCATGCTAGCAAGGGTTCCCAAGGGTGTGAGGTTCACAGAAATGGGATAGTCAAAACACATATCACATGGCCTACATCATATGGTGACCAGAGGTAATTTACATAACATATTCTTTTTGGAGTACTACTCCAGGCAGAGAACCTCAAAATTTGACCAAGTGATGATAAACAAAAAAATGCTTAAAAAGCATAGTCTTCATAGAAGGCCTCATCTTGTGGAGGCACATCAACTGAAAGTAGATTGGCAGTTTCTGAATACTTTTCATGGTGATTGTTTTTGCCACAATGTTTGCAAGGATTAATCTTGAAGCAATCTTTTGAGAGGTGATTAGTCTTCCCACAATGTTTGCAAGGTGAAAACTTCCCCTTTTGAGTTTTTATGGCATAGGCTGTGTCATTGCCTCTCCGAAGTTCCATGTGCCGTTCTTCTTCTTAAAGAGCAGTAATAAGACCTTCAAGAGTAGGATTACGAAGATTTTTCAAAGTGGTAACAAAATGATCATAATCTTCAAGCATACTTTTGAGCAACACTGCCATTGCATCATCTGTAGTGATTGGAGAGTTTATAGAAGCAAGTTCAATCATGAGACTCCGCATATAATTGACATGGGCAGCTAAAGGAGTGCCACTAGCCATCTTCAATTCAAAGAAAGCAATCTTAAGTAACAATTTTGAGATGTGAGAGCTAGCACCAAAAATAATGACAAGCTTCTGCCAAGCTTCAGAAGGAGACTCTAAATCAGAAATGTGATGAATATAGTCATCTCCTAAGCCAAGAGCAATGATGCCATAGGCTTTCTCCTCTCTAGCAGGATCTCTTGCCGGATGTGTCGGAGCTGAGGATTCTCTAGCATTAGAGGCTGTTGAAGAAGTAGTTGAAGCAGGTTTGACAAGCCCCCAAAGGTTTTCCCTCATCAATGCAAACTTAACCTTCATCTGCCATGTGTGAAAGCCTTTACCATTGAACTTATCCATATTCAAGATGGTAGCCATGAGAGGGTCTAACCCAAAATGGGCAGTGTCTACTCTCTTACAAGGCTAGAAAGAGTTGAAGAGCTTCAAAATACAAGCATTTAGAGTAGCAAAGACTTGTAACCAAATTCCATACTACAAAACATAATGGAAATGATGCTTCCACTTGCATGCTTCATAGAGGTGGCTAAATGAAAGTATTCCAAGCAAATCCAAGTATAGCAACTTAAAGGAAAGCTGTAGCCACATTTGTATTTCTCCACTTGTACAAATGTTTACCCTACTATCCTAGGAGGGGTATTCCAGTGATCATAGGACAGTGGTGTCCGATTCCATTCTAAGTTTACCACAGTGCCATTTTCTAGCAAGTAATAATTCAAGCAAAATAATAGCACATGTGAGTTTAGGCTTCTCAGTGTCATAGAAGAATGCACATGTGAGTTTGGTGGTCTCAGTGTCATTATGTATTTGCCAGCATGAGATTGGCATCACTGTCACTCTCCAGTAGTGGTAATCTAGACAAACTAAACCTGTAGATTGACATTCCACTATATTTATTGGCTGTAGTAGGATAATGGCAAAAGTTTCAATGCACATGTGAGTTTGAGGATCTCATTGTCATTATATAGTTGCCAGCATGAGATTGGCATCACTGCCATTCTCCGCTAGTGGTAATCTAGACAAACTGAACCTATAGATTGACATTCCACAAATTTTATTGGCTGTAGTAGTATAATGGCAAAGGTGCCAATGCACATGTGAGTTTAGGATTCCTTGTGCATGATGCTATTCAACATTTTAAACCATCAGAAATGCTAAAGTAGCATCTAATGTAGCATCAAACTCACAACATTGTCAAAACTGTCCAAAACAGAGACCAGAACTTGGAGGGTGCAATTCTCACAGCTCATAGCTCTATTCAAGGGGATTTTTATGCAGGAAGAAGGGCCTTATACCAAAGAAGGGCTACCAGCAAGGAGAGGTGCAATGTTGCGTCAGGTCGCCATAGCCAAGCTTGAGAAGACCGACTGGTTTTTGTCGTTTTCTCCTCCATCTGTTGTCCAAATGAGCTCAGATTTCAGCAGCAGCTTGCCCTCAGTGTCGTCCAGCACGGGCTCCAAGGAATTTGCAGATAGGTAGGTACAGAGGCGGAATTGCGTGAATTTTCTTCGAGGAGTGTGAGTGTTGGCATTGCGCATACAGACGAAATTTCACCAAATGCTTGCAGCTGGAATTTCGCCCATACGTGAGGAGTTTGCAGCTCAAAGGGTTTGGGCAATGGTCGTTTGTAGGCAGAGAACAGAGCTCTCAAAGATTTTGGAAAGAAGGAGGGAAATGGAGAAGATGAAGAAACTTGTAGTTTATGCTTGAGATAGCATCTAATGCTAGGCTAGGCTAGATCTAGAACCTAAAGCTCTGATACCAAGTGTAGAATCCCGTAGGATAGAATAGATGCATCTTGCAAGAGGTGTGAGAGCACAATGAAAGAAAGATGGTAGTTCTCTATTATGATTGTGAGAGAGAGGTCTCTCTCTTATTGACACATCCCAGCACTCCTGAAACCCCTGATCTGCAAAATAACCACACACAACATCAGAACTGAGCAGGCTGCTCACCACCCAACCGTGACATCTACGGGATGTGATCCCGAATCAGAAGATGTCCCCCCGAGCCACAAGCTGAGCTACCGGCACGAACTCCCAATCAGATCCCAACCAGCCTGGTGTCCCATACCACCAGGTGGCGCTGTGAAGCCCTGGATCTGCCACTGGGCCTTGGGCTACGCTAAGATGCAGGCGCGCGTCCGCGACACAATCCAGGATCAGACCTAGCACCTGGGAACAAGACTTGCTCCCAACTGCACACCGAGAACTGAACCCCCTGGGCCTCTTTTATAGACTCGGGCCCCGGCGCCAAAAATAGCGAAGACCTATAAATAGTTCGTACCCTTGCTACTCAACCCGAGAATCAAGCCTGCCTAGCTCTAAGCCTCCCCAGGCTAACCTGAGCTAGTTCTGTGTACCTAGTACACGTCAGATACCGATCCGTGCACATGACATACTCCCCCTCCTCTAAGAACTCACTCCTGAGTTCGCTAAGAAATCGGGAAATGTTCTTTGGAGGTTTTGTAATGTCTCCCATGTTGCATCCTCCTCAACACGATCCTTCCACTTAATCTTGTATTCCGTGATAGTACGATTTCGAATCTGTCTTTCACGGAATTCAAGAATAGATTCAGGTTCGTGAGGAATAAAAGTTAAATCTGTAACTTCTATAATCTCATGAGGAGAAACAATTTGATCATCTGCACCCAATACTTCTTTCAGTCGACTGACATGAAAGACTGGATGTACTTTAACATCAGGAGGCAATTCTAGTCGATATGCAACTGGTCCAATTCTTTTAATGACCTTGAATGGGCCACAGTATCTGGGGGATAATTTCGAAACC
Source organism: Dipteris shenzhenensis (assembly GCF_047967505.1). Classification (NCBI taxonomy): domain Eukaryota; kingdom Viridiplantae; phylum Streptophyta; class Polypodiopsida; order Gleicheniales; family Dipteridaceae; genus Dipteris; species Dipteris shenzhenensis. The sequence goes on along the minus strand of NC_141627.1, from coordinate 2,840,813 downwards.
AAACCAGTACTTAGGCTCTTGGATTCCTTAGGAATTCTCAAATATACCATCGTTCCTTCAGAGAACTCTCTAGGTGAACGATGTCTATTAGCATAAAATCTGTCCCGATCTTGGGCACTTCTAATAGATTCCTTGGCAAACTGCAACATTTCCTGCATGTCTTGCAAGAAGTTCTTAGCAGCATCATTTTGAATCCCTTTTAATCCAACCATAACTGGTGACTTAGGTTGAAACCCGTACATAAGCATAAAAGGACTATAACCTGTACTAGAATGCTTTGCACTGTTGTAAGCAAATTCAATCATGGGTAGATAATCTTCCCATGAAGACTGTCTCTTAGATACATATGCCCGAAGCATGTCTTCAACCAACTGGTTGACCTTTTCTGTACTGCCATCAGATTGTGCATGATCCGAGGAACTCATACTTAGAGTAGTTTCCAACTTCTCAAATACAAGTGTCCAAAAGTTACTTGTAAACTTTGAGTCCCTGTCACTGACTATGTCAGATGGCAAACCATACAGCTTGAACAAGTGGTCCACAAACTCGTGAGCCAACTGAACAGCTGAATAGTTGTTCTTGTGGGTAAGAATCTAGCCATTTTTGTCAAACGGTCGACTATGACCCAAATAGAGTCATGACCCTTGCGCGTACGAGGCAAACCAGTAATAAAATCCATGGAAATACTCTCCCATTTATTACCTGGAATCTGTCGCTGTAATAAGCCCGCGCTCCTAAGGCGTTCAGCCTTAGTAACTTGACAAACTCGGCAACCTACCACATAGTTCTCTACAAATGCACGCATCTTAGGCCAATAAAAGGTATGCTTCACAAGAGACAGAGTCCTATGTATACCTGGATGTCCCGCACTAGGAGCATCATGACACTCCCAGAGAATCTTGGATTTTAGGTCCAGAACATTAGGTACACAAATCTTTTCATTCCGGAACAGCAAGCCGTTCCTAATCATCCACTGACCTCCCGCCGCCTGTATCCTAGGTGGCACAATCCCTGAGTCCTGGTCAACCATGGAATTCCCATCCTGGACTCTCTGCCAATAAGAACTGAAATGACTATCAGTTGCGTATAGCCCTCTCAAGGATTGAAATAGGTCTGAGGATATTTCCGTAAATGACAAAGCATTTACAAACTTAACTCGACTTAAGGCATCCGCCACACTATTCAACGAACCCTTACGATAACGTATTTCGAAATCAAAATCCTGCATTAACTCTGCCCATCTGGCTTTCCTTCCTCTCAATTCTGATCCATCACACACATACTTAATTGACTGGTGATCAGTCAATACAAGGAACTTTGAACCATACAAGTAGTGTCTCCAAACCTTGAGAGCATACACTACCGCATAAAGTTCCTTCTCAAGTGTGGGCCAACGATACTGAGTGTCGTCTAGCTTCTTACTCTCAAAAGCTACAGGTCTGCCCTCTTGGAATAGAGCTGCCCCAATCGCATAATCACTCGCATCGGCCTCTAAAACATAAGGCCGGGTAGGATCGGGTAATGCAAGAACGGGTGCTTCCTTGATAGATAACTTCAAGGTTTCAAAAGCCTTGTTCATTGCATCATTCCAAGGGATCGGTTGAGTAGACCAGCGTTCACGACCTTTCAATATGTTGGTCAAGGGTACCGTGATTTGTGAATAATCACGGACTAACTTCCGAAGAAATACCGTAAATCCTAGGAAAGAGCGAAGTTGTTTCACAGTCTGAGGTATAGGCCAATCTAAAACCTTCTGGATACGATCCAGATCAATGCTAATACCTTCAGAAGAAATCTTGTGTCCTAAATAAATGATCTCCTTCATAAAGAAGTCACATTTACTCATCTTGGCATAAAGCTTATGCTGTCTTAGAACAAGTAAGACAACCCGAAGGTGTCCTATATGATCCTCAAGCGTTTTACTATATAACAAGATATCATCTAAGAACACGACAACAAATTTGCCCAGATAATCTCTGAACAAATCGTTCATCATCTGCTGAAAAGTAGCAAGAGCATTGGTCAAACCAAAAGGTAATACGAGGAACTCGTAATGACCATACCTAGTCCGGAATGCGGTCCTATCTATGTGTTTAGCATAGATACGGATTTGGTGATAACCCGTACGCAAATCAATCTTAGTGAAATACTTCGCTCCGGCCAAACGGTCTATCAAATCATCAGAACGAGGTAAAGGATAGCGGTTCTTAATTGTAACTTTATTTAGTCGTTTATAATCTATACACATCCTCCAGGAAGAATCCTTCTTCTTTCTTAAGAGGACAGGTGCACCCCAAGGAGATTTACTTGGGCGGATATAGCCCATATTCAGGTAATCCTGAAGCTGGATAGCTAACTCATCCTCCTCGACTTGGCTCATCCTATACGGTGGTACACTGATAGGTTGAGCCCCTGGGACTAAGTCTATGCGATGATCTACTGCCCTTTCTGGAGGTAACCCTTCCGGCAGTTGAGCTGGGAATACGTCCTTAAAATTATCTAACAACGTTCTCCATAAACTCGGAAAAGATCATGGGAACCAAACAACGAAGTATTAAAGGTACAATTGCAAGAAAGGGGGCAAGTAATGACATTTACTGAAATACCTGTCATCGTAACCTGGTTGGCTCCCTTAGCTGCGGTACGCGGACCTGCCTGGAGCTTCGGTCCTAGCACCAATTTCTGGTTCTTCCGCTTAGGACACTCATTCTTCGTGTGGCCCCGCTCCTCGCAATAAAAACATCGGCCCTCTTTCTTGAGCCTGAGAGTGCGAAGGAAACGGGCCTTACCATTCTTCGCAGGAGTTAAGCTTTTCCTGGAGGCGTTGTCCGTAGACTTCGTCTCCCCAATACCAGTCGCATGCTGAAAGAACTTGCGTTTGTTCTTTCCGCTGGTCTCGGTAACTGTGGTTGCCTTGGTTCCGGCCATGGTATCATCATATATGCGCGCATATGTCATGGCCTCCTGCAATGTTGTGCACTTGTTATTCTTAATCTGTAACTTATAGGAGTCTGGCAAACCATCCACGAAAAAACCTAACAAGGTTACCGGATCCATTTTGGTGGCCCTGGTTTGCAGATCCCTAAATCTCTGAAGATAAACTTCAAAAGTTAAATTCAATTTTGACATATCGAGGGCTTTGAGCTTGCCGACGATATCATAGTCATCTTCCTTCTTCAGGAACTCCTTCCTGAAGATACCCTCAAATTCTGTCCAAGTGTCAGGCTTAGGCTGAAGTTCTTTCCACCAAAGCAAGGCTTTACCTGACATAAACCCTGCTGCTAGCTGAATCTTTTTCTCGTCTGGATAGGGGTGAAATTGGAAGTGTACTTGCCACTTGTGCAACCAAGTGTCAACCACCTCCTTTGTTCTAGATTTCTGGTCACCTGGAAAGGGATCCGGAGTGATATTCGGGCCTAGCACGGAGGCCATGGCATCCACATGCGTGAGTGCCTGAACCGTGCTAGCCAGAAGAGTCAAAGTAGCTTGTATCCCTTGGAGTTGCTGTGTCAACCCCGACTGATTAGCGTTGACCTGCTCAAATTTACCATCCAGAGCAGTCGTGAACTCACTGAAGGCTTTCTTAGTGATCAGGTCGTCGTAGAGACCCTGATCATCCTCTCCCACTGGAGTGTAGTCTAATTCCTGCTCCCCCATAGTGAACTCGGGATTCGGAGCATCAGACATAGCTGAATACTGATTCGATTACAAACGGGAAGAAATAAATAACTGAAACGGAGCACGGAGGGAGATGGAGTAGAAGAAAACCGTCCCAGATAAATCTGACAGAAAAAAATGCTGGAATCTGGAAGACCACGAGTCCTGGTGCCTCCCCGAATCTGCAACCGGATGCGCAGTCGACAATAGGAGCTGTACGGACTGCTGACGTGGCCTGTACGGCTGCTGACGCAGTCCGTACGGTGGCTGCAGAAGCTGGCGCAGCTGCTGTTCGATACAGCAGCTGTTTCGGAACAGACAGGACAGTCCGTACAGACTGTACGGCTGTCGCTGGGGCTGTACGGCTGGTACGGCAGCTTCGGGAGTTGCGCAGGGCTATCGCAGGCAGGGCGGATGCAGGGAAACTGTTCGAACAGGGCGCTGCTGAAGGGCGAGGCTGGCTGGCACAGATCTCGAGGTAACGTCTCGAATCTTAGGCTGCTGGTGGATTGTCTAGCACCCAGCCCCCCATCTATATAGGGTGCAGGGCTGCCCGATTTGGAAGCTGGGCTTCCAAAGAAGGCTGAGCCCCTCCAGCTTTGGAGGGGTGCTTTTGCGAAAAAAGCACCTGAGCCCCTCCAACTTTGGAGGGGTGCTTTTTTCGCAAAAAAGCACCTTCCACCTGCGCAGGCTGCACGCAGCCCTCAACGCAGGCTCTTCGCAGCCTGTTGCGCAGGCTGTGGACAGCCTATTGCGCTGGCTGTGGACAGCCTATTGCGCTGGCTGTGGACAGCCTATTGCACAGGCTGTCCCGCCACTTCTGCCTCGCCTACTGCGCCCCTTCCTACACCCCGCATCCTCTACTCCCTGGCTGTCAATTTCGTGCCCTACTCTCCTTCCTTTCTGCTCTCCTTCTCCTCCCTCAGACTTCTCTCTGTAGCCTTCAGAATTTTCGATTCTATTTCACTCCTCTTCTTCTTCCTTTTCCAGATATTTCTTCACCCCTTCTACCCCAGGTAGACAGCAAAAACGCAGCAGGTAATCTCGAATTTTAGGGCATACCTGGAAGAGAAATCCGTCAAATTTCTCGCATCAAAAGTTCCTACCTCAGGAGTTGGCTCTGATACCAACTGACACATCCCAGCACTCCTGAAACCCCTGATCTGCAAAATAACCACACACAACATCAGAACTGAGCAGGCTGCTCACCACCCAACCGTGACATCTACGGGATGTGATCCCGAATCAGAAGATGTCCCCCCGAGCCACAAGCTGAGCTACCGGCACGAACTCCCAATCAGATCCCAACCAGCCTGGTGTCCCATACCACCAGGTGGCGCTGTGAAGCCCTGGATCTGCCACTGGGCCTTGGGCTACGCTAAGATGCAGGCGCGCGTCCGCGACACAATCCAGGATCAGACCTAGCACCTGGGAACGAGACTTGCTCCCAACTGCACACCGAGAACTGAACCCCCTGGGCCTCTTTTATAGACTCGGGCCCCGGCGCCAAAAATAGCGAAGACCTATAAATAGTTCGTACCCTTGCCACTCAACCCGAGAATCAAGCCTGCCTAGCTCTAAGCCTCCCCAGGCTAACCTGAGCTAGTTCTGTGTACCTAGTACACGTCAGATACCGATCCGTGCACATGACACTTATAGAAAGGGGGAGAAGGTAATACCTTTCCTACATAAGTGGCAATCAGCCCCTACATCAGTGGGAATCAATCCCTACATTAGTGGGATTGCCTTTGTCTTACATCATCACTTAGGTCACACACTAGACACATCATAGCACTTGATGTGCCTTTACAACACACACAAACACACATGTGACTCCCCTAGATGCACACATGCACCATAGAGCAAGCCCTTGATCATACTTATCCCAACACCCTTTGAGGTCATTTATGGGAAGGTGATTCTGCCACCTATCCTGAGGACCAAGGATGAAATATTTGCAGCTGATCAGTTTGTGAGAGACCTCGAGACAGCTTACAGTCAAGTTCGGACAGCAATTGAAAGGTCTCAAGAGAAGCATAAAAGAGCTGCAGATAAGCATAGGAGACAATTAAATCTCAAGGAAGGGGATTGGGTACTTTTAAAGTTCGAGAAAGCTAGGCGTCGCAAGTTTAAAGGAAAACAGAAAGTGTATGCAAAGTTATCTCCTAGATACTATGGCCCTTTCAGGGTTACAGAAAAAATAAATGAGGTTGCATACAGGTTAGCATTGCCAGAGCATTGGAGGATTCACAATGCATTCCATGTGAGTCTTCTAAAGAAATTCCAAGGTCCAGAGCCTACAGAACCAGTATCACAAGATCCACCAGAAGTAGATGATCTGAAGAAGGTCCTTCAGCCAGAGCAGATTGTGTACCATACTGTACGCAAAGGCTCTCAGGGCAAGGAGTTTTACATGTATCTTGTAAAATTCAAGAATTATACGGCATTAGATACCAAGTGGATGGATGAAGACATGTTATCCGATCATCCACAACTTTTGGATGTTTACAAGAAAGCTTTTCAGTTGAGGTCAACTAAATAGAAGCCGAGGGGATGTCACCACAATGTAAATATCCTAAGTCAAAGTACAGCTGACCATTTATTTGATCATAATTAAAGATTTTTCATATGTGTTAATTATGGTCAAAGAATTGACTACAATCAAAGATACTTGACTCTGGTCAAGTAAACCTGACTTCGATCGAGGAGACTTGGTTTATTACCAAGAGGGTTAACTGCGGTTAACCAGAGAACTAGAGAACTGACTACGGTCAGAGAGTGTTCACTTCGATCAACGAGACTTGGCATGCACCAAGAGGGTTAACTACAGTTAACCAAGATGTGCCAACTTTGGTTGGAGAGTTGTGCCAACTTCGGTTGGAGAGACTTGACTATAATTAAGGCGCCTCGACCCTTGGTCAAAGCCCTTAATTATGATCAAGAGCATTGACTTCAGTCAACGAGAGAATAAATATATATTTTTTATATTTGTTATGTGTGCACATGTGTTCAGTGGGGACGTCCCCTGTGACTAGAATTAGTCCACAGTGTGTTATTTGCATGCAAAGCGCTAACAATTAATGGGTGCCAGGGTGGTGTGCTTTAATTAATTGTTGCAAGTACTAGGAAGAGTTATTTTCCTAAGCGCTACGGGAGCCTACCAAGAGTCTAGGAGGCGGTTCGCGTGACCAAGTGCTTCAAAGACTCCAGAGTTGCCCTTAGTGGCATGTAATTAGGAAAGTAAAGTAGAAATTGACAAGTGGCTTGTTGCCAAGAAGGGGAGCCTTAGAGCTCATGTAATGATTCATTTTACGTTTGGATTTATGTATGTACAGCTTCTACGCTAAACTCATGTACTCAGTTTTCTCTCAAGTAATAAAAACCTTCGGGGGGGTCCAGCCCGACGATTGTCCTGGGCCCTACTGTTTATGTGCCTCCGCCCGTTTTACCTCCCCCCACTCCACCTCTGCCCTCGCCCTTACCCTCGTCCTCGCCCTTACCCTCCGCCCTCTCTGCCTCCCCTCGCTCCGCCCGCCCTACTCTACCTCCCCCCACTCCAGCTCCACCCCCCACTCCACCCTACCTCCCCTGCTCCTCCTCCCTCTCCACCTCCGCCATCTCCCCCGCTCCACCTCCGCCCCCCGCCCTGCTTTCTCCCCCACTCCACCTCCGTCCCGCCGCCCACTGCCTTCCCCGCTCCGCCCCCCCCTTGTTGCTCCCCCACCCCCTCTCCCCCCCTCCTTCCGCCTCCTCGCCTCCCCTCCTTGCCGCCTCGCACCTCTTCCCGCCCTTTTGTCCTCCCGCCAACGTGCCCCCCCCGCCATTCCGCCTCCTCCCACCTTCTCCTCTTCTCCCGCCTCTCCCGCCTCCTTCCATTTCTTAATTCCTTCCTCCTCCTCCTCCCCTTGCTCCCTCCTTCCTCCCTTACCCTCTCCTTCTCTCCCCTCCGCCTCTCCGCTTCGTCCCTTTTTTATTTGCCTCCTTGCAACGGGAGCACTCGTGTTTGCTACGGTGAAAGAAAATCTTGGTGGTGACCTTTGGTTTGGCCAGAGGGGCTCTATGGCAGCACCCTCGACTCCCACAGCCGTTAAGGTTCTTCTTTCCCCAGCTGACAAGCAACAAGTACAACAGGCAGTCCAGTCTCTCCAGAACAAGGCGCTTGTGGGCAGAATTGTGGGCCTCACGCCTACACGGAGACAGGTGCGAGAGTGGATCCAGGCGAGCTTCACATTAGAGGGCGACCACATCCAAGAGGTCACCATCTATGGACGAGGTGTTTTCCTCATCCAGTTGAGCTCCCCTGATACCGCCTCGACACTTGTGGAGCAGAGCCCCATTCTCCTTGGCCCGCACCTTGTCTACCTCTTTCCTTGGTATCATGGATTCACAATGGAGGACATGGATACGACACACCATGTTCCACGGTTTTCAATTAAACTCCGCTTCCTAGGGCTCCCCAAGGAGTATCATGCCTCAACCTTGAAGAGGCAAAATAGACAATCTAAGGATTGGGAGCAAAGCTGAAGAGGCGAAGGGGAAGAGGGAAGGCCAAACTAGGATGTTCATTACAGGTTCCTAGAGTCTCAATGCATACAAAAGAAGACGAGCTAGAGTCAACAGCTAGCTAGGTGCACAAAGTTGGCTCACTGCCGAAACCTTGGAAGGTACAAAGCATAGGTTTACACGTACAAAGCATGCCTCGAGCTCCAAAAAGGCCACAATCAAGGAAAGTAACTCATCCAAGCCATGTGTGCCTTTATTAGAAAACACAAACCAATGTAGCCAACACTCCCGTGGCGGAAGATTGGGTAGAATTGTAGTTCAAATCTCACTCCTTTTCCTTTGTGCACACAAGTGAATGTAGATGCAGACACGCTTATTGAATCATGTATCTAGATGAACCCCGGAACATGCCCAAACTCATCCTCTAAAACCATAACATAGTGCAGTTTCAATCTCATGATAGTCACTCATAAGGTTGAAATCCATAAACTCCATCATGCATAGCAAGGACTAGCTATTATGACATCCCCACTGACATCATCAGAGCCCAACAGTGGGTGTAGACCATAGTATAAAATATGCTCACACATACAAAATCCACACACCCACACATACTTGAGCATCCATTTATACAAAGTCTTCGTACTGAGTTTATGTCGGCACTCCGGAGGTGAAAGGAAGACTCAGCCATGACGAAGTCTAGCACTAAACGAGAAGGCTAATCAAAAAGTAGTCCAAAATATCTTCATTCAAGCTACAACTGCTTGTGAAGACTAAACGATCTCATTTTAGTCTCTCCCAGACGAGCACATCTAGCTGATAGGGCAATGCACCACTTAAGATAGAAAGACTTATCGCAATACCAGCAGGCCGCAACATGGATGAAAACTTCACAAGGTGAAATTTGCATGTCCGCTAATACGAGCAAAAGCATATATCTAGATGAATCCAAGAACATGCCCAAACTCATCCTCTAAAAAAAAAACAAAGTACAGTTTCAATCTCATGATAGTCACTCATAAGCTTGAAACCATAAACGTCATCGTGCATAGCAAGGACTAGCTACTATGACATCCCCATTGATGTCATCAGTGCCCAACATTGGGTGTAAGCCATAGTATAAACATGCACAGTAGAGTAAAATAGATTGCCACAATGATGAACAAAACCTCATACAAAGGTATGCTCAGTGTGCCACCATCTACCAGATATGGTGTTGCCTAGATGTGGATAGCAGATATGGTGTTGCCTAGATGTGGACCATCGGCACCACAAAACTGTTCTCCTACCTCCTCTTGGCAGCTCCAAAGCTCTGTCAGCCTGCATGCTCCTATGGAGGTTCAGTGGGCCGTGTAAATGCCCTTCGTACAGGCCTCCTTGCTGCTCCAATGGACAGCCAAAGGTGAGACACTGCACTGTACCTTTCCTTAAACTCCTTGCTACTCCCCTTCCTAATGAAGACCTGCAGGTTGAGTATCCACACGGATCCCTAGACCTCCCTGCTACTAGAGCTGCAGCCCAAAACTGAGGCAACAATGAATGAATGGGCCCACATTCTTGGTCCCATCTTCACCAACCTTCCTCATTCCTCACATTTCAAAAGTCAAATCAAGCATATGTTAAAGCAAATTTCTAGACAAGATAGCAAGCTATCATTTCAAGTGCAACTAAAATGCCAACATCTAATGGAGAAAAACACCCCAAAAAATGGGATGATTAGGCTGGTCCACCCTTAAACATCATCAATAATCAAATTCAACATTTAAGACAACATGATATCACAAGAAGACTCGTGAGACATAAACCCCTTAGAAACAAGTAACCCCTAAAAACATGACAGGATCATCATGCTAGAAAATAAACTCAGTTATGCTAAGCAAAGCTCAATGCCATTTGGCCTTGCCTATGTCCGATATCGCCATGTATTTCTTGTTTCTTCCAGCTGGCCACGCCTGTACCTACTTGGAATAAATGAAACGAGTATTATCACCGTTTTGCTAGCGGCATCTTGAAGGCTATCGCATCTTGATGAGTTGCAAAGCGAAACAGTGACTTTGAAGATATACCCTCGATAGAGTCTAGACTCACACCTCACCTTCCAAGTCAGAGTAGATCTTCCATCTTGAGGTGATAGGCTGCTCCCCTATCTTATCCAGGATGCCTCAATAATCAAGTATGAGAATACTTAGGTTAACCTAATAGACCAATTTAGTGGCCCCAGTCCCCTGCGAAGACATTTGGCAAACCATAGCTGGAACAATTGTCTAGCAGATCAAGTTGCCCGTTGTAGCAAACTCGACCCACAAGCACGCCGGTAATCAAAGACTCACACCTCACCTTCCAAGTCGGAGTAGATCTTCCATCTTGAGGTGATAGGCTGCTCCCCTATCATCCAAGATGCCTCCATAATCAAGTATGAGAATACTTAGGTTAACCCGATAGCCAAATTTAGTGGCCCCAGTGCCCTAAGGAGACATTTGGCAAACCATAGCTGGAGCAACTGTCTAGCAAATCCAGGTTGCCCATTGTAGCAAACTCGATCCACAACCACGCCGGTAATCATGTAGCTCATCAGCATCTACACTTTGCTCTTTATCTCGGAGCAAAGTCAAAAGGATTCTAGCATCTACTATTGTATCACGGATAGAGGTATCTATTGGTTGCATAATCCCCCCCGAGTGCAGTTTAAATCTCATAACAATCACCCACAAGGTTCAAGCCATAAACTCCATCACAAATTACGGCACTATTTGCTATGACATCCCCACCAATGTCATGAGTGCCCGGCAATGGTGTTGGCCATAGTACAAGCATATGCTCTCACATGTATACATATCCCACACACAAATAAGCATCCATTTCATCCATTTATACAAAGGTCTTGGTAACTAAAGTTTCTGTGAGATGAAATGCAAAGTCAACTATAACATGCTAGCACTAAAGGTAGAAAGTCCATTGGTAGGCACCCTCATTCCCACCCTATATATAAAAAAAAGGCCTAAGAGCTCCCACCCTCATTCGCCTCGGCACTAGCATTAAAAAAACTCAGCTAGCACCAACAGATCACATAGCAAGAAAGAGGACCGGAAATAGCCATAAGCTCAAGGCATAGCCCCATAAAAGAAATGGACAAATCCACCATGCCTTCATCTCAGCATGGTTGATTCTAGCACCAACAGATCACATAGCAAGAAAGAGGACCGGAAAGAGACAAAAGCTCAAGGCATAGCCCCATAAAGGTAATGGACAAATCCACCATGCCTTCATCTCAGCATGGTGAATGCAACAAAAAAATGGTACATTCAAATGATGCAAAAAAGCAGTCATGGACAACCTCAAATCTAATGGCACACATGTGAGATGTTCTTGATGCATCCAAAAAAAATCCACGTACAAGCTAAATACATAGCTTTGGTATCACATGTTGTGAAGCCTGCACTCTTGAGGATGCAGCTAAGCATCCTCAATGGATGGCAGCCCTACAATCAAAGATTGAACAAACTTGGGACGTTATTGCGTGACAACTAAGGGGAAGGTCATAGGTAATAAGTGGATCTATAAGGCCAAGTATAAGTCTGACAATACTCTGGATAAATACAAGGCTAGGTTGGTGGAAAAAGGGTATGCTCAGATTGAGGGGCTGCATAGGAGACCTCTGCTCCATGATAAACATTTGGACTATGTTGTCTTTGGCAACCGACCTCCTCAATAGGGAGTTATTTTTTTAATTTTATTTCTTTTGCTTGAAAAACTTCATACAAAACAACAGCCCTAAAGGTGCTGAGTATGGAAAAAGCCGAAAAGGCTGAAAGAAGAAACCAGCCCATTCCAAAGAAACCCAGCTCACTGTCTAGGGAATCTCTAGTATCAGGGCTAACAGCCACGTGGGGGGACTATACAACTAGTGAATCCCTCGCGGAGTGAAAATGTAGAAAACTCTTGCAAGCCAAGCCTTGCAGAAACGTGCGCGCCTCGCGACAGTCCCCCTAGAGCCTGGGGTCCCACGCACTCAAGGTGTAGATGAGATGGCGACCGAGGTAGCGGAGGGTGGAGCCAGATGCGCTCACCCATCACCAGACTAGAGCAAGCAACCCAAATGTTCCACGCCATGCTACTGGCTACTACCTCCCAAACGCTATCCTCTAGAGGAAAATGAGGATCCGGGCTATCAGGAGGGACCGCCTTCTGAATGCTTGACCCTGTACCCGATATCCTCAATGGGGAGTTACAAGAGGAGATATATATTGAGCACCCTCCACGCTTTTGAGGTTAAGGGAACGTAATTAATGTGCAAGTTAAGGAAGGCATTGTACATGTTGAAACCAGCCTGAGAGAATGGCACCACAAAATTGATCACTATTGGCTCTCATGGACTCCATCATACGTCAACCTCTACACATTGGTATAGGATGACCTTTATGCTGATGACCTTATTACCTCTAGGAATCATGCTAGTGTAAGATGAGATACACAAGTCATGCTTCCGGAGGAGTTTGGAATGACAAATCCAGAAGAGCATCACTACTTCTTGATATGGTGATTCAAAGGCCAATCGATGGAATCTTTCTTAGTCAGCACAAGTATCGCTTGGAGCTCTTCAAAAGATTTTACTTCGATAGATCCAAGGAATGAACTTTCCAAAAATTATTCTCCCCCCTTGGTTGATGGTACATCATATTATCAATTGGTGGGATGCCTTCTTTATCTCACCAACACACGCCCTAACATTTCTTTTGCAATCAAGGTGTTGAGCAAGTTCTCTAGGTCACCTCACCAATCACATTGGACAACAAGATTACAAGTTCTGCAGAAGCTCGAGACTATGGTATCTTCTACTCCTAGAGAGTTGGGCTTGAAGGATACACTTGGTTCAATCTGGTCTCATTCCTTGGTCAAGCAACAAGCAACGGACGATGAATGTCTCATCAACAAAAGCAAAGTATCACTCAACAAGGGTGGTTTCATGTGAGGCTATCTTGCTCAAATAGTTGTCAACAAATTTGGAACCTCAAAATCCTCCTTCATGAATCCAATGTGACATCGTGCATCGCTATCGTGCACAACCAATGTTTCATGGTCACACAAAAGATTTTGAGGTGGACTGTCACTACATCCGAAGGCTAATTGAGGACCACATGGTGGAGCTTGTCCCCTATTGACAAAGGGGAGCCTGGCCTTCTAACAAAGGCAATTTCTCAAATAAAGCCCTTCATGCCATGTCATTTCTAGTAGTTTTCCAAGTGCCCCTCCAATTTATCACCTGCCTCCGCATGCAATTAGAACTGAAATTACACGTGTGAAGAAGGAAAAATAGTATTTCATTGCTTGTTACGTATGCTCCATGCCTAGACAAAAGCAATAAGATGATACAATTCAGTAGAGAACAAAAAAAATGTTTCATCACCACAGCACGTTGACATTTTTAACACGATTCTTCAATAGAGTAAGGGTTTGAGCAAAAGCGGATGTCACAAGAATACCCCGCAAAAAGCTTAAGTAGTGTAAATGCATCCAACCTATCATTCTTCTTAGCATCTAGCTACAAGAGGAACAATATTGCACCGGGAGCTCGCTGATGTGCTACTATGTGGCAGCTTTCGGGACATTATTGGTTTTGCATGTGCAGTTTCAATGTTGCTTATTGTGGTGTGATCGTGGAAGCAAAGAGGTGCACATTCTTAAGAATGTATTCTTTCACTCCTGATCCAATACTTGACCTAGAGTTGTTATTGTGCACATAATGCAAAGGCAGTTTGGAAAATTGGTCTTCAGGAAGCCACGGTCCATGCAATGACCAGCTAACAAAGGAGGTGCAGCAGTTTAGGAGATAACCTTGGTGCCTCTCTAGCGGGGTACTTGAGAAGCGATTCCTGTGCTTGTGCTATATTAGAGCTTTGAGTACAGTTCGCAAAGAATGCAACACTTAAGGGGATGGTCTTAGCCCGTGGTTTCCCACAAAGCAATAGTATGATTGTGCTTCATCTTTGTATTCAGCTCTAAGTACTATACAAACACTTGTCAATTTTTTCATACATTTATGTAAGTCTTCCATGAAGCTGGTCAGTTGCATGCTTTTTGTTTTTACAAAGTTCTCCCTTTGTAAGGAGGCACCATGCATAGTATAAGAACGACATGAAGAGAGAGAGAGAGAGAGAGAGAGAGAGAGAGATTATTTAAGTCTTCAAAAGATCGAAGGATATGCGGGACTGAAAGAACTAGATACAATGAGAAAACTTGGAGGGTGGGGCAACCAATCGGACATCCACTCCCAAGACAAAAACTAATATCTGAGAAACCGATGAAAAAAGAGATATCCCAAGGCATGGAAGAATCTAATATCTGAGAAACCAAGAGGAGGGGACAAAACAAAGCTATATAGAGTAGTATTTCAAACTGTAATTTTATAACCCATGAAGATACAAACTTTCATGCACAATAACTGCATGCATATGCACAAAGGCCTTCCTAGTATTTCTTCGTAGGGCTCCTTCATGGGCTGAATTCGGAGATTTCATCCAAGTATGGCATTCGATAGTTATAAAAGGTCTACAATAAATTTTACAAGATCCTGGTTCCCAGCGGCTTGTCTTAAATATAAAAGACAAACTTCATATTCTTAAAATCGATACAAAACCCTTTTCCCCATAGGATTTGAGCCCAGTTTCCTAGTAAGTTAAGTAATACTGTGTAGGCTTTGCTTGAGCAATATGACAGTAAATCAATGTACCTCTGTTCCATTCACAACAGGCGCTGAAGCTAACGGGTCGTCAAACTTTGGAACAGTAGGCGGAGATACTTTGCTTGTCTGCAGCTCCTTGTCCCGTGGTATATAATTCCTGAACTTGATATTCTGGTCCCTGTTAAGAATCAACCATCTAATTCATTCGTCGCCGGTAAACAGAAATTCCAAGGTAATAACTAGGAGGACTAGCGTACGAATCACAATATATGCGTTTAATCCAAATATTGGCTTACGGCTGTTCCGGACCGTCCTGAGCATTGGCTTGCTGGGCGTTAGAGTCCTGGGCTATGAGCTGGGCAGCGGCACGCAAGGCTAGGAGCCTTTCCCGGCGCTGAGCTGCAGCAGCCTCGGGGGAATCCTCGGCCATTTCAAAGCGCCCTTTCAGAGATAAGCTAAAAGACCTAAAGACCTGTAGTGCCTGTAACTAAAAGTTGTGTATTTCAAATTGCTACAAAATTTGCTTTTTTAAGGGTGGATTCAAGTCATCCGCCACAGAAACGAAATAGAAACTAGGCAGGCTTTCGGTCATGGAGCCCTTTCCATCGTGAATAAAGGTGTCGTCATCCTTTAATCAGCTTGGCTTTCCTTGCTCCCTAGCATGGCATCGAGAGCAGGCATCAAAGAGAGGAATGTTGTAAGAATTATATAATATATAATTATATAACCACAATGTGGGCGGAGAGGCGGTGTGCTTCTTTCCCCAAAAAGTTATAATCCAAGGGAACGGGTCCTTCCCTAGGTGCCGAGAATGTTAACACCAAAAATATAAACGCCGAAAATAAGTCTCGCGGAAGGATAAGATACTGGCATATTACCTAGATGTCAATAGTCGTAGTTGTATTTTTTCACATCGTCTGTAAAGCCCAGATCTTTCTAACGACTTCCATGTTAACCTGCTCGCACAAATAGAAAACAAGCAATGCACATGAGGGTGCTGAAATTCAAATTAGGTAGTGGACTTGCAAAACCTAGCTTTTATCGATAATTTAAATATAAAGTTTGCTATTAAACTATAAAAAAGACATTGCTAGAAGGAACCTTTATGGGGCCAATTTATTGTTGACTTTTGGGGCTATTGTGGTTGACACTTAATCTCTTGGCGTTGGGTTGTAGAGTGCTCACAATTGGTTTTGTCTCGCAATCTCTTGGCGTTGGGTTGTAGAGTGCACACAATTGCACCCAATCTTGCTATTGTCTCACAAAAGAAAACCCTGTGGAGAATTGAATTGTCTAGAGGGTGTGGACTTGTAAAAACTACCCCCCAAAGAGAGAACACCAAAAAGAAAAAACCTGTTGAGAATCAAATTGTCTGGAGGGTGTGGACTTGTAGAAACTACCACCAAAGAGAGAACGCCTTTATGTGATGGAGGGAAACAACGTGCCAAACTCAATCATCAACAAACTTTGTCTTCATCTAGATCATTACGTACTCGGCAACTCCTCATCCAGATCATCATCTGGGATTTCAGCTCTCTTCTTCGCGAGTCTTCTAGTTGTTGAACTTTCAAGCTCTATAGAATCAGCCATCTTTGGGCCAAAGAATCTCAGTCTAGTTGTTGGTCCAAGAGTAGTACTAAAAGATAATTCTTGGATAAGATCACTAATGTCCAATGGCTTCTTACAAGAGTCCACACTAAAACAGAAACTTGCCACTCCCTCCAAGGAATGCCAAAGGTACTAACAAAGTCCCTAGACCACTCCCCCTTGTCTTCCTCTAAATCTGTCGACTAGGGCTTTCGCCTGCTGTCTCCTAATTCAATCAGTCGAAGTTCTAGTCCTAGCACTTACACCCACGCATCTGGCTCTACAAATTCCACCACCGGACTAATTCAAGGTTTTGAACTATATTGAAGGATGTAAAGGCAATCACAGAGCAGAAAATAAGGCATAAGGGGGTGTACCCGTCAAGAGGCATAATACAAGGTGCGTTGTTTGTCACCTTTAAAAATATAAATGTAAAGATGCCCATGCCCACATTGCAGCTCTCTACAAATTAAACATTTGTTGCAGCTCAAGAACAAAGCAACCATCAGTGCGTTGTGGCGTCCGACCTCATTGCTCGAATTAGTTCTAATCAATGCAGATATTCAAACCACCACTGACTCTATTAGGCACCAACCTACACAATTGTCTTGTAGACTGTGTATGAACGAAATGATGGGAATGTCAAGCGTTGAGGAAACCTCCTTATTCTTATTACCATGCTAAGTCGTTCATCGAAAACTACGAAGCTTCCTCCACCACACCTCAAAGATCCTCTTCAACCCCTAGAACTTTGTTGGTCATTGTGCACCAGGCCATCACAACACCAAGCGAAAAGCCCAGATAATAGATAGACATATCTAGATGCGGAAGAGAAACTAAAAAGCTTGAATCTATAAAAGAAGAAAGGAATGATGATTATGATGGTGCTAGCACTGAAAGGCCCACAAAAGAGGTGATCAAGCAAATGATGGAAACAGTCAGCATTCGTATTCTTCCCTCATAGAGCACGTGAAAGTGCTTATGGTCCTCTAGTTTGCGTTACTCCATCCAAACAGCTTCAAGGCATTGCAACCCTGTGAGCCAAATTCCATTCTCGAGAAAGGAGGTCTAGTCCATAAGATTAACCGTGTAAGCTCACAACCGCAGTAGGGGAGGAGAAGATGGGTTAGTCGGGGCCCCCAAAAATCTCTGCATTGTTGTTATGCTTTGCAGAGGTTGAGAATTCTCAGGCTTTGAAGCCATCAGACTTTAGCAAGAGCCCTTCAACCTCTAGTCAACCAAGATGAGGAGATTGGATCACCGAGGTTGAGGGAGAAACCTGGACAGAATAAGAGAATTGCACTTTTTTTGGTACTACGGATTTTCCTCCATAACTAAGAACTAAAAGAAAAAAGAGTTTAGCTCCCACGCTCATTTCGATTCTATGTTCCATCATGCCAAATGAAATTCCAAAGAATTGGGGACTATACCGTAGAACAGCGTGGAGTTTCTTTGTTCTCAAACGTTTCTTTTAAGAAAATCAAAGGATCCATATATAAAAATGTGGCGACCGAGGTGGTCTATGTCAAGGCAATCGTAAGACAACACAATTATCAACTTATTGATAAGAACATTGTTGGTGTTAACAAGGCTCAGGATCGTTGATGACTCCCTGGGCTCAGTAGAGATGTGTACAGGATCAGAATTTATGTTGCCCACATCACTACAAACTACTCCCAACACATCCCCCTGGATGTGCATGAACTTTACGAAAACCTGGATCTACCATTCATCGACAAATCTGCATAGCTTCTCCTACTGCTATTCTACCGTAAGTTAGAAGCAACAAGAACAAGACGAGTGGAGGTTGAAAGGAGAAGGGTCAAGAGTAGAAACTCAGTAAACTTGAAAATTGCAAAGCTAAAAATTTAAGAAGCTGGTGCGTGTTGACACTGTATGCAATGCCCAAAACAAACCCAAAAACCCAGAAAATGGCAAGGCAGCAGCACAACCAGCCCCTTGAGTTCCGTTGCCCCTTGATTTCAATTGCACTACGCTCATGGAAGACATCAGGCCCGGTTCCAGTCATGCCAACTTTTCATGCATCATCCTTGTCACTCTAACATGGGAGAACAGCTCCATACAATACACTTGGTACTGGACTTTGCATCTACCCAATCATCAACCCAAAACACTAAATGATACAACTTTCAGGACCTTTGAAAGACAGGCCATAGCTTAATCTGAGGATATTCATGACAATCTGAGACACCACTATTGAAAGAGCACAAGCCCCAACAAGGGAGAGAGCTAGTCATTCATGGCTCAGCCAATGTGAGGAGATTCATCCTAAGAGTCAGAAACAAAAAGGAAAGCTAGCCGGATTCCAAACGAAGCAACACAAGACCACAGTGACAAGAAGTGGAAAGCCTTTAAAAAAGCTATCTATGCTTTCCTCTCTTTTGAGACAATTTTAGAAGGTGTGTTGTAAGCCATTAGATCAAAGTGAAATCAAGGCTTATATTTAAGACACGTGGCTCAAGGAGAGCTCAAGAAACCAAAACTTCTCCCTAGGCTACCTACCATAACTAGATATGCGTCAGGCAGCATAAGGGTTTGTTTTTTGCTTGCCCCTTGGGAGTAGCCTTAACAAAGATGCAATCTGGGCAAAGAAGAAATTAGGCATTTTTTTGGCCTAAACCCCTGGGGGTAGCCTTAGCAATGATGCAATTTGGGCAAAGCAAAAATTAGGCATTTTTAGAATTTTGGGAAGTGCATTTTTCCTATTGGACAATATGTTGATATGTGGCTTCTCTTCTTCATTGGACTCAAATGCAGACTTTAAAGTGGTTGACTCTCTCTCTCTCTCTCTCTCTCACACACACACACACACACCATCTCCACCTTTTCTCCCTACCCCCCCAACACCCCCCCCCCCTTCTCTTGCTCTCTCTCTCTCTCTCTCTCTCTCTCTCTCCCTCTCTCCCCTTTATCTTGTGTAGTCTTCCTCCACACCATTTCCAATGGATTCCTTTTTGTTTGCTTTTTTAAATCTTGGGGAGGCCTCATGAATGATTAAATATCATTCACCTTGTTAATGATTAGTTCCAAGTTTTGTATGGGCCCAAATTATTGTTACATGCAAGTTGATATGTAAAGCATAAAAATAAAGATGAAAGACGATTGGTTTTGATAGGTCAAGATGGAATGGAGTAAAATAAATGCAAAGTAAAATGAATGTTTAGAGAAAATCAAGTAAAGTAATGAATCTGTTTATGATTTATATCAGATTCTTGTGCTTCAAGTAATAATATTTTCTCGCACTTGTAGGGTTTCCTTTTAAATTGTTATATCCTTTTGAAGTTAGCGTTTTTCAAATAGAATGTTTCTGCGGACATCATCAACCATTTTAGTCGGTGGGTTAGTTGAACTTCTTTTCTGTTTCTTTTACGCATTCATTTTTTTTCATCGAATTATTATAGGCCAATGATGCATTTAGCCCAAAGAGATGAAGTTGTGTCTAAAAACTAAAGTAATTTAACATAATCATTCAAATTCATAGAATGACTCTATTGCAGTTCTCTCTAGTTGATTGCCTTAGTTTGCAACATCGGCATCATGTATGTTGCTTAGTTGTTCTCGATGTCAATAAAATGTCTACAAAAAGAAGAGGAAATATAATAGCAGTATACTTATAAGATTTAAGTTTGAATGTGATGTTGCAAAAAAATTTTAAAAAGCAACACATTTAATTGACGAATAGGAGGCTTGTATCCTTTTTTTAAAAAACCAAAATAATAAAAGTTTGGATATTAAGAAAGTGAGAAAAGTAAGACAATTGTAAAATAAAAAAATTGTAAAACAAAAATTTAAGGAAATCCATTCATGATGTATGGGGAGAGGTGGCACGCTTCCTCTCTAGTTATTTTTAATATGAGAGAGTGAGCCCCTCTCTCATCAACTTTTTTTTTAATTCTTTTTTCACCTCTATTTTATGCTCAAATTTCTACTCTGCTTTATGTTGTTCAGATGCAAAAGGTTTATCTCTGATAAGTTGCTCATGCACTCCCTCTATAGATAATAATCCAATTTTACTAGACACTTGCATGGCAATGAGAAGACATGAATAAAATTTAATATATGTCAACATTCATGAACTTCAAGACATTTCCATGAACTTCATCACCAATTCTTTACGTATAAATTGAAGTTACTTTAGCGGAGATTCATACTATAACCTAGCACGTGACTTGGATGCCAATGAGGTGAGGACTCTAGAGACACAACAAAGAGAAATTAGATGTTTTACTACAAATCATTGAGTAGCTCTCCCTAAGGTAATCTAGCTCATAGTTTCCTTTCATCCATGCCTCCAACAAAAAGTAGAAAGATGAAAGAAGTCGTTCTTGTGCTTTGAAGTGTACTTTGAGAAACGATGCCAGCTATACTTTGCAATCAAAGATGTTCCTTTAATTTTGTCATGCAATTGCATGAAATGCCTCCTCAATGACTTGGATCACCAACGTGGCCTTATAGATCTCATTGGAATCCACCTAGACTTTATGCTTGCCACACTTGGAACTCAAAGCAGCCTCAAAGACCCATGAGGATGGCTGGTGGATCTGAGAGTCGAATGTCAAAAATGGTTGCAATTTTCTTGTTAGTAAATAGTCTCATATATGAAGCTAATGTGCGACTTCAAGACCCCATCTATGGTTGCATGTGTGTCATTTCAACATTTTTGCATCACGGTTGAGCAAGCGAGTCTAAGACTTTGCAGCTTTGTGGCATGATGATGAATTAAAGCCTTAGTCTCTCCTTTTGCATGAAGCAACTCGACTAAGGACACAACATAGAAAGCTAGCTATGAGAGAGAACCTTCAATCGCTTTCATATTTATAGCTTTATATCTGATTTCTTGCTTTTATCTTTTCTACTTTGCGCTTTTGTTTTAGCCATTACCATCATGACAACTGTCTAACACGTTGTTGGAGGTCCCATAAATCAAACCTCCAATTGGCCCCATAGTCCAACTATCCAACCATCCTCGACCATGGTTACTAGGAACATATAGAGGTATCTTGGCATGACTCAAGGAGAGACAAGCAAACATTGAGATAGATGTTGGAGGTCCCCTATCAATACACTTAGTTTTGGGACCTTGTATGCAATCCATATTTTTTATCTATTTTCAATTGTATCTTGTTTCTACTATGATGTGAGTCGCACATTGATCCTCCCTACTAAGAGGGGTTCCTCCCCTTTCAAGATCCCTCCACATTTCTCGACTTGAAGTCGTAAGTCTCCTTTTGTTTTTTGTGCTGGCCTCGTGCGATCACCACATAGCAGCATTGCACCAACTTGATTCCCTAGCACTAAGCATGCACTAAGTGTATTGCATGGAGTGAAAAGTTCATCGCTGGCTTCATGGATAGACTCTATCACTACATAGCATCATTGTGCTAGCTTGACTCATTGGCACTAAGCATGCACTAAGTGTATCAAAAGAAGTAGAAAGTCCATCAAGCTTTTTGGCAATGGCAACATAGCACAGTATCAGTTAGCAGGATTTTTGTTCCAAGTAAAAGACTAGGCGGATGGTTACACCCAATTTTTTGGATTAAGAGTTTGCTTTTCACTCATCTCCCTAGGATTTCTCTCTCAATGTGTACCTTTTTCTTCACACTGCTGGGAGCAGCTCCCCAAACTATTACATGATTACATGCATGTTTCAGATCACCATGAGCAATAGCATGCTAGATATCACTAGAGCAAGTTGACTCCATACTAGCAATAAGAGCATGGTATTCAACATTGATATTTCTAGAATCATACCCCCAAAGGATCAAGTGTTGTCCTAGGTCAGGGCATGCAATGACTACTCAAAACTATGCATATGAATGGCCTACAAATTTGCCATGATGATGACTCTGATACAATCAAGGTTGATGGAGTAAGAGAGGAGCACGATGGCCAAAAGGGCCAAGAGATGTCCTCCCCCTATCCTCACATCATATTTTTATTTTGCTTTGGTAGATATCGATGTGTGCATGGTGCTTCATGGGATACAATGCTCAGTATGGAAGATGCCCTCTTTTGGACTCCAAGGATGAGTGATCAATGCTCAAATTTCTCTCTTCTTCAAATTGTGAGATAGATGCACATGTTCAATTGGATTAGAGCTGCCTATAAATCCCAATGATAGCATGAAGCTACTTTGTTTTGTTTTTGGGCAAAGAAATATTTGATTAAAATATAATCATATGATTTGTACACTAAAGTCCCTGCTGAACAAAATTTTCTCCTCTAAGGAGGAAGATTTATACTGAAGACAAAACTTCCACTATTCAGAGGAAGGAAACAAAATTTTAGATTCAATGATCTAATTAGTAGTGCTTTGGTAGCATGCTTTGTCCCATTTGTTGGCAGGAAAAGATTCTTACATCACCTGGATAGAGAAAAAAATACTCATTGTATTGCTAGGAAAAAATTCCTAGTTCAACTTGTCATAAGCCTTATCAAAATCGCATACATCTTGCTAGGTTTCTTCTGTGTGCACCCTTCCCAAAGATTTATAATTGCCTCTAAAAGATGTCTACCCTTGATAAACCCTTTCTATTCCTGAAGAATCCAATTGTCCATCTTGTTCTTCATCCTTAAAAGCCAGGGCTTTGGCAAAAATCTTGTAGTAACACTTTAACATAGTTAAAGGTCTCCAATTATTTAACACTGTCTTATCCCCTCCTTTTGGGATGAGTTCAATAACCCTTCCATTTAAGTGTTGGGCTAGAAATCCCTGGTTAGAGCTCTCTTTCCAAACTGCCATTAGGGTAGGGCCGATTGTATCCTAGAAAGACTTATAAATATCTATTGGAAGCCCATCCTCTCCTGGAGTTTTGCCATGAGCCATAGAGAAGGTAGCCTCTTTGAGTTCTTGAATGGAAAGATCATTTTTTAACTATAACCTGTCCAAATTAGACACCATGCACTGCTTGACTTGCTGGCATCTCATCCTGGCATCGGTAACCTATTCATCATTTGCATCTACTCGACTGAATTCTTGGTTTCTCTTCTTTATAATCCTCTTAAAATTTTCTTTAGTTGGCCTGTCAACTTTTCCATCCCACCAATCTCTGAAGTAAATTTTAGGATTCTATAATTTGATCTATTTCTGGATTTTGATTTAATTTCTTTTGTTTAGAACTTGTTGCTGCGAATTATTGTTCTGTAACCTTGCCTTTTGCCCTAGTTGTTCCATTCCCCCTTCAACTTATTCATTCTCCTAGCCTTGATGGTAGCTCTACTTTTTGTGGCTTCTTTTAAAATTGTTTGAACACTTAGCATAGCATTTTCCCACCCTTGAGAGCATGTTCCATTTTTCAATGACTTGTTTCTGAATAGACTGAAGTTTGAATAAGGAGGGGTTAGCTTTAAACCGAGAGCTACCTTTCCTACCATTCCCCATATCTAGCCAAGTAGAGACATGTATACGGTCTGATAAACTGAGGGAGGAGAAGGTCTATTGTTCGATTTCCAATGCTTGATCTAGAACAGATTGGGAGACATACACTCTATCCAGTCTTGCCTCTCTTTTAAGCTCTCCTATTTGTCTGTCGCACTAGGTAAAAATGCTAGATGCACCAATGTCCACAAGCTATAAGTTTTCCTTGAGGTCTTCCCAGATTTGTAGCTTAGAGCCTCTAAGCACAGACCCCTTCTACAACCATCTCTCCTGTGGCCCCTCAACCATATTAAAGTCCCCTAATATCACACAGTCACTGCCAATATCCATCAGTGCATCCCACGTGGCTCTTCTAGTCATAGTTCCAATTGGAGCATATACTGAAACCACAGTAAAAGCTATTCTTTCAACTTGCACTTGATGGAAATCCATTTGTGGTTTACATCTTGTTGAAAGTTGAACACATGGTCTTTGTAGTGAGATAAGACCCCTATTGCAGTCCCACCTCTATCCTCTTCATGAGAGGTAAAAACCACACTTTTCTGCTATCAATGCTTTTGAGTCTATTTAACAAGACATCATTAATAACTTTAACTTCTTGCAGTGCAAGAAAGGTTGGGGAAAGAGAGTTCCCTATCAACCGATTGTCTAATTCCTGACTCCTCAAAGCGTCAGTCAATCCACACACATTTAATGTGAGGAATGAAAAATGGCTACTTACCATTCTTGTTCTTCCCCTTTTTTGCCTTGGGGGCAAGGCTTTTGGGAGTGGCACTCTAACCTTTGACCTGGGAAATTCTTCTCTTATTTTGAACTATGGCTTGAGGTTTAGCTGGCACCACAGTACTATTTTCTTGCTTTTAAACCAAAGGAAGTTCCTCATCTGAGTCATCTAACTTAGAGTCACTCATACTTGCATCCTACTAGTTGACATCATCTTCAAATTCCTTTGACCATTCAGGCTTGACCTCATCCTCTTCCATTTTGGCTTCCTAAATCCATTGCTTAGTTTCATGCTCTATCAAGGCTTCATAAGCATTGTTAGTAGCCAGGGGAAAAGTGACTTTGTCCTCCCCTAAGTGCACCTTAGTGTTCTTCACTCCTTTTGACTCTTTGATTGATGCATTGTTGATTCTTTTATTTGCAACCCCTTCCTATGTTTGAGGTTCTTAACAGCCCACTTGGGTTTGGAGGGTTGGTTGTTAGCATGTTGCTAAGGATGTTCCTGTGGGGTCTTGGATTTGTTTCTTTTCAGAGGACTTTTTTTTACTGTATGGGTAGATAACCCACAAAGGAAACAAGAAATAGGTAAACTCTTGTACACTAATGGTTGCTCCATGAATATACTCCCATTTCTATTGACAATCACTAATGTGTCAAGAAGGTCCTCAACCACATCCAGCTTGACACAAACTTGAGGATGCCCTCTAGGGTTGATAAATTGCGCTTTCTCTACATCAATAATCTACCCTAGACTCCTATAAAGATTTGGAGCTTGGTTGATAAGAGAAAATGGAAGATCAGAGACTTCAACCCACACTGGCACAAAGGTAGACCTAGGTTTAAGGGTTAAAATCCTGAGAGCAAAATTCTAGATATAAAGGCTGGTGCCTAATGGTCCAAAGACCATGGTGTAAAGTTTTCCAAGCCATGTCTTCTATTTCAAATAGGAAGAAAAAGTAACCTTTTCTAAAAAATCTTACATTGGTGACAACTAGGCCTTTCCTAATCCAATTGTTTCTAAGCCAGCTCTCAAGAAAAGCTATAGGAGGCCTGGGGCCAGGAAGAAAGCCTATCAATGCATGAGAAGAAAGCCACTCAATGGACTATTATAGCCTATCTTCATCCAAAAAGGCAGCAACTTTACCTTTAGAATATGACTCCTCCTCATCTTGAGACTAAGGATCCTCTTGTTGATGTGTGCGTGGACTTGCTCTGATGCATTGCATTGATCTGGGTAGCTAGGATTTATTGACTTGGAGCCTCCATCTACTCCCTCCTTGGGATCTCCTTCATTGAAATCGGTTCTGCCAGCTGCGTCACCTCCTGTTCTATGCCCATTCCTTGCGCTTGAGTCGGAGCTCTTGGGGGTCTACTGAACATTTGTTTTTGTCTAGCTCTGAAGGTCCTCCCTCCTTGTGGAACATGGCATGGTGATGGCTGGCTTTCATCCATTTCTCAACCCTTCGCTAGCCTCTCCTATAGCTACGAAAGCCTCCACCTGCGGCTCGCTACAAGGCTCCAATAGAGACCTTTTGTACCTCTGCGGGGCTCCTTTTCTGGCATCGCTGGGGGTACTAAAAGAAGTATGCATGAAAGGAGGGTGAAAAGCCCTCCTCTAAACTCCAAATAGGAAGAGCATACCGCACACCATAGCAAACATGTGCATCCATCGCACATTTAATAAAAGAGAAGAAGAGAATTGTGGGCATTGCCACCCATCTCATTGAGGAGGAAGAACCTGTGCACTATCCACACAACATGAAGAAGAAAAAGAGCAATTGTCTACCCATATCAGGACATTGGAACTCAACATGACAATGAACTAGTAGGCTGTTTGACAAATAGACTAGACAAATGAGTGATAATAGGCCCGAAAGATGGATGGCTGACTACCAATTGATAGATGATTGGTGATAGATCAATGGATAGTTCGACCGTTAAAAGTTTGATGATGAAAACCTATTGGATAGACAGATGATGGATGATGGATTATTCAGATAATATTATCATGTGCATTGACTACACGTCAATTGATTGACAATGAATTCTGTGCACCATTTCATACCAATCATTGGATTTACAAAGTAGCTTCATGGGTGGAAGCAGAGAGCTAAGAAAGGATGGGGACTAATACGGGGGGAAAGGATCCTCCCCCTAAGCTAGCTCCAACTATCTAGACTTAAGGTGACACCTCTCTCTTTCATGCATGGATTCTCTACAGGTATGTTGTTCGCATGAGATGGATGCATGGAAGCCAAGCTTCAAGGTAGATGATTCGGGGTCACTTCTGTCCACTTTCCACCTCTTCTCAATGCCAACAATACTACCTTTCAAGAAGATAAGTTGCGAGGCAATCGCATCACCCTCTCCCAAACACCAAATACTGGTAGTGGATCTTCCCCAAAGGCAACAAGGCCCTACTATACCAACTTTTGGGTGCTTGCTTTAAGCCGTAGAGACTTTTCTTGAGATGGAAATCCTGATTCTCTTTATCTAGTTCAACATAACTTGTTGGTTGTTGCATGTAGATTTCCTTTGTCTATGTAACCATTGAGAAAAGCATAAATTGACATCTAGCTTGGTACATATTCCATCTGCTGAGTGTCGCTAGTGATATCAAGAACCGTATGGAATCCATCTTTGCTACTAGAGCATAAGTCTCATCATAGTCTTGATCGTATTGTTGTGCAAATCCTTTTGCAACTAGTATGGCTTTATATCTTTCAATGCTTCCATTTGGATTGTACTTCACTTAGTAAACCCATTGGGTTGCTATGGCCTTCTTTCCTAGTGGAAGTTCGCATAATTCCCAAGTATTGTTTTTGTACAACGCTTCCATTTCTTCATTCATAGTGGTTTCTCATTCTGGCTTGTCAATTGCACCTTCAAATTTTCCATTCCTGATCTACTTGATCGACTTGATAACTGCATTCCCCTTTTGAATTGCAATCAATGTCAAGATACACTTTTTAGTCTTTTGCATATCCTCCCTTGTAAGAAACATATCCCGAGGTTCATTTGCATAATGACTGTGACTTGAATGTCCACTGCAATGATTTCCTCTTCTGCGAAAATCCCCTCAATTACTACTGGATTGAGCGCTTGGGTCATATTGCTTTTTGCGGGAATCTCTTTCATAGTGTCCAAACTTATGAGAGTAATTGCACTCAATGTTTGACACATTGGTGGATGCATTCCCTTGTCCTTGGAATCTTCCTCTGTTGGAATGATTTCCTCTTGGATATTGATGCTGATGTTGCTGAGGATGATGCTGATGCTGACTTTGCTGATGACTTTGTTGTTGATGATGACCACTTTGCTGAAATGATCTACCTCTGCCTCTGCCTATGCCCCTGCTTCTATCTAAAGCTGTGAATGCTTAATCATTAGAATGACCTTTGTGTGCATGAATGGCTTGAGTCGTTGAGTTCTTCAGCAAGTAACACTGACTATAGTTCTTCTAGTGTTGGAATTTGTCATTGAATGGCAATACTTTGGACTAGATTCTTGTATTCCTCTCCTAATTTGGTGATACATAGGGTTGTTTTGGGTATAATGCATATTAAACCCAAGAAGGGCATACAATTCTTAGTGATGGGATTAGAACATAGTAGAGACTATTGAATGGGTTCCCAGCATTAGCTCAATGCCATGAAAGGGTTTCATTTTCAAGGAGGTGGGGAATTCATTTGACCACTGGTAGTGCCAAGGAGGTGATATGAGTCCCACCTTCTATTTTTTATTAGTTCAATTCTACCAATAGTGGTTTGAATGTCACCAAGTGACGGTACCCTTAACCCCTTTGCTATTATTTTGGGATAGATATGATGGTGGTAGAGATTGATAGCCAGAAGAGCTAGGAGTTCTTAGATGTGCCTAGCTCCACATCATTTAGGATCCATGGTTTCACAGATGGTCATGATGTTACATAGGGACTCTCTATGGTGAAACCATCGCAAGACTCCTCATACGATCCAAGGGATGTTGTTTGAAGGTCCTCCTAGTGCTTTTCGACACATTGGGAGGATGGAGTAGTTTTTCAAGGTACCCATTGTCCAAGAATTATGTTTTTATTGTACCATGGTGTTTAGGACATTATGCCATTTATGGGACATCCATATATAGCTGATGTTGGATCTTCATCGACATAAAAATCGTGGGTGGCTTTACATGTCCACTGGTAGTTTTCTTTTTATCTTTGTATAGACTACATGGTATTTTATGGGCTCCCATCCCTGGCGATTAGTCCTAAAGTGGTACATAACATAGAATACTTCTCACAACACTTGCATTTTGCATCATTGTGGGCTCAATGATTCTCACTCCACTTATGATGCAAATGTATTAGAGGTTCGATAGGTTTGACCATCCGATTGGTTTGTCTATCCAATCGTCCAATGATCCTTGACCACAATTAGGCACATACAGTGCTATCTTGACATGGAGCATAGACTAGTAGCTTGCATTATGGAGGAGCAAGTGGATGCTTAGGTAGACATTTGAGGATCCCTACCTATATCATTGTATGCCCATTTTGATTTGGATGATGATGGACACCTAATTTTGGGATCTTATATGCGATTCATATTCTTCATCTATTTTTAGTTCTATGTCATATCTACTATTATGTGAGTCGCACATCAATTCTTCATATTGATCTTGTTCATCCCCTTAACATGTGTGGCTTATTTTACTTTTAGATTTCCCAAACTTCATCTAGAACGGCCATTTTTGAAAGGCAAATAACTACAAAACATGATTCATCTTGGGAAAAGTCTATATGAGAGACTTGTGGACTTTCGAGTAGGCTATGATTTTGATACTTTGCAATCTATGTGATTCAACCATTTGGATAGTGAATAATGGATCAAAGATCTTCAAGAGCACTTAGGACTGGTTTTCATGCTTGGATTTATGTGTAGATTCTAAAACGCAGATTTGAGGCTTAAGCTAGATGGTTTTGGCAAATAAAGATGAAGACCAAAGTAATAAGGAATCAGGAGATGGTTCAAAGTCAATTGTGGTTATTTCCAAATTTTGCATTGTTTAAAAAGAAGTTACGAAATCAAAGTGAAGGCCCTATTTCTTGAAAGTGGGACTGCCTTTTAGAAAAAGAAGGTTCACACTTCAAAAAAGATAGATTTTTGGAGACCTTGGTTCACTCTTACACATTTTGAAAAAACTTCATGTGCATGGGTTTTGAGGTGAATTGAGAAAGATTCAAAATCAAGACCAAGAGAAGGATCAAGATTGAGGCTCCAAGAGTAGATTTTGAGTTCAAGATTGAGATCAAGGTTCGTATTCTACCTTCAATTGTGATTGAGCTTGTGACTGTGATTATGAGAGGTAAAGCATGAGAGTGGTGGAGCCATACATCTTTCTTCCTACAAGAAGTACTTCCTTTGTAAAGGAATCTTTTTGGGATAAAGAAACTCTTTCTTTTCCAATTTTGAATTGTGATTTTATGTGAAAAGTGGGCTTTTGTAACTAGGTGCCTCACAAATGGTATCAAAGCAAGGTTTCAACTCTTGAAAGAGGCTTGAATCTTGAGACAAGTTTTCAAATCTTGCAAAAATTTTGAATTTCCATTTCGAATTCTACCAAAGGTATGATTCTCAAAACAAGTTCTACTTTTGAGGAAGATAGATTTCAAAATTCATTCTTTCTCAAATTCAAGAACAGAGTTTGAAAGATGGAAGGGAAAGAGAATGTGAGTATGTAGCATAGGATGAAGCTACTTGAGGAGTAGTTATAGGCTCAAAAGGCGCTATAAGATGAAAACAAAAGGCTAGAAAAGGAAATGAATGATCTTGGATTTCCTGTAAAAAAGTGGCATATTGGAATACCATTGCTAGGGGACAGCCGCACTTGGGATACAGTTAATCCAAAAAATGAAGATGAATTAAGAAAGAGAATAAAAGGAGGGATGATGAATAATATGAATACAAGGTTCAAATCTAAATTTTTGATTGCAATAGATTCAAGACACTGATTCGAAGTCCATCATAGACTTGAGGTCTAGTGAGGAAAATATATGTAGTAAAGAAAGAAGAAAGAGATGTACCAAAGAATGAGAAATGGAAGAATGAGGCATTTATTCAAGAGAGCAAGCTTTCACAATCCAACAAGACTTAGAAAATGGGAGAAGATACTAAAGCTTGGACCGAAGAATTGAAGGACTACTTTGTTTTGGAGGAGTTTGATGAGGTCCCAAAAGTAAAATTAAATATCCTTTAGCTTAAAGGATTTGCAAAATTATGGTGGAAAAAGACCGCACCAAACATAAGAGAGTTGATCACGTGGATAATGCTAAAAAAGAATGTGGAAGAAAGGTCCTTCCCACCCAATTTTAAATGAATAAGAAGATGAGTTTTGTTGAATAGAGACAAAGAACGATGGAAAAAGGACATTGGGATAAATTTTTGGAACTTCAAATATATGCCTCTTAACTAGCAAATTCACTAAGGGCTTGAACTCTTAGATTTTCTTTTTTGTGAAAGGTGGATCACCACTGAGTTTTAAGGATGTCATGAGGACCAAATGAACATCCTTCAAAATAAAAATAATAGAAGTCAAAATATTTGTTAGGAATAACTTCACAAAAAGGAAGGGGAAGAGTAACATTTCCATAGGATAGGCTACACATCAAAACACTAAATTTCAATCCCAAAATAGAGACAATTTAGGACAAAATCAAATTTTTGATAGGCTATGAATCAACCCCATAATTAGCCATAAGAATAACAACCACCATAAGAGGATAAGAGGAAAAAAAATACACCAAAGAGTGGGACCAAAAAGGTAGATTGGAGGATGCTAGAAGATGTGAATTTGCTACCAATACAAGGAGCAAGGACATAGGATGTTTGAGTGCATGAACAAAGTGATTCATCCTAAGATATAGGAAAAGGGTTTTGCAATCATTGAAGACTATGCAAAAGGTACACCTTTGTGCTTATCTATGTATATTTTGTTGGGCAAAATGTATGCTTCATATATTACATCCAAAAAGAGATCTTACATTGAAGTTCCATACAATAGCTAACCTGCATGGGGAGGTATTAGGGGAAAAACCCAAATAATATCAACAGTGCTGGACATATCTTGTGAGAAAACTCATAGTCCATGAATCTTCAACTTTAACCTCCAATTGTTCTAGAGTCCTATTGCTCTGTCCACACCTTCCTAGAATATTTGACTATGGCCATACCTTTGGTCATGATCATCATTTTCTCTTTGTAGCTAAAAAAAGGCTTCATTAAAATTAAGCCTATCCAACATGTAATTGCTTCTGATCTTGTTAAAGTATATGACATTTCTAATGAGTACAACTAGTTAAACAAGGTTATCATCTAAGAAATCTGCTAACAAAATTATTGTACCTTTCATTTTGTATTTACATAAGCTTCCTGTGCATTCATGATGACAACATTGTTAAATTGCATGTTATTTTAGAAATCCAAATAAACAAGAGTGCATGAGCCCTGATTGATAACCATACTTCTTGTTTAACTTTACGAGCATCCCCTTGTAATATAGCCTGTTGAGGAACCATCTCGACATCATATGTTTGATATGTGCATAGCACTAACCCAATAGAGTGCTATAAAGGAAAGGATTAGAACCCTAACCCTAAAGGGGTTTGTATATATTCTACATTTTCAACTAAATCTAGTGTATAGTTAGTCATGTGTGGTGTATTCTCTAGCTATTCCCTACATTCTTGTCCCACTCTTCTCCTCTCCTCTCTCCATATTTATTCATGGTATCATAGCCCCCTTGCCTTTCGCTAAGGCATTGCGAGTTGTATGAGAGCATGAGAGTGTGATAGGAGTGTGATCGAGTAATTGAGAGGTCTTGAGTGATCTTGAGTTCATCCAATTCACTTCCATTGAGAGATTTTCTCTTCATTTTGGAAGAGAATTTCTGTCCAACTATTTTATGAAAGATTCATTGATTGAGAGAGAGAGAGAGAGACTTCACCTTGAGAGATTTCCATTGTTGCATTTGAGAGAAATTCTTAGATTTAGGGAGAGAGAGAGAGTTCTTCTCTTCTACTTTGAGTGAGAGAGAAAGATAGGTTTCATTGAGAGATTTTGTTCATTGCATTATTAGGCATTTGAGAGAGATCACCTTATTGAGAGAGAGAGAGATCCCGTTCCTTCCATTTGAATCACTACACAACAGTGCCCTCAAACAAAGTGCCTACATCGACTGCTCTATTGGCTCACTGGCTACACATAGGAAGGCTTCAACACACAGGCCAGACTCAATGCAGCCACCTCAACTCCTACGAATGGGCTCTAGCTATGAGCTAGAGGCTCAATCCTTTTTGTGACACATACACGGCTCTCTCCAATGAATGGCTGTCAAGAACCTCCAGCACACTTCCAGACCCCATGCTTCCTTTCACAACAATGAGCTCCCACGATGAACAATAGGCCTCAACAAGCCTCCAGCAACTAGGTGGACTCCCAACACCCATGTGAGACAACTACTTTGACACTTATGAAAACGACCAGCTAGCTCCACGACCAACTGCAGAGAACTTTGACCAAGCTAGCATGCAACAAGAGCTAGCGATAAGCAACTAGCCTCCATGCATGACTCAACAACTGATGAGAGTGCCTCCATCCACAATGTCACGTAGCTCCCTTCACTGCAACACAAGAACTGCCTCAATGTAGCTACGTGAGCCCTCTAGCACAATGACGGGCAAAAGCACAGCCCATGGAGACTCTTTGAATGGACCTGTTGCTATTAGCCTCGATGTTGTAAGAGGCAACACACACCTCCAATGAATAGCTCAAAACGGTAGTAGCAGAGCTCCAATGGGCATCAATGACCCTCTAGACCGAGCTCTACCCCACGATAGAACTCACGATCTCACAGGTGCCTTCATTGCAGCACATAATATCCTCAAAGCTCCAAGCAACTCTCTCCTATGCTCAACAACCCCATTCAAGCTCTAAGAGGCTCACGAACAATGATGGAATCTTCAAGATTTTGTTGAAATCTAGAAGATTTTGTTACTCATACACACTTGCTAACTCCTCTTAATAGAATATGAATCAAGGCTCTATACTACTTTCAAACACTTCCAACATCCTTGAGCTATAAAATGTAAGAAAGGTGACCAACATCTCGATACATACAAGAGAGAATAAGTGATAATACAGCTTGGATAAGTCTTTGGTACCATGCAAGCCTCCAACAAAGAGAATTGTAGTCAATAGTTAGGAAACATTGATTAATGACATTCTAGTTCAAAATCCAAGTACATGTGAAATTCCATTGCACACATAACATTGTTAGGTATGGAGCATGAGTACATTTTTAGGTTTTAACCAAAAATTTTGGTTTGAAAACATGAGGGAAAATGATTTAGAAGAAGAAATTTAAATATGTCAACGAAAGACTTACAAAGATCCAACAACTATTCTTGATGATCCCCATCTCAAAAAGTTGTCAAGAAAGATCTCTATAATATATCAGGCCTTGTGAAAAGAACCCAAATTATAGCATCCCAAACTATTCAAAAGAGATAGTCAAGTTTATAATTATAACAATGGGATATGTCATGAAGCCATTCAATGTGACAATTGATATATTGTTAGAAGCCTTTATGCTCAATCAAAACTCTTTAGATAATAATAATTTGAGAAAAAAATTTGCTCAAAGGTCTCTTGCAGTATATATTATGTCAAGTGTGACTTGGATAACCAATGCAATTTTGAAAATGTACCAAATGCAAACTTATCATTCAGAGTTAATCTTTAGCATGTACCACACAATTAAATCTCTATTGAAATTGCCAAAGCTATTAACAACACAAAGTATGCAATCAATCCTAGTGCAAAATATGGTGATGAATCAACAATTAAGATAGATGTTTTGATCATGGAAAAATCAATTAATATACATCAGTATTAGAGACCATCAATTATGAACTTCAATCCACACCAATATTCGACATACGGTGCAAAGAGCACCTCAATGATAGCAAATTAACATTCCAATGATAGAAGGTATTAATATATTTATAGCAATCAACAATGTGATTTGATGAGCTAGGTTGGTGTTGTAACAAGGAAGGATGACCTCCTCTAGCGATGGCCAAGCTAGGGTTGCAGCCACCATTGCCGCCGCCGCCAAATCCATTCTGCTACTAGATCCTGATAGTGACATGGCCAATGTGGAGAGCATACAAGAGCATCAGGTTGTTTGACAATACCAATCATGTAGGGGACTGCCAGTGGTAGAAATGATATTGAAATGACCTTTAAGGATGACGACTAAGACATCCCAGGCAAGCTCGTATCCTTTCCTGATTTTGCACTGCACCTCGAAGGAAAAGACCTGACTGATGGGTTGAAAGAGGCAATCGCTATACAATGGTTCCTATCAAAGATAAGCGCTGATGCTCAAACTAAGAAGGTACTGGAGGTAACAAAGACAAGCTGGGTAGAAAGAATGAACCAACCTTCACGAGCCCAGCGCAATGGCATAGACACCCGCAAGAGCAATGGAATAGTGCAAATGCCAGTGAAAGACTCCCAGCGGATGGGAACCCTGCTACAAGGCAAACCATCTTATATTGCAGTAGGTTAGAGTGACAATCAAAGCTTCTTTAAAGCCCCCTAGTGCCGAAACACACGTCATGGGAAGCCCTCAGCACAAGAAGGCTAGGAGGATCTTCCAAGGTCCCCCCAAAAGAGACAAAGATGAAAAGCAGAGCCAAGTAGCTCACGGAAATGATAAACTAGATGGAGAAAGGGGGGAGAAAGCATGTTAGGTAAGCTTCCCCATGTTAAAGTCCACACCAGTCTCCTATTGTATACATCCATGGTCCGAGACCACCAGTGGCATTCCTATAGGGATGGTACAAAACTCTTATCATAAAAGGGCTTAGTACCAACCAATGTACACTTCTTGAGGAATGGATTCATGGTCTTCCTATTTGAAAAGCTAGATATGGCAAGCTTAGTAGTCCAACTTGGACCATTAGAAGTCAACCATAATCTGTGTAGATCTGGGATCCTTCTTTTTCCCTCGATATGCCACCTTCATCTAAAGCGCCCATTTGGGTCGAGTTCCCTGACCTCCCTTTATCTCTTTTTCCTCAAGTGGAGATGCCGTGTGCACCACTGGGTAAGTTCTTGGGTATAGAAACTGAGAAATTTATCAATCCATAAGGCAACCCATAGGTGTGTGTATTAATGAACCTAGCCATAGATCCCCCCTCGGCACGATCAAAATAGTTGAGGAGACGGCTGTGAGTTCATTCAAAATGTCTTCTTCAAGAACATCGCAAACTCTTGTTTTTTGTGTGGATTAGAAGGTCACTTTATTTGGGATTGTCCCTCTCATACACGTAGAAACATAGGAAGGGATATTAAGGAGGCACCTATAGAAATAAACAAAGAAGAGTAGAGAAAGACATGGGAGGAGAACGAGAAGGCCAAGGCACAGAAAGAGAAGGAGGTAGTCGACCTTATGAATAGGTTCGAGACCCTGAGAAAGGGATCCCCATATGAGGAGGTCCTAGAAGATATTAGCTCGGATGAGGAGGAAGAAGTCGTTCCAAACATGCAAACTTTTGAAGAACAACTGCATCGAGTAGACAAAGAGAAGATAGTTGAGATGCCCTTTACAATGATAAGGGGGAAAAAATCAACCCAACAAGAGAAGAGGGGGTCCTAGAAGATATTAGCTTGGATGAGGAGGAAGAAGTCATTCCAAACATGTAGACTTTTGAAGAGCAATTGCATCAAGTAGACAAAGAGAAGATAATTGAGACGCTCTTTATAGTGTTAAGGGGAAAAAAATCAACCCAACAGGAGAAGAGGGGAAAGTAAGCAGATTGGGAGAGCCACCCCCTGGACTGTGAAGTCTTGACAGGGAGAAAAGGAGAGTGTCAAGAATCTTCATGACCTCTCCCTGGCAAAGCCCGATCCAATTCAAGAAAAAGAGGAGAAAAAATGGTTAGTGATCATGCAAGACACTAACCAAAACACTTTTTCATTTCTTAGTGTTAATGTCTAGGGGCTGACCAATGACTGTCATCTTCAAGTTATGGATTAGCAAATATGGAATAAAGCCCTATTTTTTATCAAAAGGTGAAGGTAGGAGGAGAGAAGCTAAGATGGCAACTAAAACAGATAGATAGCAAAATGAGATGATCATAACAGAGCACAAGGAAGGTAGAGGTGGTGCGATTTTAGGAGTAGGTGTCCACTTAGCAACAGGAAGACTACTCAATACACTAGGGAAATGTGGAATTGGAGTAGAGTTTATATAGAAGCACTTAAAGAGCGACATTTTCTTAGTCTATGCCCTAAAGACTGCAAGAGAAAGAACCTTGCTTTGGGAGCTATGCTCTCTCAGTGAGGATACTATTCTCTTGGGAGATAGATGGAATGGGGTCATCATTAGGAGGAGTGAAGCCAGAGATCGGCAAGAGGTCAAGAAGTCAATAGAGCTAATTGACATTTCCAACGGAACAACATTCACATAGACTAATAACTAGTGTGGGAAAAACTGGAGGATGAAATGAAAGGAAAAGAACCAGACTCTACTAAACAGGGGCAGATTATTTACAGAGAAATCAAGGAAAACCTTAGAGGAGAAACAATAGTTGAATCACAGTAGGCAACCATCATGAGAATGGTGGGTGGGCAAAGGTGACATGGCAAATGAGGGAATGTTCAGGATGCTCATAGGAAAAAAAATCGCCCAGGAAAGCATCAAAGAACTCATTATGGGCGGACAGACACGAAATGACCAAGATTTGATCCTACAAGTTGTAGTGCAACACTTCTAATAAATACTAGGCGAACCAAAAACTCATTCTTGATTAGGCAATGACAACACCTTAAGAGTTTTGCAATTATGTTTCTATCATATAACACCATGCTAGGAGGTCATTGAGACTTAATTTGGCAGCCTAGACATTGGGAATGGAGCCACCTGGCTTGCATGCATTAGATACAAGTATGGGGCTTGAATTGAGTTTGTGTAGATTTAAGATTGTAATGTTGATTCAAACTGTAGCCATGATGACAATCACCGGGCTTGCATTCACCACTGGACTTGCATGTAAAGTAAAGTGAGGAGTTAATTACCAAATAATTGAGATTTAATTTGGACTTGTGAATGAATCCACCTAGCTAATATGCATTGGGAACATGATTGGTTGATTGATTGATTAAAGGCAACTCATGATCAAATGGACAT
This sequence comes from Dipteris shenzhenensis, assembly GCF_047967505.1. Lineage (NCBI taxonomy): Eukaryota > Viridiplantae > Streptophyta > Polypodiopsida > Gleicheniales > Dipteridaceae > Dipteris > Dipteris shenzhenensis. Next base: position 2,803,026 of record NC_141627.1, on the reverse strand, counting down.
GCCATTGAGCTAACATGCGATTAATTCGAGGGCCACTTTGATTGTTTGAAGGCCAGTGATATTTTTTTGGACATGCCAATTAATAAAATGCCACATGTTCAATGGGCTGGTAATACTTAGACCTAGGCATAAAGGAGCACACTCATCTTCATGCATCTAACACTATTTCTCCACTGCTGATCATCTCCCCTATTCGCTCCCCGTCGCCATCCAGAATTCTATTTCTCCTCTAACACTATTTCTCCATCGACTATTTCTTGCTTCACATCTCCCCTAGTTGCCATACATAATTATATTTCTCCACTGCTCATTGCTTATTTCTCCATCGCTCCCCTATATGCCATGCTTGCTCTTGTGCTGACATCTGTTGTGAGTCTCGACGGTGCCTCACGTGTCATGGGGATGTCGAAGATATGCCGATGGAGCCTCCACTCTTAGCTACTCCTTGTGGGAGCAATGCATAGCACGAGTCATCTGTAAGTGTCACTTGAGTGGCCTTTGGATTGTTGCAATGTGTTTCCACACAAGAAAGGGGGAAGGGGAAGGGGAAGAGGGGAGAGGAGAGGGAAGAAAGGAAGGAGAGGGAGAAGGGAAGAGGAAGAAGAAGGGAAGAGGAGAGTGAAGGGGGATGGAGTGGCAGACACAAGGGCACTACAATGGAAACAAGAGAACACCTAAAACACTCTCTTGGAAGAAAAGAAGGAGCTTGTATTCAAACTTGTGTAAACAACAATGAAGACCAAAGTCAACCATTTGGCCTTTTATACAAGTCACCTTTTGAAGGGAGGGCCAACACTTTTCCTTTTTAGCACTCTCCTCTCTTTACAACCAAAGGCTCTTGGGCCCATAGGGTGCCAAGGCATATTGCTATTCTTTCCATCTCTCCCTACTAGCAGAAATAACGCTTGTATTAACCATATTAGAGTGCTTGGGACAAGCGTGGAATTAGGAGGTGGTCCTAACCAATTCCCAAATAGCGCTTGTGTTAGCCTCGTGCCTCCTAGGCTTAGGTGATTTGGGGCTCAAACTCCTTGAGAGCCCTCACGCCTTAAACCATTTGTGGTTCAAATCCCATGCCTGAGGCTCAAAACCCGAAGTGGCGAGGCTTAACATTTGTGAGACACTCAACGTAATCCTACACGCTGCCTACAATCTTTTGCCTCGGGATATTTGGGGATCAGACTACCTGAGTTTGAGCTGTACTCCTTTCATGGCTATTTTCATTGGTGTGGCTATTTTCGTGGATGTAGACCTGAAAAGTGCACGTTGCCTGCACTCTTTGGTCTTGGTGTTAGCTGGAACATACAACTTGTGCTTGGAACCCTTGGACTTTGGGGTAGACTTTGGATATTTGGGGATCAAGCACCTTGAGTTTGAGCTATACTCCTTCCATGTGCACATTGCTTGTAATCACTGGCCTTGGGGAATTTGGGGGTCAAAGTCCCTGAGCTTGTCCATTGCAGTAGATCATGTGACTTGATCACCTTTAATCACTGATTACCCTACATTTGGTGACTGTACTCTGTGGATGTTAACATGCCCCCTTTCCTGTTGTTGATCCGTCCTCGGGTTAGCTGCGCCGAAGGAGGTTGGTGGTGAGGACAGTTTGTAGGACGGCGTAGCAGTCCAATTGTCTCGTGACATGAGGCAAGTGAGGTACAAGCGGTACTTCCAAAAATGGTTGGCATGCATATCCTTGTACGTGCAGAGGTGATGTTTGTGGAGATTGCGGATGTGGAGGTAGAGACAGAGGTCCTGGAATTGAGTCAGACCGATGTCGGGATTGAAGACAATCTGGTTGTTTAGATTGTGGAGGTGATCGTTGATGGGGCGACTGTGGGTGGGAAGATCGCGGAGTAAGAGGAGGAGGCGATTGAAATTAACTGCTGTGATGATGACAAGATCTGGCACTGCTGAGCCGTATGTGTCGAATGACTAGAGGCGGAAGAAAAATCCCTCCCGAGTCATCTCTTTGGGGAAGTTTTACTTGGAAAAGTTGTACAACACATTTGGGTCCTTCTGTTGGAGATCTGGAAATGTGGCCCAAGTCCATCGTCATTCCATGGGCATGTAGAGTGAGTGGGCTCGATGATCGATGGGTGCGCTATGGTAGTAGCGCCAAAATTTCTCCAGCTTTAAGAAGGGGAGTTGCCATTGTGGTTGCAGACTAACATCAGCATTGGTCATGGGGACTGGGGCGTCAGGGGCGAGGCTATATCCTCCTCTCGTGCACTTTGGATGCATGCGGCCCCTGTCATCGAATGACTTCGTGATGAATTGTGTGAGGGGGCACACCTCAAGAATTTTGTAGAGATGGAGGTGAGAGCCCTCGAGTTGGTGCTTCCAATGGTGCATCAGTGCACTATCTGGCGATAGGTTGAAGGCTGCCCATACCGTGTCCTGATTGATTTGGTAGTGGTGGGGATTGCCTACGGCATCTCTTAGGACACCAATGTTGGTGTTGCTATTGTACGCCTTGAGAAATTCTTCAAGTAGTGTCATGTTTAGGTGGCACGAGAGATGGGCGGCTATTCGGCTCAATCCTGCAAAGTTGAGTGCCTCCTCCATTGTTGGGTCTTGGAAAGCTGTGTATGCTGCTTCTGTATGGTAGTGGAAGGTGTATTCGTGGTCCTCGTATGCAAAGCATGAGTGTATCATGCAAGCATTTATTTCTTGGAGCCATGCTTCTCCAAGTGGCAAATTTTGAACATAGAACCCAAGACCTTAGGATGCAAATGGCCAATTGTATATAGGACCTAAGGCTTTCAAAAGTTTTATAATAACACAAACACGTTTCTCTTTTCTCATATTCTCTCAACAAGTGCCAAATGGTGAATCCACTTAGACTATTGTAATAAAAAATTTATAGTAGATTTAGCCCAAGGCTATACCAAAATTTTATAATATTTAAAAAATTTGTAATAATACAAACACATTTCTCTTTTCTATATTCTCTCACAACAAGTGCCAAATGGTGAATCTGTTTAGACTGTTGTAATAAAATTTTTATAGTACAATATGCCATAGTTGGGGTGCTAAGGATTTCTAATATACTTTTGAACACATGTGATAGTCTAGTTTTTTATATAAAATATGAGTCTCTGTGCGAATTTTTTTTTGCTTTGTGTTAGTCCTTGTGCAATCATGAGCATGCTCTAAAAGAGGTAAAAAGTGCATTCTAGCCACTGTCATTATTGGGGTACTACGGCTGCTAGGTTGGCATATATGCCAACCGAGATCTATTCCTATCGTTATTTGTTATGCCGGTTTGCAGGTTGGAGGCCCCCAAGGTAGCGTTCAGTGTTAGAATTTTTGTTTTATGCAATGGGGGCACACAAATTCTTACTTTGGGAAAAAAAAAGGGCGAAGTTTGGTAAATGGCTGATTTACCTCTTTGCATCAAAATAGTTATAAAAAAGCTCTTGAAATCACCACGGTGGTTTAAATAGCTTTAAAAATGCTAAAGTAGCTCTCTTATTAAACAAGTGTGATGGTTGTAGAATTGCAAGATAATGTGACAGTGGCACACAAGAACTAATGCGACAGTCACTCTATTTTGTGGACTGCCATGTGTCATATACTGTATTGTTGTCCAATAAAGGCGTGTATTCTTGTGTTCCTATCCATTAAAGCCTAGAGTGGTGCATGTCTATCTTTGCACCATGTTTAGAATGTTGAGCTCTACACCATGTTTAGAATGGCTGTATGCCCATGGAGTAAAGGCTCCCATGGAGTAAAGGCATGGAGTGGAGCATGTTAAGCTCTAAACTATGCTCATAATGGTTGTATGCCCATGGGGTAAAGGCTTGGATTTCTACATCTCAAACTCTGCACCGTGTTCAAAATGATTATGCATCATAGTGAGCTCAAAAAATGTCCCAAAAATAGTTCCATGATTGGTGCATCGGCCCTGATCTATTGTATTTTAATGATTAGATACAATAAAGCTAAGTAATTCATAAAGAAAATGAAGGGAATTGCCTAGTAAATAGTGCCTCAATGAGGCCTAAACTTTTGCACAATAAAGGCCATAATGAGTGCTTCCCACTTCGAGCACTTAATGAAAGTTAACTCCTCTTGGCATGGTAGATATGATATTATGTGCCAATGTGGTTTCAATAGCAAATCTTGAGGCATCTACACGAAGATAGAAAATGATGCTCCATTGACTATCATCGTATGTGTGATTGCACCACTTGGTTCTTAGTATTTAAAATGCTTGTGCTCCTGCAAATTATCTCATTAGTTCACACAGAGTTTTTGCTATTCATACAAGGTACTTAAGGGTCCATGGGTAGAAGCTAATGACAATAAATGATTTGAGCTGGTTTGACTACATGGTTTGCACATCTTCTTAATTACCTCAATCTTGGACCACTTAGTTATTATACCTATCTTAGCATCACGAGAACACTTTTCCAAAAAGACATCCAACCCTGATCTATCGCATAGTAGATATGATAGTCTGTGCCAATGTGGTTTCCATAGCAAATCTTGAGGCATCTACACGAAGATCGAAAATGATGCTCCATTGACTATCACCGTATGTGTAATTGCACCATTTGGTTCTTAGTATTTAAAATGCTTGTGCTCTTGCAAATTATCTCGTTAGTTCACACAGAGTTTTTGCTATTCATACAAGGTACTTAAGGGTCCGTGGGTAGAAGCTAATGACAATAAATGATTTGAGCTGGTTTGACTACATGGTTTGCACATCTTCTTAATTACCTCAATCTTGGACCACTTAGTCATTATACCTATCTTAGCATCACTAGAACACTTTTCCAAAAAGACATCCAATCTACGCTTCCTCGGCTGTATAGATGCAAGAGTCATCAAGGAATATCATGATAAACTTGGTTAGGGGGAAGGTCTTGGCCATGAAACTTCAGAATGCTGAGGGGGCATTCCTAAGCCCGTGTGGTGTCACCTTGCAAGCATATATGTCCCCCACTTTATGATGATGTCTTTTGCTAATGCTCCTTAACCTATCAAGATTTGATTATAGCCACTATTCCCATCTATAAATGAGTATAGCTCATAGTAAGCCACTTGATTGAATGCAACCATTGCAAATGTTTCCTCATAATCTATGCCATCTTATTTCTTACTACTTCTTTAACAAGAGGTTTCAGCATGGCACTCAAAGGGGATTGCTCTTCTTAGCAAAGAGGGCTCCATGTGGCAATAGGAGGTGGAGTGAAGGGAGAGTTGTCATGATGCCACGTGCTGCTATGGTGCCTTCTTCTTGCCACCTTGCCACATGGTAACAGAGGATTAGTAGACAAAATGACGGGCGGATATTGTACCTACAAATGCTAAAAGGCTAGCACTAGCAGCCAACCACAAGGCACGGCTACAACTCAAGAAAGGGACATGTGGAGGGCAAGTCTGCAAGACCGTCAAAGATTGGGGTCGCGCGTAACACGATCTTAGCTGTTCGATTCAAAATATTATAGAATGGGAATTTCGCCCTACCTAGAACAGCTGCCCGCAGTCAAAATCTGACATGTGGCATGCTCCTCATGCCTTTAACGGAAGGGAAAGGGGGGGGCTATCCTTTCCCCCTCATAAAATGGCTCGTGGGTTGCCCACCCACTCACCATTTTATGAGGGGAAAAGGCTTCCCCCCTTCCTTTCCCTACTCCACGAAGGGCACGACTCAGCATGAGCAGAGAAGGGCACGAGCAGTTGCAAATGGCACTAAAAAGTAGTCGTCGTCGGCGGAGACTCGCAGTCTGAAATGCAGGCAGAACTAATTGTGATAGGCATTGGGCAAGGCTAAGAGGCCGCGGACTAGAAGCTGCACCCTTTTGTAGGTAATTCTTTTTCATTTCTAGTTTCTCTACAAGCCCCCTTTTTTAATTTTACTTCTCCAAGTCTCTCTATTTATAATTGTCTATACATCCCTTCTTTGCCCATTCACTTTTCTTTGTTGTCCCCCCTTTTCTTTCCTCTATAGTTACGTTTGGCTCTTTATACTAGAATTGCTATTCTTCTATTAACAAATTTTAAAAAATATTCCTTATATAGTTACACACTTTCTTTCTTTCTTACCATTAGACATTAGATTTGAATTTAGTATGATTTTTAAATTTAGCAAGTTTCTTGTTAGTAAACTTTTTTTGTTTCCTTCTTAAGTTGAATTTTAACACTTCTTTAGTCTTTAAAAATTTCCCCCCCAATTCTCTTGCTTCTTTCCTAAGTAGACAATTTTTCATCTACTTTATTTATAATTACTTAGGTCATCTCATTCATTTTCAATAGTCTTTGCTTCCTAATTTCAATAACTTTGCATTTTATTATTTTCCTATAGGTTTATTTTATCTTAGTTATTTTGTTTGATTAATTACCTTAATGTAAGGGTGTGGAACAACCCCCCTTTTTAAATTTGTTCTCGTAATTTTCCGTCGATTAATTTCTTAATTTTATTTATTTATTTATTTGCTTTTATCCGTTCTTTAAAGGGTGTCGACTACCCTCCTTCAATGACATTTTGTTATTAAAAGAAATGATCTCTGCCTCTCAACCTAATTGTTATATTCAAACTCAATCAAGTTTGTGTTTAAATAAATATTTTTTCTGTTTTTTTCTCCATTTATTTAGATAATTGCTTGATAAGGTAGGCTTTTTTTACATAAGGGGAAGGTTAAGCTTTTTTTACATAAGGGAAAGATTTACCTCCTTCATTTTTTCCGTGATTGGTTGAAGCACCTTGTGGTGTCTATAATTTTTGACCAAACTCCTTCGTCACCTTCATTATTAGCCTCCAGAACTATATTTAGATTCTTCTTGGCTTTAAAATATAAAATTTTTGGTTAATTTTCTTGAAGATCCTTTTTATTTTAAAATTCTAAAAGGGTTGTTGTCAAGCGATAACAAGCCAAGATGCATTACTTATCTATCCAAACTCAACTTTACTATTCTAACAACTGGTTGGTTTGGATGGTAGCAAGTAGGTGGACCTTGACCCCAGACCCTAGACTACCTGATGGATTCGACACTTTTGTACTAATTCTTTGCTTAAATTTATAAACTCAATCTAATAAAAAATAATATTGCCAATGCTCTTGCTCATGTCCTTTCCAATTATTTGCAAAGATTGTAATATTGTCAAAAGTTACTTCAATTTAGTATTCTTGAAAATTTCAATCCATTTCTCATATGCAACTTTTTATAACTATCCAAATGATTGAATTAATTGTATGTTTCATTTATTGATGAGATTATTAAATCTAAACACACACACAAATGGATGCAACAGTCTCTCTATTTTCTTAAGGATTTAGTGCATGTGTGTGTGCGTGCATGAGGGAGACATTTAAATAGAAAGAAGAGCGAGAGAAAGTGCATGTGTGTGTGGGGAGGAGAGAGAGAGGGTTCATATTTTTGCGTAAATGCTTGCCCCTTGATCAACATCACATGGCTTCTCATCAAGTTGAATCATTGAGTAAACTGAGCATAGAGCTAAGCCAAACAGTGCCTATGGTGGAGGGGTCTTGAAACTTGAAATTTTACTTCTTGAAATTAAGGACATTTTAAGATCCCAAACCAACTCGTTAGGTTATGGTACTCGTACTCTTAAGCATAAACTTTGACAACAACAAGTCTTGCTTTGAATTTATAAACTTTACCATTTCAACTCAACTTAGCTTCTTTGGTGGGTGATATAATAATGACCAAGATTCATTATAGTTCTCATCCAACCATTCTAGTCTTTTGTACTACTTAGAAAGATGTAGGTTCTGACTTTGTAACATTTGCCATAAAAGTAAAATCACCTCTATAAACCAATATTTTTGGTTTTATTGTTCGTAGGAAGATCTTCTCACTTCTTCAATAAGACTTCTAGGCATTTAAATGATGACCATGGTGTTTACAATGCTTACAAAATTTTCGTTTTTTTCTTGCCTTTGCTTTGTGTGGTGATTGTGGGTTGACCACGGTTTGAAGGTTGTGTGTCTGAAGGTGTCTCAAACAAAGTAGTTTTTTGAATCATTGGAGTGGTAGATGGAGCACACTAAATGTATTTAGGATGGTCAAAGTAGCGAGTCTCATCAAAGATGATATCTCTAGCGTTGGTTTACCTTCTCTAGAGACCATCAACCATCTAGAGCTAGATGTCAAAAGTCTTAAAGGATGATCAAAGTAAAGGAAATATCATTATTGAGATGATCATAGTTCTCATATTGAGATGACATCTCTAAAAACTATCAACCTTTTCTTGATTGGATAATACAACCTAGGTGCTAAATGCACGCTTTTGATTCTTTGAGTAACGTACGAAAACACATCTGATAGATTGTACAATGACCCCATGCACACAATGGCACAAACCAGATCCTCAACTACCTGCAAGACCCACAGTGGTTTTCCAAAGTTTAGTGGAAAAGGATGGCTTAGCGAGAGAGAGAGAGAGAGAGAGAGAGAGAGTGGAAAAGGATGGCTTAGCGAGAGAGAGCGAGAGAGAGAGAGAGGTTTATACTTCATAGCCAAGCGAGTGACCTACTCAACGACACAAACCAAAGGGGGAGAGAGAGAGAGAGAAAGCTTTTTCCTCCATAGCTGCCACCATCATAATTGATAGTTTTGCCATAGTACCTTTAAGTAGGAAGAGCCTATGATTGTTGTTGATCAATTACAGGCTTTGAATTCATTGTTGGTGCTCCAGCCGGGAAACTTAGCGAGGATCTCAAGGATGAGGGACACAACCAGGTAATGCTGCTCATAACTCTGGCTGCCCAAGAGCCTTGCTCCAAGCTTACTTCTGCTTGTTGGATGAATAAGTTTGAGGATCCACTCCGGATTGCATCCACGTAGTTGGAAGGAGAGTGAGCACATATCCCTGGAGTTAGCAAAGCGCAGAACCGCATCAGTAAACACAGTCCAGTTTCCACAAATTCGTCACTGCTGCTCCTGTCTCTCAGAAATCTCCGATCAAGGCTTATAATTAGCTCCTTGAAGGCACTCCAATGAGGTGTAGGCGATAAGATAACTGTATATATGTTCTTGTGAGGTTGCTCCCGTACAACCTGCAAACATTTTGCTCCATGATCAATTGATATATGAGCTATTGATACAGAAATCTCAACAAGGCTAGCAGAGAACAAATTTCTAAAAAACAGTGGTGATGGCTTTTCCTCTGGAGGCTACTTGCATCCAAATCACCGTCGTTGGTCACACATTTTATTGGAGCCGCTCCTTAGCAAGAATCTAATACAGAAAGCCAGAGTAGGATTGACAAAGACACCCACACACTTCATGGCATATGCATACATCTCCTTAGCAATCAACTATTGAAAAGGTACAGGCTCAAGCTGGCAAGAATCCAATCATAGGCCCATACACAGTTATCTGCAAAAAGAGCAAACCTTGGCTTCCGAGACGCTGCTGTAGTAATGGCAGGGCCCGATATGCTTGAATTGGAACAATGGATCATCGAAGGGGACACGAGGCACTATGTCGTTTCGAAAAACCACTCGAAAATACTTCTTACCCTCTGGTTTGCACAGGTGCTGCTGCATATAGCTTGCAAACTTGCTGTCTCCCACTCTTGGCTGTCCAAATGTGAACACTCCCCCAAGGCTTTCCAACATGAGATCTCGTTCAAAGTGCAACAATCCAGTGAAAAGTGCAGCCAATGCTCCCCCTAAGCTGTGCCCTGTGATGTAAAGCTTTGCACCAAGGTTTGCTCTCAACAGGTCTCTCACCTTCGCACAGATGGCGTCGTAGGCAAGTACCTTATCATCGTCATCCAAGATCTGCTGAGATAGGCCTGAAGTGGGAGTAGCTGCAGGTGTTTGTCCATCTGCTTTCATACCAGAGTTTATCTTCACCTGCTTGAGCGTTTCCCTATTCAAACGGCTGCCAAGGCCAAGGGCCTCCAGAAATCCCACATGCACTCTACCCATCTGCGGCAGCGCATAATAAGAGAAATCAAAATCGGTGGACCAATCCGCCATGTTGAAAGGCTGAGTGCCCCTAAACGCCACCACCACGATGTTGGCATCTCGTGCTCTGTCTGTGAAGATGAAGGCCTGAGTGGCCTTGGAGTCGAGGTATTCTGATAAGATTTTGCAACAACATGAAACTTTCAGCTGCAGGAAGCTTTGAAGCTGACGGTTCAGATTATGCCCTACTCGCACGTTTCAACTCGCGGAAAGTAATCGTCACTCACCATTCCAACAGTCGAAGAACTGCACGAAGTTCATCTGCGCATCGAAGCAACCACCTCAGACGACTCAGCATTCGAGATTCTGCTCAGACTCGAACGAACATAAGAAGAATTGAAAGCCTGGTTGTTTAATGTCTCCAAGGAGAAGCGCAAAAAACTCTAAGGATGAACTTTCCTTTTACCTTCCATTGTTGGCTCACAACTCTTTGGATTACTTTCGCATTTTCATACGAAAGTTTTGATGCCATTATGCACAGATCTGCCACCGATGTCATGTGACCATCTGAGTCTGGACTGAGGCTGCTTGGTTCATGACGCAAGTCTTGACGCGTATCGAGCAGTCCACAGACGCTATAATATCTGTCGTCCTCCGGGCACGGTCTTATTACAGAACCTACAGTCGTGCATAAGCTTAGTAGCTTAACCGATTGGTACAATGCTTCCCTCAGAATTTGAACTGAAGGTTTCTTAAAATTCTGATTGAATCTTGTATCGGGGAATGTCTCCTCCGGTCTCGAGAGCTAAATTAAAACGTACCTGGGGTGAAAAGGCGCTTCTGCAGCGTCTTCCTAATTCCGCCGTTGGCGAAAATCAAGTTCAGATAGTACTCCACTGAGTCACCGAGCTTTTCGAAGTGCTTCGCAAAGAGAAGGAGAGTTTTTATGAAGAGGATGGAGCACACAGCCGCCCAGCTGAGCCTTAAACTGCGGCTCGTAGCGTCCGACGAGGAATCCAACGAAGGACTCTTTTGTATGTTTCGTCCGGAGATCAAGGAATAGATGTCACAAGTCCACGAGTGAATTAAGGATGCCAAAAACCGAAGCGGATTTGAATCCTTGAAGAGAGCCAGAGCGTATTCCTCTGCCTCGGGCTCCAGGTCACTGCAGTACAACCAAACAGCTCTAGGTGAGAAGGATTTCCAACTCGTAGTGACAGTTGCTGTGCTGCTTCACTCCGATGCCGGAATACCTCGCAAATCTCTCCATCAAGAGATGAAGGGACCGGTCAACGAGCAAAATTCACTCCGTCATTACAGTAAGAAGCCAAACGCAGAGCTTAAAACACCAGATCGACGAAGGATTGACGAATTAGAACGACGCTGTGACTTGCCTGAGCGTGCCATGGTGCAGCGTCTTGCCAGAGTCGATTCTCCGCTGTCTCTCTCGCAGAGTCTCGACGCCACTGCTTGGCTGATTCTTCATCTTGGACCGAGTCCACAGATAACACCAATGCAATGAATTCTACAAAAGGATTTCAGGGAGGCTGAAACGCGCTTAGACGATGAATTGCGTGAAGGGATTGCGAGAGAGCAGCATCGTGATTTTTTTTTGTGAAGGTGCGAGATTTTGGTGAAGATTCGAGAAGCAGAAAAGAAACCTACGTACGACTCATGGGAAAAGAGAAGATCCACTGAGCTCATGGTCTCATGGTCCATGACTCATCATCATCATGGCCCATCCTTCATCATTCATCAAATGACTTATCATCATATCACGTTTTTTGCATGAGTCCTCTCTGCTCACTCCTTTTTCGCATCTTCAATAGAGCGGTGCTTATTGCCAATTTTTAGCCCAGCAATCATCAAGGCACTTAGTGCGAATGTTGCAATCATGGCCACAATGCAGCATTTACACTCACACCAAGTGGGAACAACCTTTGTGGCCTACGAGCCAATCGTCATCAGTTGAATGTTTGGTGCCTTCTCGTTCTGAATCACTAGTAGCTAGTCATCGCTCTGGCTACCTTCTACCGCTTGGCTTAATGCATAGTATAGTTCCCTTGGAGGATGGACATCCCTCCCCCACTCCAGCCCCTGAACCTTCTTCACTGGTGATAGGCACTTCTTTAGAGCTTTGCCTCCATTTTCATTGTCATATCCTATTTGCAAGGCTGCTCTGTACAGATCATGGCTACCCTCACCAGCTACATGTAGTGAACGATGTTCCTTTTTCGATGCAAGTGTAGGAGTGGAGCTTTTGGGTGCCAGGGACTACCACAACCAATGCAACCCCCAAAACACGCTACAATGGCCTTGAAACTCTAATAAGTGCTACTCCTAAATTCATGGGGTAGTTTGACAAGTTCTTCCATGGGGACCTACATGCTGACTCAAATTCTTCAAATAGATCTTGACTAGGGCCAGCTCTAAAGACCTTGGAACCACCTTTGATCTCATGACCACTTACCTTCTCAAGAATGAGGTCTTGAAAAGGAAGAGGATGATGGCCTCTCTTGGTGGTCGCATTGAGTTTCTTATAGTCGATGCAGACCCGCCACTTGTTGTTTTTCTTTGGGGTGACTACCATTGGTGAAACCCATTCAATATTGTGAACCAGAACAATAAACCCAGCTTCTACAAGTTTCTGCAACTCTAAGCGCAAAGCATCGGTCTGTAGGGGCCCTAATCTTTGATACTTCTGAGCCATAGGCTTCAGCTCTATCTTGTGCTCTATGGCAATCACATGGCGAAGGTGGTGGTAGCTAGTTGCGAAAAGGTCAGGGAAATCTTTGAACATTTCTAGGAAGTCGTCTTTCTCACTTGGAGTGAGGCCTGGGGAAAGCATAGATTCAAGCTGTTGAGGACTAGTTGTTACCTTTTCTGCAGGTGGCGGGGTCGGAGACACCCCCATCATGTAAACTTCGTTCTCTGAGAACTCCTCCCCCCTGTTCGATTCTTCCATATTGATTCAGACACTGAGGATGAGAGAGTATCACTGTGTTGCTCCTTTTCTTCTTCGGGTTTAGTGGCACCTGGTTGCACCGGGATCTTCTCCTTAGAAGCACCAAAAGACATGTGTCCTATCTTCCAATAGCTGACTGCATCACTCTTTCTCAACCATGGTCTCCCGAGTATGGCTGGGTAACTCCTGCCTGTATCTTCAATGTCCACTACATAGAAATTGACGGTGTTGGTCAACCCATTAACAGTGATGGGCAAATTCTCAATGACTCCCAGGGTGGCGAGTCATCGACCATCTACTACCTTGGTTCGAGTGGAGGAACGCCTTGTGCATTTCAAATTCAATTTCTTCATGATACGGGGCACCATGATATTACATGCAACTCCCCCATTGACACACACACTTTTGACATGGCAATTATCTATGATGACATCTACTATATGCAGGTGCCGATCAATTTCTTTAGAGATAGAAGAAACCTCTCGTACCTTTCCCTTTTTCTTGCTCCTCCTTGTTGAGAGCCCTTGCTGCAGCTCACGTCTCACCTTAGGGCTTAATGCTATTAGTTGAGGAAGTATGATGCTCAAAGACCGATGAGCAAGGTCCTGAACGACCGAAATAGTCCTCTTGCCCCGAGCCGATGGGAAAATCTGAGGGTGACCACTTACTCCTATGAGATATTTTAGTCTTCTATATTGGTGGGTCTGCCATCTCAACATCTGAGGGCTTTGAGAAGGACACCTTCTTCTTGGGGTGGCCCGGCGGTCCACGGTTTGGAGAGGGGTCTGAGGTGGTACGACTTATTTTCTCGAGGTTAAGAAGGTGAGATGGCGCGTCGATATGTGGATCGAGCAGCCCTGCTCCTGGACCATTTAATTGCCACGCAGAAGGACAACGTCGGATTTTGAGCTGGAATGACTCAGCATGTGCTGGGCTACCTCGTAGAAGGAGCAAGTGATGAATTCCGCCTCAAGCTTAAATGGGAGAATCCAGAAACCATGGTGCTAGCACATGAAATTGCTCCAAAGTTTGATAAAATTCAATCTGACCCTGCTTCAAAGAAGACGATTGTCTCTCCGCAACCCCCTCAATTCTTACAACAATAACCTGGGGGGTCCCCAACTCAGGGGCATACCCCCACCCCCCATCAGGGATGTATCCACTGCCTCCACCTCAAATGTATGGTCCTCCCTTAGATGCTTACCCTCAACAAGGAGTATATGCTCAACCTCCACTTAGAAGATTTCCCCAACCTCGCCCACGAGCCCCCCTCCTTCCTACTCCCTCGGCCCATCTTGCTAAAGAACCCAGAGTCAATGACCTAGCCAAGGCCCTGAATAATCTTCGGCTTGAGATGGTGGGCATCAAAAATCAAGCCAATCACCCTCCAAGAGAATGTGCCAATGTTGTGTGCTATGAGTGCCACCAGAAGAGTCATTATCACACGGAATGTCTCAATATTCCAAGGGTGAATCTTCTAAGTGAATCAAGCAGTGAATCAAGCACCGAGGATTCTGATGTAGACTGCTTCAAGTTTGCCACCTGCAGGTACACATTCTCCGGCTCCTATTCTTTGCCAAAATACTCGATCATAGCTATTGTCAACCTCAGCCAACTTTGGCGAACATCTTCGGCCTGCTGTGGGAAGAACCAATAGCCATCTATCTTCAGTAAGAAAGTTGAGAGAAACACAACGGCGCTTGAAGGCCACAAGATACTCATTTGGATTTTCTTCAACCCGACCACAGAACACGAGAATGTCAGCCATGCTTGGAAGATGGAAAAGACGAAGGCAAAATGAGGCTTATCTATTAGCAAACATGGAAAGAGGTAGCTTGAACTGAAAATCGGGTGAAGATACATCTACAAAGCACACATAGGCAGGGTAGGGTGTGACTGGTGTATTGTGAAATATTATACGGGAAGAATCTTGAGCATAGAATAGCTCATAGACAATCTTAAAAGTCCACCACATGCAGTGAGACCTCAGTGGGCTTTTAGTTAGTAGCACCAACACCATGATTCCCGGACCCCTAAGGGAAGTGGGCCGGAAGCACAAGTAGTGTCGAAGGTGATGACGGGGCAGGGAGAGAATCTAGGGACATGGGGGAGACATAGACGCGGCGCTGCATGAGGTTGTTCATCAAGACAAACAAGAATGCCATGACAAATGTCAACAACTGGAGAGCTTGCACATCACCTTCAGCTTCTTCCAGTTCTTGTAGTCGCCATGCTATTTCTTCAATGGGTGTGCGGTTTGGCATCCTTCTTTTGAGCAATGTCCTTAAGGACCTTCAAATATTCCCAACACTTAGTTTCATGATGACCACAACCTTTGCATTCCTTACAAATGATCATGCTCATTTGTGGCTTGTGGCTTTGTTCGGGCGGTGCTCCACTCGATTCATGTGTGATTGAAGTACAAGCTTCTTGTGCTAAGAAATCAGCAACTAAATTTTGAGCTCGAGGGATATGCTGAATTTTTACCTCTTCAAATTGTTGGCAAAGTTCCAATGCTTGTTGATGTCGTGGAACCAAGCCTTCGCTCTGCACCTTCCACCTTCCACTAACTTGTTCACACACGAGTTGAGAATCTCCTTGCACCTCAAGTTGCTTGATGCGATGTTCTTGCACCTTTTGTAGCCCAAAAATGAGTGATGAGTACTCAGCTTGGTTGCAAGTACTTGATGGTGCAAACTTGCTATAACAATACACCTCACCCCCTGGTGAAGTGAGCTTCACACACACCAGCAGCCTTGGTCGAAGGTTTGTATGCACCGTCAAATTGCAGGAGCCAAGATGTCATCACACCAAGACTAAAATCCGGATATCCCAAGTTTCTCGGTAGTCCAAGATAGGTAGAAGGAGAGGGTGGGGAGAATTCAATACTTGAGTGAGACGTTCAGCACCAAATAAACTTGCAATTCTTTGTTTATCTTTAGACCAAAAAGAATTACAACTTGAAGCTCAAAATGAGGCACAAAGGGTTGATTAGGTACAAAGGGATTCCTTGGTCGAAACATTACCAACCATAGCCGAGCCCTAGAAACCTTTGTAGTGAGATCGATAAGAAATCATTCAAGACGAGCTTATCCACAGGAATTAATAAGCAAATGCGCCAAATCTCCCCCCAAGCTTGGGGAGCATCCCACCCTTCGAAGAATGTCACCCTTTTAATTACCTCCGATGCAGCAAGTAACTCGATCACCGCACAATGAGTAGAATTGAAATCAAAGTCCTCCCAATGTATCACTAGTTCTTCACCTTGAATCATTCATGGTGTATCATCCCACCCATCGTCTCCTTGAACAATGCATTATACAATCAGTTGTTAAAGATCGACATGAAGATCAAGAAAGAGATCTCGCCAATTGGTAGCCGTAATGAGCGGAGGACCAAGCACCAAATCCTTGAACTCGTCAACAAGTGACATAAATATCCACTCTCCTCGTGTGGCGTGCATCCAAGGAGTGAACTTGAAAAAGTTCAGAATCTGCGATCTAGTATGAGATATGAATAGAGCACATGAAATGAAGTACTTTTGCTTTTTACAACAAGAGGAAACTCCCTATGGTTAGAGAGTTACAGTTCATGAGATTTCACGATATAAGCAATATCATTACACTTTCATCACTTCATATTTGCTGGCCCATTGGTAAGTCTTCCTTTTGTGAATAAGGAGGTCTTGGGTTCAATTCCCACTCCTTAATAAAAAGAGAGGAGAGGAGAGGAGAGGAGAGGAGAAGAGAAGGAGACGAAGAGAAGGAGAAGGAGAAGGAGACGAAGATAGGGGGGCGCGAGGTCTGTTGTAGATGCGTAGGAGCAGTTTTGTGTGGCACCGCATAGGAGATGCGTAGGAGCAGTTTTGCAAGCGCGGTCGACCAAAAGACGTGTGGCGCCGCACAAAAAACGCGTAGGAACCCAGAAGGTACGCAGGATCCGCAGGCTGAAGGCATAGAAACTGAGAAGTTCTGTAGCCATAGAGATGGAGAATTGCGAGCAGAAGACACGTAGATTAGAGGCGCAGAAGCAGAGAACCGCACATGGAAGGTGCTGTGTAGAACTACACCCGGTGGTAGGAGTAACGAATTTTATGCCACCAACCGTGGAGATTTTGATCCCAGTAGCCACACCACTTCTATTAAATAGAAAAGAATTCGAGGCATGATGCTAAACACGAGGCATGGCGATACTCGAGGGCCATAGAGGAAAAGGGAACATGAGGGAAGAAGCATTAACATAGGTGGGGAAAAAGGATTAAGGGAATGAAGAGAGGGACTATGCCACAAGGGGGAAGGGAGAGGGGGCAGAGGAGCATGTACATGATGGGAGGTGGAATGTAGAGATGGAGACATCAAGGGAAGAGAGTCATGCTTTATTTGAAAGGAAGGATGGGGGGGGAAATCAAAGTACTAGCTAGGTGGCTTTACAAGAATGAGTGTGTTACATCAAGGAATAGCCCCCTCCTTTTATAGCCAAGAGAGAGGGTCTCTCCCAATAAATGTATCCTCCCACATGCATGGTGTGTGTGGAAAAGTCTCCCATGTGGGCTAGGTGGGTATACACTCTCAATTGCATGCGACAACCCTTTGCCTCATTTTTCCACATAAATCAAACCCCATATCCCAAGTCTGAGATACTCCCTTGGTCTCTTCCCAATTTTATAATACGTTCAAACATCTAGGAGAACAAGTGGAGGGTTGGCACAAGGAGTCTTGCCACCTCATCCTACTTTTCCCATTATTTAACTTGCATACTTTGACTATCTACACCCCCCCACATGGGCCTATCCTACATGGAGGAAATAATCCAATATAATATCCATCTCCACCTATTTTATATTACTTCTCCCATGGTTGTTGGTCCATGTCTCACTAAATGCAGGCATGGGACCGCCTAGGTGGAGGGGTGGCACATGGAGGAACCATGCCACCTTAACATTTTATAATATAACTACCATGGATTATGTACAACACACCTTATGGGTCCTCTTACGTGGGTGGCACATGGTCATGCCCTGCCACCTCAACCATGGGCCCTATGCACACCATATTTTATTATACTATTGCCACACATACAAGCACACACATATATTTATGCCTTTTACCTTGGTCAAATTTATCCATAACAGTGCAAATCCCATTCCAACTCCACGATGCCCACAACTTGGCAAGTCAGTTGCTTGTTTCTCAAAGGGACATGTTGTTGCCCCAATTGACTAGATGGTGTCAAAAATGATGTCTAAGTGTTGAAGTGTGCTCACAAATCGTTATTCTCCCATTGTCACATGATTATCCTACGATAGCTGGCCCTTACCTCCAAGTGTTTTTTATATGTTGGCATTCTACACTTGAGCATGTTTTTACCACAAGACTGCAAGAGTGATCATCTTCACCCAACACAACACCTGGTTGGGTTGTCACCGAGCATCTTTGAGGTAGTCAGGTGAGGGAACCAGAGTGTCAACATTTTGGTGATCCTACTTGGGAAGGGTCAAGTGAATTCTAAGTTGATGAGCTATTAGGATAGGAGATTTAGGGAGCCGAGATGGTAAGCTTAGTGTTAGGGTAGAACTGGAAGAGAGTTCATGTTAACTGGTGACAAAGTCAAATGGCTGGCCAAGTAGTCTTTCTATGTGTCATAAGAGGAACTCAGGCAAACTGCCTTAGTTGCTCCTTTTTCACCTTGGATATTCCGTGGTGCCTCTCTCCACATCAGCCATAGTAGCCGGTCTTCTATTTTCATACCTTTCTCGATGCAATCCTTCTAGCTGAGTACTATCAAAGACATTCTCTACGCTCTCTGAGTTGGCGTTCTATTCATTTTTATGCTCAATTAAGGTGATGGCCATCCGTTTGAAATCCAAACTCTTTGTAGATGAGGGTTTCGAGGGCCATTTTCCACAACGAACCTTCATTCACCAATCTTCTAGGATGCCTTAACTTGATACGATCATTTATGACCTCTTGGCTCTGCATAATAGTGTTGGCTCTTTCCCATGGCTTCCGCAGGAAGAGCAGGGTAGTCTCAGTCTGCAGCGTTCCGAGGATTTTTGTCACCTACAGATATATCGGTGTTGTCGTTTGTAGTATAAGTGTAGCTTAGGACCTCAAGTCATATTCCAGTGAGAGATGTAGGCTTAAGTGTGGTAAGCAATCATAGTGCACACATGTGTGAAAGGGACATGCATCATCATGGTTGGGGTAATGCAAGCTTTTGCCTTCCTTAGGGGTTGAAGGGTTTAGAAGGAGGTTCCAAGGTTCAGAGAAGGTTCCGGATTTTAGAAGAGCTTCAAGGGTTAGAAGGAGGTTCAGGATTAGAAGGAGGTTCGAAGGTTCAGAGAGAGGTTCTAGAGTTTAGAAGAGATTTAAGGGTTAGAAGGAAAATCCAAGGTTCAGGGTAGAGTACATGGTGGAGAAATCATCTCTCTTGTAGATCATGGATGTTAAGGGTTGAGGAACTAAGGGTTTAGGGGGAGCATAGGAGTAGGAGAGGAAGAAGATGTAAGAGCATGGGGGGGAAGGAGAGAGAGAAGGAGGGAGGAGGAGAAGAGAGGAGGAGGAGGAGGAGGACGAGGAGGGGGAAGGAGGAGGAGAGGGAGAGGATGGGTTGCACAGTTGGAGGAGAGGGGAGGAGGAGTTGCAAGGTTTAGGACATGCTTTTGGACATGGAGTGCAAGGAAGCATGGACACTTGAGACAATTGCTTGGAATACCAAAGTAGAACTCAACACAATGCCCTACAGAGTGTAAGCTTCATTCCAGTATGGGGTATTTATACAAGTTGGAGAGCTTCTCTCTGCATGTAGGAATTGTAAGACATTCTCTCTCTACGTGTAGAACTTGCATATAGAAGTTGCATGTAGGAGTTGCATGTTGAACTCGCATGTAGGAATTGCATGTAGGACTTGCATGTAGAACGTGCATGTAGGAGTTGCAAGTAGAACTTGCATGTTGAGGATTTCTAAGAGAGATAATTCCTAGCCTTATACAAGTAGAAACAGAGCTTTGCTGCTACTCTACACACATATTTTGTACTACCTAAGTCCATGTTGGCACAGAGACAACATACTCTCGGATCCATTTTATTACTCGTCCTCACGTTATGGTTTATTGTGTGATCACGTAGTTGGGATGCCATGCGTGAAATCTAATGGTGGCTATGGAACTTGTGTCGTGCCAGTCAATCTTGCTATAAAGCCTTGGCACGATATAATTTTTGATCTGTTTCCAAGTAGCCTATATCTACTATTTATTTGAACAGAGGATTACCAGAATTCGAGCGACTGTGTTCGGATGAGGTGGCGGTTCGGAGTGAAGACTTTTATAAATTTTGACATTCTAGTGTGATGATTTATGTTTAAAAATTATCATGCATTGCTTACTTTTATGGTTGTTGTCCTACCCATGATATTGTGAGTAATTAATTGTCTTATGTACAAACAACAATTCCTAAAAATGTTTGCCTATGTTTTTGCAAGGGTCAAGGAAGGAGGGGTGGAAGAAAGGGGTCAAAGTATGTGTTTTTCTTGTGCAATTTCCATTTTAAAGGGACAAAATAATGGGAGGAGGAGCTTCTCAGGAGGCCGCGATATTGCGGCCTCTTGGGAGGCTCCTCCTGTCAATTTTATTTGGGCCATAACTTGGTCGATCGGACTCCAAATATGGTCATGTTTGTAGTCAAAATGATCGAAAAGATATGAATGAATCCATTTATCTTACTAAAGTGTCAAAATTATAGAGCTTTAGAAAGTTTGTACTTATCTTTATTTCATTAGAGCTAGACTGTATCAAACTCTATATTTTCTTATGACCATGGATTTTTCTCATATAGAGTTCGGGTCCTTGGTTTCCTCCCTCCATCCCAAAGGTGTATACATGGTTATGTACATATGAAGCTGATCTATATTTAGTTAGCATCATGGTCATAAGGTGATCAATAATTTATTAGTTCTATAGGTTAAATGAAAACATGCTAAAACAAATTATGAATGCCAATAACATCAACACATATACAACGGAAAATATAACTAATATCACATACAAACATATCAAACAAACAATAAATAAATTGACTTGCATTTAGCAGGCACACTTGACTTAGTAAAATATAGTAATTCTAAACAAATCACATTTGAAAAATGACAAACATTGTTAAACTATCAACAATTGTCAAAAAAAAAAAGCTTGTGAATGAATAATACCACATTCTTAATGGCAAGGATATCTAAAACAAGAATGTGATCAAACTTGTCCTCCCCAATGGCCCCTCTTGTATATGTAGGTTGTTGAAGCTAATCGATCTTGCTCCAAAGCAGATTATATGCTCCCACTCATCTTGGAGTATATTTCAAGCAAACTTTTGTAGAAAATTAGGAGTATATTGTTTGAAACTATTTACTTTCATGAAATTTCTTACAAGATAAACAAACCTTCCAATGTTTTCAAACCATATAGTGAAAGAGAACAACACATGTACAGAAAACAAACCATGAACACACTTTTTCTTCAAAGTTGCATCATTAAATTTCAAATCTCGTCATTGTCACTATCTTGCATTGCTTCAAAGGCTGACTCACCTCAGCCTTCAGAAAGCTACTTGGATAGGCTCTAAACCTTCACATATGATTTGAAATCTTGCATCCCAAGAGGTTGCAATAGAGAAAGTGATTGATGGTAAGATAAGGTCAAAAGAAAGATTGTTTTTCATGTATAAGCAAGTGTAATTCTTGAAAGTCAATCTTGTTTCTTCCTTTCTGTTAATTGCCAATCAGTTAACACTTCTTGTATTATAAGAGGTGAGAAAAAATATAGGAGAGAGTGTAAGAAATAGCGGTTGATAATTCCCTTGGAGCCAGATGGGCCCAAGCAGTTGTACAATGAGAGAAGAGAGGTGCAAAAGAGTGCAAGGGTTAGCCCTCCCTTCAAAAGGTGGATATGTATAAAAGGACAAAAGTTTGACTTTGGTCTTCATTGTGTAGTTTCAGGGAATTAAATAGAAGCTCTCTTTTCTCTCATTCTCTTGCATTGAGTTTCCTTGTTCTTCCTTGTGATTTGTCTTGTGATTGTTGTGGTATCAAAGCCATACTTCCCTCCTTGAGCTTCATTGAGCCATGTCATCATCTTCCCCTTCACCCTCCACCTTCTTCTTCCATTCTTCCCTATTCTACCCATTTTTGCTTAAGCTCATTCTCCCTCTTTGTTGCACCATTTCATGAGCCCTTTCAGCTGGAGATTCCTCTTGATAGGGTGCACTTTGTGTTTAGAGGAATTGGGGAAATATGACCTACATAGCCCGTGCCGATAGGATTGCTGCCCGACAAACTTTTATTTCATACGACCTGTAGAAGTGGAATTTTGACCAGCCCTCCTAGGTATTGTTGGGTGACCTTATGAGCTAGATTTTTTTCTAATTTTAGCTCATTTGGTCCATTGAGCAAGGAGAAAATGTAAACTAGTCAATTTTGTAGCAGCTCCAACAGGCCCCCTTCCTCATGCTCCCTTCTCCCTTCTATCTCCCTCTCCCTTCTCTTTCCCTTTCCCTATGGAATCACTTGCACAGGATCTAGTAATTGCTTGGGTGACACAAGCAGATGGCTTATGGATGCAGAACTCCCACAAGGAGTTGTTTGAGAGTAGAGGCTTTGATGACATTCCCCCAAGATCCCCATGACACGTGAGTCAATGCTAGGGGCTTCACATTTCTGGCACCATTGCCGGGGAGTTTGAGGTAAGCTTCCATAGTGCACAAGACTCTATCAATATCCACACATTACACAATGCTTGTAGCTTATCTAGGGGTGTTAGTGGAGTATACGCTAGTTTGGATGAAAAAAAGTGAGTTTTTGGAGTAGGAACAATAGAAATTGCCATTTCCATCCATAGAGTGTTTTTTGCTCGTTTGAGGTTTTTTATTGCCACATTATAGGAGTATCTAGTAGGGATGATTGCTACATTTTTTTTAATTGCAACATTATTTTTTATTACCACATTATATTTATTGCCACATTGTAGGAGTAGCTAGTAGGCATGATTGCTAAGGTGTGTATGGAGTCATATTTCACTTGCAAACACTAAAAAATGAGTTTGAATCATTTCAAGTTGGCACATGAGTGTGTTCTCAACCACCACCTTCAAAAATCCTTGCCCCACCGAGAGTTGGGCACACAATATGCAAGATAGCATGTGAGTTCAACAGAAAGGGTTTTATTTCCTTGTGGAGTTATAGAAAATACACATAAAGAGCGGGTATAAGGGGTACTTGAAATTGGTTTTTTAAAACACATGTGATGTAGGTGGTTTTCACATAGTAAATGCCCCAGATTTGATGCTTTCAAGTGGTTGTTTTTTGTGCTTTTTTTATTGTAGTAGGTAGAATAGCAATTTCACTTTCATTTGTGCTATCAAACCTCAAACAGAAACTTCAAAATCTCGAGAGAGAATCAAAAACCAATCGGCAATCGTGCCATCGCTCTATAAATCTAAAGCAGTAACTCAGGCAATCGTTGCTATATAATGCAGCGACGATTGACACGAAGAATAAGAGTTGGCCACCCAACCCCACCCACCTCACCTAACTCCATGTGGCATGTAATGAACTCACAGCTATCACTTCAAAGGTCGACACCCACTTTAAGGCTAGAGCAATGATTGAGGACTCGTTGCTTTCTTGATAACACAGTGACTCGTGACCCGGTGCTATACTACGCAGTGTGCTATTGACTCATTCCTTTATTCAGCCCTGCTTTATTCACCCGTTGAGTTATTTAGTCACTGCTATATTGCTAATGCAGTGGGACTACTACTTTATTGTTAAAGCAACAAGACGATTGACAATGCAGTGACTGACTGAGTTGGTGCTTTAAGGTTAAAGCAGTGAGATTGATCATGATTTAAGGGTTAGGAAGACATAGATATTGATTCTGAATGGGCTGTCAAGTGGAGTAGGTAACACATGCATCTACGGTTTGGGAGGGGGATGAAAGTTGAACCTGAACAAGAGGATAGCGCTTCCAATAACATCCTAACTGGTCCATCTAGTGTCGCACTATTAGTGCCATTTGAGATCTTGACCTTGAGCTTGTATTTGGTACATGATCCCATGCACACAGAGTCCTCAAGTTCAGAGGATGCTATGAGCTTCGATGTTGAAACCGGGAAAAACTTAAACCCGGATTTGGGGCTTCCATGGCTTCCAACTCTAGCTCTATAAGGCCCTAATCCCCCACACCTTCTACCATAGCTTCACATTTGACGGAGTCATTCTCCAATCTCATGGGACGGTTTGTCTTGGCTAACCCTCACCAAATCAATCCATTCGCTAGGGAAAATAGGGTATTTGAGGACTAGCAAGACCCACTCATAACTACAGCATTTGGTAATGCAAGCCCACCATGTATGCTGGCTCCAAGTCCCACAAGGCCATGACAATCCATTCCGATTCCTATCAGGTTGACAAACCTTTATAATGAATCTTAAGGACCACCAGTTTGGCACCGTGCCAATCCCTCAGGCACCTCCACCCATGCCACTAGCGGTACTCACTGATGAGGCGATGGGGATCCTAGTGCAAGCACTAGGAAGGGGATTGACACCGCAAGTAGTCATGGGGAGGGATAAAATGCCTCATGGAGCCGCCTAGTCATGATCTCTAAGCTCATCACTAAGTTCTTAGGTGAGGGATATCCTATCTCCCACGTTGAAAGGTTTGAGTAGATCTACAAGACCTTTGGAGACATTGGTGACCTAGACAAGGTGAATGCATTTGGCTTGCAAGGCAGGCTAGTGGTACAGAGCACTAAGGCCTGAAGAAAAGATCAACTGGGAGACTTTTAGGAAGGAATTTATGGTGGGATTTGCGCCCATGGGCCCAGGGTGGAGTACTTTAAGGAAGGCCTTTATAGTGGGATTTGCACCCACAGGCCCAAGGTCGAGTACTATCAACCAGTTGCATGAGGTTAAGTAAAAGGAGCACAAAACCCTTCGAGAATACATTGCAAGAATCAACATATGAATTACTATTGCAAACCCCACAAGCAGATCAGTGACAAGTGTTCATTGCCTCACTTCCTCATCGGATTAAGGGATGCAAAGTTGCATGATCATCTATTCACCCTAAATCCCACATCCTTTGATCTTTGTAGCAAGGTTGCCATGCCCCTGGATGACAACATGAAGGATAAGGCATATGTTGAGAAATTGCCAATTGCTCCTTCAATAGTGCCTCGTTTTGGTAAGACCCTTAGCTCTATTAAGGTTCAAGAGGCTGCCCAAGGGACTAAAGGTGCAAACATAGATGAAGTAGCCACAGACTTTTTGAATCGAGTAGCCCAATAGCTTAAGGGTGGGTTGGGTAGGAAAGGCCCAAGTAATCCACCCTTGTTTCCAAGGTGAGACGTGTGGTGTGGGATATGCACAGGCAATGACCCAAAAAATGAGTGCCCTTGCCTATTGGGCAAGGTCGACACTCTACTGTGCTCATTGTGCTAGGTGGGGAAATCATGAACCTTCACAATGCCATTACCCTAAGCCAATGCCCCCACCCATGTACCAAAAAAGGAAACCACTGTCATTGCTGGTGCCACCTAATCAATACAATCAGGGCCATTTAGCTTTACAAGGAGCCCCCATGCCAACCAAGGGTCAATTTGGGGGCTCAAAACTGCCATTGCCACCTCCAGTTTTAGTTCCACAACCCCCACTCCCTCAGATTACTCCCATAAACTAGGTAATCATCGAGGAGCCACCAAGCAAGTGGGAGGACCCTGACTACATCTTACCAGCACCCAAGTTCCAAGTCATCTCCCTATGAGAGTATCATGAAGTTGGTTTGATTTTGTTTATCGAAGCAACATGCTTCACAAACTTTTCCTAGAAACCATAGCTTAGGAATTTCAATTGCCATATTCTGATTTTTAAGCTGGATCAAACTTTTGAAATCGACATGTCCATATCTCTTGTGCCATACTGCGAAAAGTGGCATCGGTTGTTGCTGAGATGACATGGCATGCAAATATGCAACTAAAGCTAGCATTATGAACAAGAGTCCTTCCTTGACTGCTTTTCCTACTAGCTGATATCCTCTAGGTTATTTGTCTCTTATAGTGCATTCATCTCCATTGAAGATAACTTGATAGTTGTGTTCCGTCATTTGCCCAACTAACAAGAGGTTATTCTTGAGCTTACATCTTTCACCAATCCTTTCATTCTAGTGAAATTGTTCATAGGGACAATGCCTTTCCCTTGAACTAGATTTGGTGTGTTATCTCCAGTGTAGATAACATTCTTCTGTCCTTCCAATGGTTTCATCTTTGTGAACCATTCCTGATGCTTTGTCATGTGAGATGATGCACCGCTATCAATGTACCAAGGATCTTGATCTGCTTGATTGACTTGATAACTACATTCCCCTTTTGAATTGCAATCAATGTCAAGATACATTGTTTCAATCTTTTGCATATCCTCACTTTTGCAATAAACATATTCTAAGGTTCAGTGGCATAATGACCGTGACTAGAATGTCCATCGGTGATTATTTACTCTTCATAAAAAAATCCCTTGATTGTTACTGGATTGAACTCCTTGGTCGTATTTCTTCTTGCAGCGGCAATCTCTTTCATAATGTCCAAACTTGTGAGAGTAGTTGCACTGAATGTTTGACACGTTGGTGGTGGATGCATTCCCTCATCCTTGAAATCCCCCTTTGTTGGAATGATTTCCTATTGGATGTTGATGCTGATGTTGCTGAGGATGATCATGATGCTGATTTAGATGTTGATGATGACCACTTCACTAAAATGCTCTACCTCTGCCTTTGCTTCTATCCGAAGCTATGAATGCTTGATCATTGAAATGATTATTACATGCGTGAATGGCTTGAGTGTTGAGTTCTTCACCAAGTAACACTGTAGCTCTTTTAGTGTTGGAATTTTCCATTGAATGGAAATACTTTGGAATAAATTCTTATCTCTCTCTCCTAGTCCATTCAAGATGACTTGAACCATTTCTGCACGATTCATAGTCTCTCCTACAGTTGCAAGTTGATTGTTGTAATCCTTGATCCTGAGTACATAAGCATGACTAGTTTCATTGCTATTGCAGAAACTCTGGTTGACCTAGTTTCTCAGTGTGGGAATCCTGGATGTGTTCTTAGACTCGTAAAGAGCTGTGAATGTATCCCATGCGTCTTTTGATGTCTTGACTATGTTGAGCTGTCCTAGCATGACATCTTGTATATTCTGTTTGATCAAACGATATGCATATTTTTCTTTCTTGTCCCATTTTGCTTGTGCTCAGGAAATGGCAGGATCTATCGTGTGTTGCCATGTAGAGCTAATGAAAGGAGTACCTAAGAGTGTCAATAGAAGGAGGACCTGAGAGCATCAACTCACAAAATGATTTGAGTCTACGTAACACCTTGCAGGTGAACACCATAATAAAAGATGGAAGCGGCTGAGACAACCAATCAGATAGCAATCAACCAAGGATAACAAGTATTCAAGAAGGAGCAAGTAAGATGACAAAGGAATAGCAAGTTGACAATAAGACAAGATGCGTGATGGCAAGAGAAGCTAAGCCAAGAGATATGGTGAAAGGAAACAAGAGAATTTTGACATAGGCCTTACAAAGCTTACATTTGGAGCTATAGCTTATATTTTGTCTTGCGAGGGAGGACTAGCCAAAAGGAGCTCGAGCATATTCAAGGAATGCAACATAGACGCTCAAAGTTGGTGAAAGGGAGGTGAAATTGGATCAAAGGAAGGGCGACGAGGGAGTAGAGGTAAATGTGAAGAGTAATGATTTGTAAATAGGTGTCAAAAAAACTTGTGATAGCAAGGGTTGCAAAACATATCAACATGAGTAGGTAAGCAAGCACAACTAAATGACGAGCCAAGAACAAAGAAAGCATGGAAGAAGTGATCAAATGGAGGGCCTACAACCTTGGAAAAGGTAGCCAAGTAGAAAACAGAAAGCACCGAGTGGGGAGGTGATCATCACATACGGGCCATAAGGCAATGCATATCTTAAGAGACATCAAAGACGAACAACCAAGACAATAAATGAATTAAGTCAATGGAAGACTGAGAGAAACAAAAGAAAGGTCTGACATGAAAAAGTAGATTGTGAGTAGAAGGAAACAAAAGGAGCCAAAGGCCGAGGAAACATCCATGGAAGGAGCTTAGTGGAACAAAAAGGGGGTAGAGCTCTCCATATAGAGCCTTGGATACCAGGAAGCACGCAAGGCATGAAGAAGAGGATCAAGGAAGAGGAGCTAGAGCAAAGAGAGAAGAAGAGCTACGATAAGCCCAAGACATGGCGGGCTCAAAGATACAAGAAAATTAAAAGGGAAAAGGGTAACAACAATGTATATGGTGATGGCAGTTGCAAGGGAAAGAATGAAAAGTGAAGATTGGCAGTCTTTTTGGGGGACTTGGATTAAGTTAGAGTGGGAGATTGGGTTTCGTTAGAGTGTCTTAGTTTGGGGTTGTGAGGGAAAATGTGTTAAGTTTTAATGTGTTAGAGGTTTAGGTGAAGGGGGTTAGTAAAGTGTTAAAAAGAGTGCCATGAAGAGCAGTAAGAAGCCTGGGCTAGCTATGAAGAATATTGTG